>NC_091750.1:56702088-57008754 GCF_043380555.1 Nothobranchius furzeri
CACGAGCCCCACAAAGACCTCCACTGCCTAGTCTTTTCTTAGCAAACATATGACTGCTATCAAACAAAATGGAGGAATTAATTTCTTAATGGGTATTGAGATCAGGTGCGCTTTGCTGACTTCCGGGGATGTTTATTACCGGAAGACAAGATGAATGGCTCTACAGAGCCTCGGCTCTCATTGTTCACTTTGAAAGCCCGTCCAAAAGATTTGATTCGTTCGTGAACGTCACATCAACAGTCCCCACTTGTCTAAAAACTTCCACCATAGTACAAATACCAAAAAAGTCTGCAAAAACGACTACAGGCCTGTAGCTTTAACAGCTCTCATTATGAAGTGCATGGCGAGACTAGTGCTGCAACACATTCAATATCCAGGAGAGGCACTGTTTCTGCAGCAACTACTCTCTCCTCCAGGAGAAAGGTGGGTCTAAGCTAAATTACCCATTTGTGACATCACAAATGTGGTCTTTTTGAAACGGCTTGTTTTCAGCACATAATTCCAATAAAATAACCACTGACAGGAAACAGATGGACTGATTTTTTTCATGTTTGGAGTGTAAATAGAGGCAGTAGAGACCCATATGGTAACATTGTCCCTGTCTGAACCAACTCAGCTGACTATGTTCGATGAGGAGGAGCAGTGGCTCTATTTTAGGCTCCTCACTTTATCTCTTGATAAAATGGGCCACCCTGTAGGGGAAACTCATTTCAGCTTCATTTCAGGGTAATCGGGTCTTGGTTCCTCGGGTTACGTTGGACTGGAAGCAAACTCCATGTGAGACCATTATCCATGCATGCTTTGTTTGTTTCATCCTCACCTCATTCAGTGATTGAATTATGATGGACGGCATTGCTTTAGAAAATAGAAAAGAAAAGAAAAGAAAAGACTTTTTTTTCAGAAACAGCCATCTGGCAGAGTTTAGCATAAGTTGATGAGCCATTAGTGATCTGTATGGAAAACTTTGATAACCTGCTGCAGCAGTGCAGCGCCACCTAGCTCAATTCCCTGACACTGTCTGATCTATCAGTTAATAACACTCATACAGCTGCAGTGTAGGCTGTTTCCTGTATGCCGTTCTCATCGTGTCCACATTACTGTTCCATCTGCCCAGGCATTTCCTGTCCAACCTTGAAATCAGCCTCCATCTCACACACACACACATACACACACTCATTATCCCCCATTTCCCTCCAAACTCTCTGCTGACACACACAACAGCCCCATATGTTCACGCAAGAAAAACTCAAATTTAAAACAAGCTTGGCTAAAATCCCAAGAGGGGTTTAAATAACATAAACAAACATAAATACCAGTTGTGAAAAGCAAATCTTCAAGGGAACTTGTGTATTTATTATTTCATCGCTAAAAGCTGACAAGCAGCACAAACTATCACTTTACAACCTGACACTTTTTCACGTCGGGCTGATGTGCGTGCTTTTTCACCAATCAGCAGTCCGGTGGTAAATCCAGCCTACTCCCAAAGCAGCCACATGTGTTTTTATTCAGCCGGGTAAAGTTGTGGCAGAAAACGGTTAGGTCACTGGTAGTTTACAATAATGTTATTCATGTAAAAGAGGGGAAATGATCCCCATATATGACTTCACTCTGTTTACACAAGCATGCCCCAAACACACGGATATTGCCAGCCACTAACACACCCACACACACATTAACGACTGTAGCGGAATATAGTTGGTATATTCTTACACTTTTATTAAGGTCCAGAGATATCACTGATCCAAACACCTTGTATTGAATTAGAGACAAGAAGAGAGAGAGAGATGGGACGTTTAAGAATATTTATTTTATAATTATTTGAAACAATCACCAGGACTAACTCTCTAATGATAGATGCAGATTAATGTAATGCTGAAGTGTTGGTGTGTGTGTGCCAGTTCAGAATTTTCCATCTGGTGGAGGCAAGTCTGAGTGCGGGATGTTGTTTGCTACTAACTGACCGACAATGGACTTCAGGAGGAAGACATGAGACGCGATCTATGCCGATCTACGTACCGTGCGAAGACTCCCGTGTTAGATCCGGATGCCAGGTCCTTGGACCCTCCTTGTGCTGGAACTGGTGAAACAGCGTCGGCAGCACGACAAACCAGTCTGAGGATCGTCTCCCGGTACAACGGCAGGTTTCCAACGTCACGTAGAGACCCCCCTTTTGGGTCAGAGAGTTCAGCTTTTATTCTGAAGGAACCGTCGTCTGGTTGATAAAACGACAGAATTTTCCAGCTTGACAGTTCTCAGCTTAAAAGTAGAAAATACAGCTGGCCAGTCTGTACTTCACTTAGCGATGATGGACATCAGAAGGATTTGAGAGCTGGTTGAGTACTTGGTTAGAACTCCGTTGGAACTGTGTTGGAACTACGTTGAAAACTTTCGTTGGAACTAAATTAAAATGGCGTTGTTCTGTTTTATTAAGCTAGTTGTTTATGATTCTTAGCGAATCGGAGTGGACAGATTAACTAAACACCACAGGACTCTGCCACGCATCAGAATGGAAGTTCTGATTGGATGAGTGAACAATGTGTCATGTGTTTACCTTATGTGGATCAGGATGTCTAGCTCAGTTAGCCCAAAGTCTTGTTGTTCATTAAACACATAAATCATAACATTTTGATTTCACAGATCAGTCACCTGATTATTATTGACCAACAGTTGTTTTGATTAGCTTTATTAGAAATAAAGTTCTTTGATTAACTAATGAAAAGCGTTCTTCGTCCTTCTTCTGTCTTCTTTGCTGTAATGTAAACATCAGAAGCAAGCGCACGACCTTTGCAATTTATGCACACTGTCACTGTGTCAAAGGGCAGCTGTTAAGGGCAGAAATGGCATATTCATAACGCTACACGACTCTAAAAATATTTCATAAGATGATGGATAACAATGAACCTGAGTTTCGACAATTAGCAGATTTAAAGAAAAAAAAACAAAGGGCCTGAGGCGCGGTGTTAAAGCAGAGGAGACATAATAACGGTCAGTTATGATTCCAACTCAGAAAAAGCACAGAGAAGTTGCTGTAGTGTTTGAATATCCAGAGCCAAAAGCTCTCTACATCACTCTTGGGTGTGTTTCCTGGTTACTTTTAATGCTGATTTCATTTGAAATGTTAATTACAATGCACCCATTAAGGCATTTTTAGATAAATTAATGCTATTATGTGAGTTTTAACACCTGAGGGGGCAAAAGTGTCAAATCAATCAATCAATCAATCAATCAAAACTTTATTTATAAAGCACCTTCCACAACCCTGTCAGGAAGCCTAAAGCGCTGAACATGGTAAAGTTGTAAGTAAATATATTGAAAAAATCAACAATAAAAGAAATTCAAATTGCAAAATACAAATTACAAAATACAAAATGGAAATTATAAGATAGATGAAACATTCTGGTAAAGGACAAATGTGTGAAACACATTTGGATTGAGTGGATGGATTGAGTGTCCCAATGAAAACTGTGGAATGGATTCAACATAAAAGAGGGCCAAAATCAAACATGTTCTGGAAACGCCAAGTGGAGGAGGTGTGTTTTTAGGTGATTCTTAAAGACTGGCAGAGATGGGGACAGCCTAACTGAGGGTGGCAACTGGTTCCAGAGTAACGGTGCTAGGACTGAGAAAGCCCGGTCCCCACGGGTACGACACCTAGACCGAGGGACAGCGAGCAGGCCTTGATCAGAGGAGCGCAGAGCGTGTGATGGGGAATGTTTGTTCAGGAGAGTGGCCAGATAGGGGGGACCACCACCCTGGAAGAAATGATAAACAAAGACGAGGATTTTGAATTGTGAGCGATAGCAAATCGGAAGCCAGTGCAGGGAGGCCAGAACTGGACTGATGTGGTCCCGTTTCCTGGTCCCAGTCAGGAACCTGGCAGCGCTGTTCTGCACAACCTGTAGGCGACGCAGTGTTGACTGACACAACCCTGCATAGAGAGAGTTGCAGTAGTCAAGCCGAGAAATAACAAAGGCATGCAGTACCCGCTCCAGGTGGGCTCTCGACAGCATATGCTTGATTTTAGCAAGGCGTCTCAGGTGAAAGAAACTGGACCGGATCACAGAATTGATGTGAGCATCAAATTTAAGTTCTACATCAAGTTTCACCCCCAAACTGGTAACAACTGGTTTTGAGTACGGAGAAAGAGGGCCAAGATCAGCATAACGATCCACATTCCTACTGTTGGGGTGAAAAACGATGAGCTCTGTCTTTCCCTCATTCAGATGTAGATAGTTGGACATTAGCCAAGACTTCACCTCATTAACACAGGAGACAAAGGACTGAATAGAGTGACCTTTCTCCTGACACAACGGAGAGTAAATCTGGCAATCGTCAGAAGTATGAAATGAAGAAGTAAAGTAGCTAAACATAGCTACAAATAAATCCTTAAGTCCAAACAACTAAAAATGTGCAGACAAATACAAACTGTACATTACTAATTGTACAATGAAGTTCGGCTATGTGTGGCTCAAAGAGACCATGTTTACGATGGTTGGAGAGTCTAGGGCAGAATTGTCATCTAACATCCTTCTAAGTGATAGAAAAATGAGCATGTTTACATGAAAATGACTCTGAAATCAGAAAAATTATTACAAATATTACAAAGAAGAATTGTCAGTACAGATGACAATATTTAAAAACCAGGGATGGCAGGATGTGTTCCCACAGGGAGATCACACTCCTGAGTCTCTACTCGGGACAATCTCTACAGTCTACTCAGGGTTCTGGAGTGGGGGGACCGCCAGATAGTTGAATCTCAGATTCAGGAGGATCAATGTGGGTTTGCCCAACCAATCTACATGTGTTTTGTGAATTTGGAGAAGGCGTTTGACACTCAGTGAGCCTGTGAGGGGTACTCCAGGAGTACACCAGGTCCTTTGATGTGGGCTGTTAGGTTCCTGTATGAGTGGTGCCAGAGCTTGATCTGCAATCCCAGCAGTAAGTCAGGCTCGTTTCCGGTTAGTCAGCCAAGACTGCCCTTTCACCAATCCTAAGGTAAATGGTCTATATTTGTATAGTACCTTCTTGGGGTTCTACAACCCCCCAAGGCGCTTCATAACACAATCAGTCATCCACCCACTCACATGCTGGTGGGAACGACTACTGCCCTGAAACGCACTGACAGAAGGGAGACTGGCGCCACTGGTCCCCTCTGATCACCACCAGCAGGCAAGGAGGGTCAAGTGTCTTTCCCAAGGACACAACGGCAGCATTCTCAGGCGAGAGCTGTGATTGAACCCACAGCCTTCTGAATACTGGACAACCTGCTCCACCTCCCGAGCTACTGCTGTCCCTGTTCATAACTTTTATGGAAACGATTTAGGTGTATCAATCAATCAATCAATCAAAGCTTTATTTATAAAGCGCCTTCCGCAACCCTGTCAGGAAGCCCAAAGCGCTGACCAAAGCGCTGAAAGGTGTAGCCAAAGTTTTGAGGAAATCCATTTTGACAGCCGAAAGATCAGGTCTTGGTTATTTGCAGATGATGTGGTTCTGTTGGTTTCATCAGAACGTGATCTCCAACTGTCACTGAGTAGGCTCATAGCTGAGTGTGAAGCAGCTGGAATGAGGAACAGCTCCTCAAAATCCAAGACCATGGTCTTGAGTCATAGATAGATAGAGGGCCTTCTCCAGGTCAGGAACGAGACACATCGGGGATGTGGAGGAGGCTCGGGGTCTTGTTCTCGAATGAGGGAAAAATGAAGCGTGAGATCGATCGGTGGATTGGTGCTGGCGTTGTGTCGGTCTGCCATGGTGAAGAGAGAGCTGAGGCGAAAAGTGAAGCTCTCGATTTACTGGTCATACGTTCACTTTTATAATGCGGCGTTTCCTCCGAATGCGTTTTAGCTCTATTTTTAGATCACTGAGCTATCCTGTTGTTTTGTCTACATCTCTTGTTTGTATCTCATGTATTTATTAGATTTTATGTACATCTTTGTGGGCCCTTACAGGGCTCTTTGTTGTTTTAAGTTCTTCTTTTATGCACGTACAGCACTTTTGGTTCGTCTTCTGGACGATGACAAGTGCTATTGAAAAAAGTTGGTGAAAAAAATGTTGATCATAATAACATTTATGCACAAGTAGGCCATACTTGTGTAAGACGCCCAGTCATCCATGCTTCAACAATGTAATGAACAAATGTTTTTTAAAAGGGTTCAAAAGCTTCTCTGTTGCAACGATTGGCAGTAAATTGTTGCGTTATCAGTTTTCCCAACCATTTACCTCCTTTACTGAAAAATGTGCAAACTCACTAGTGACTGTTGAGCAACGGCCGACCCTTTCAGGAGGTCAGCCTTGACTTTAAACATGGGAGAACGCGGCTTTAAAACCACACACAAATAATAAACACACCCCTTTCCCTTAAAAGATCTGCTTTGTGTGATTTTCCCAGCGGAGGAGAGCATCTGCAGCAGATCAGCTGTGCTCCTCCCTCACCCCCTCTTCCACCCACTTGTTTCCTTTTATTCCCCTTTATGGATTAATTCCTGATAAATAACAAGTGTAACTTCCCTTTCTCATATTAGCATGTACTGTGTTAATATATAAACAAGTTCTGATGTATGTTGGCTGATAGGAACAGGTTTCAAGAAATAATCCGATGGATTTGGTCGTTCAGAGCAGCTGCTTCAATGTGGGAACAGTACAAGTGCATCGTGTTCAAGTGGGACCACATGAGTAACTTGATTGGTCAGTTTTATTATCACCATAGGAGGACTCCTAGTTCACACAGTGGAAGTCCCCTCTTTTGCACACTGTTAATGGAGCGGACCTGTCCATGCAGCGCGCCGGACGAAGAGTTTCCCATGGCTGATCATCATCGTCTCCAGTCATGGGTGCATTCCAGCTCCTTTATCTCGCCCACTCAACATCCCAATGTGAAAAAGAAGAAAAACAAATCAAACAATTCAGTTTCCCATTTCTCCCTCTGTCAGCATATGGTTCCAATCAGCAGTGTGTGTGTGTGTGTGTGCGTGTGCGTGCGTGCGTGTGTGTGTGCGTGCGTGTCTGTGTGTGTGTGCGTGCGTGTCTGTGTGTGTGCGTGCGTGCGTGCGTGTCTGTGTGTGTGTGTGAACGCGTGTCTGTGTGTGTGTGTGCGCGCGCGTGTGTGTGTGTGTGTGTGTGTGTGTGTGTGTGTGTGCATGCGTGTGTGTGCGTGTCTGTGTGAGTGTGTGTGTGAGAGAGAGAGAGAGAGAGAGAGAGAGAGACCATGATTTATTTTACATACAATTATCCTCTGATACAAAGCTCTTTGTTCAACATTTCTCCATCTTTCCGACTCCTCCTTCCTCTCACGCCCTCTCCATCCTCCATCCTTCCATCTCTCTCCAGGAGCCATGTCTTTGACAATCAGATATAAAATTCTCTCTCTCTCTCTCTCTCTCTCTCTCTCTCTCTCTCTCTCTCTCTCTCTCTCTCTCTCTCTCTCTCTCTCTCTCTCTCTCTCTCTCTCTCTCTCTCTCTCTCCATGTCTCTCTCTCTATTTTAATCTTGCTTTTCTTGGCAGGAACTAAGACCTCGGGCGAACCTAGAGGTCTTTTTCCCAAGCGATCTCCAGGGTGGACTCCAGGGAACCAAACACACACTTACAAACACAGGCTCTGCCCTCATGCACCCTGTCCATTTCCTCCTCTGTCTTTACTCCTGTCCCATATCAGTCTTCACCTCCTTCTTGACTCATACATCGTTTTTGTGTTTTAAAGCTTTTGCTGTCTTGGTCTACTGGAAGAACGAGTCACTCTGGCCTTAAAGAACTGCCCTCCTTCCAAGAACAACACATGAGACAAAGTTTTGGTTTTGTTATTGTTTTTGTTGCCACAAAAAGTTTATCGAGCTAATATAAATGTTCTTTTTTTCTTATGGTCAAACCAGATGGGTAGTAATGGGAGCTCTAAAACAAGCAGAATGCCAAAGACTCATGTAATGAAATTACTGCCAGCCTGGACCTTCGAAACTGAAATGAAGAAATTAACCTCTGAACTCAAATAATTTTACAGCAGGTCAGGTTGGAGAAAGCAAAACTCAGTTAGAGCCAAATAGTTTACCTGAAAGTAAAAAATTCAAGAAAAACTGATCCAGGCACAATGTTGTTTATTATTTATTTATTTATTTATTTTGCCACATCATAGCTGAGCTTCGGACGATTGCAGGTTTTGGACTCTTATTTCCTGATATTTGGAAGTCTCCATTTGGATTGGATAAGAGCAACGCAACTGCAACGTGGATGTTTTATCTCCACAAATAACACAAGCCTGAAGGAGTTCTGCTGTGTGGTGGAGTTGCTAATCCTAACAGTTAGCTTCTACTAGCCTAGACGTTCTCTGCTGTTTCCTGGACGCTAAAACAACAGCATTCCCCGTGTGTGACAAAGGCCTTTCTTTTTGTTTTGTTTTTATATTAACTTTTTATTGAACTTTTATCTTTTGACACAGTGTAACAGAAAATAATACAAAGAGTACCAAAAATTAAAGAGCTACAGGCATGTATACTGAAAAGAATTAAGGGGTACCCATGGACGTAATTTTCACTTTAGAAGTGGGGGGGACACGGGGGGGTGGGGGTGGGGTATCTTTACGGTATGTTCTAATGGGAAACAGGCTTCAACACAAATGGTTGTTTTCTGCTTGGTCCTAAAGCTCAACCAGTGTCAATTTAATATAAAGTAATATTGTTTTTGGATGGTAAAAAGTGCAGGGGTCAAAACTTGACTTTGGAAAAAGTGGGGGGGACATGTCCCCCCTGTCCCCCCCCCAAATTACATCCATGGGGGTACCGCAGGATTAAACACAACATTTAGTATCGCTGGTGTAAGTCTAGTGCCTAAGGTAAAGGAGAGAGGAAAGTAAATAAATGAAATGATCAACAATAAATAAACTGTTGAGTACATTAAATGAATTACAATTCAAAGAATATATTATAGATACAAAATTAATCTAATGCAAAAATAAATCCAAAAAAGAAAACCACAAAAACAAAAAAAAAACACGATAAAAGATTAATAATAAAAATAACAATAATAATAAAAGTATTGACAGAAATTGGACCATAAACTTTGCTGTGAGTCATAGATTACTTATGAGGGAGCGTTGCTGACCATATACCTGACGACCATTGATTTTGTAAATGTACAGATCCCACTCCAAGTGATACATGTCCAACCTGTTTGAGAGCTTATGTGATAAACGTTCAAGTGAGGCCGACGAAGGATTTTCTAATCCCAGAGTTTCACCGTCTATTTTCCATCAGAAGCGAATGCAGGAGGTAGGTGTAGGAGACTATTTTCATGTTCAACCTGCATGAAAAACTCACAGTGACCGATTATAACCAGAAATAAGATTTTTTAAATGGTTGTAGAGTTCTACCCCTTTAACTTCTGCAAAACGACAACGTGAGCTCAATCAGAGCACTCTTTAAATATGCAAGGTGAATGAGTTGTAATTTCAGATTTCTGGAAGAATAGCTGAGAGGAAAAAAAACAGCTAGAATCCTAAAAAATGTACGGATGATAGGAAGGATTTTGGTAAACTGAATAAATTAAATGAGATGGGGATTTGGGATTTTGTCTAAATGGCTAAAAAGAACAGAACAGACTGATGATGAATTGAAACTCATCTGAAACATGAAGGTGTCGAATATAAACCTAATGGGATTTTCCTTGTTTTTCTGTTAAAAAATACACTAATAATCATTGCCTTAATTACATGGTAGTCTCGTCTTAAAAACTGGTCACTACAACAGAATATTATTCAGTCAATTTCCTAAATCCACTGTTATTTAAAAAAAATGCTTTATTGCTGATGTTGTTTATGATGAACCATTATGGGGTTGATCACACGTGGTTGTCTGGCACTAAACAGCTTTTTAAAAAGTGTGAAAGACATTTTCATTCTTTAAAAGATCGAAATAAAGTTTATCTTCATAATTCCACTAAACACTATTCGATGAAAAAATAAATATTTAAAAAAAAACAATAAAAGGGTCAAAAAAGGGGGATTTCACTGCTCTCACAAAGCTTTTATTTAGTGACAGAATTAACGGTAAAATTAAAGTTCAAACACATTAAAGCATTTAAATGCTAAATTTGACTTAATAAAAATCACTATTTCTTTAAATTCATTAAAACTGTTGCTTATTTCTCCTTAGATCTAAAAAAATACAGGGTTGTGGCGCCCCCTAGTGGTCAAGCAGGTGAGGGAGTTGATATGTTTCATTTGAGTTAATTCAAGTTTTGAAACTAAAAACAACGTAAATGAATAAATTCTCTCAATCACGACGTTTTGGGTTATTTTTAAACCTAGTAAGGTAAAAACTAAAGCAGTAAGACAGACATAAATAAAAGCATTATTTTTTATTATGTATGAAATAAGTCAAACCTCTTCGACCCTGACAAACCAAACAGCTGTTTCTGAATAAAGTCAGTTATTATCCGATGTTTTTTTTAACATCAGCACAAACTAGTTGTTCTCATCTGAAGCTGTGCAGCCTACAGAGACGATCGCTGGGCTGAATCTATAATCCTTTCATGAAAAACAACAGATGAGTTTCTGTTTGAGCCACCAACACATTTATTTAAACGTGTGCTGTGTTAAAACCTAAACTTGAACCAGATGTGAAGTGTGAACAAGATCGGCTCAGAGTTCGTTTACACTCGGACGCGAACGTCTGTGTTAGCGAACGATGAGAAACCGCATTTCCTGGCAGGTTGCGATTTTTCTTGATGTGTCCTTTTATGAGAGTTTGTGTTGCGCTGAACTGTAAAGGGAATATTTATTTGCACTGAGTGTTAATGGTCACATTAACAGAGTTTATTCTCACATTTCTTAAGGAATTTAGCTAATCAGAATAATCCAAACTACACTGCAGCTGTAGGAAAATGTTTACGGCCTAAACCGTTTCTTCAGAGCACATCTACTGAAAATGTAATCTGAAACGATGAAAACAGAAAATAAGACCTTAGTTATATTTTCTATGATACAAAAAATAACACAAACTGTCCAAGTTTCCTCTAAATGCAGAACTTTGTGCCTCCATTTAAAATCAGGATTGTCCTCGTTCAGATCCCGAAGCGGCTACGCTTCCTCGTTGTCACTTCCTGCTAGGCTGCTGTCAGTAGAATCCACTTCCTGTTCCTCTGAGGTCTGCGCTTCTGTTTGTGGCTGCTGCTCAGGTTCTGTGGCGCTGCTGCTGGACTCGCTGGGCTCTGTGGCTGTGCTGCTTTCTGACTGGTTGTTGTTCTGTTGTTGACCACTTCCTTCCAAGAACGTAGACCAACCTTTCAGCCGCTCCTCTCGTTCACGCGACGTCTCCTCCACCTACAGAAACCCCATCGAGTTCGAGTTAATCTGTTTGTTGCTGCTTTATCTAAATAAATAACGGAAGACGAGCTTTAGGCGGACATGTTTGTTAGATTTATGACTTGTTTGGCATCTCAACCTTTTTTAGACTTTGATCAAAATCTGCAAAAGATGTCTGGCAGCTTCTAAACGATTCAGCAGCTGTCTGACATTATAAATCTGATTTGTTTTTGCTGGCTGGAGACAAAACCCAAGATCCACCCACTTTAAACGAGCAACCAAAGAAGTGGCCCAAATATAGAAACGTGTCATGAGAAATGATTCTGATTCTATCTAGAGGTACGCGTTTGGGTTTAGCCCAACGTCCAGACCAAACCGCCGACTACTAACTTATTATCCAGGTCTTTGTTTTGTTATTAAATCCAAGAAAAAAAGCGCCAGAGAACCTGAGATGCTGTTATGTAGAACAGAGCAAAACATCTGACCTGATAGTCGGTGGTTCCGTCCCACAGCTCTGCAGCCAGCTGTCTCCCTCCAAACCAGCGGCCATTAAAGGAAAGCACACAAGCGTCTGCCTCCTCGGGTTCTTTAAATGCGACCGATGCAACCCCGTCTGGGTGTCTCTGCAGAATGAAGGACCAGACCGCAGCGTTTTATAACAGGTGAATAAAAACCAGAGGGTGAAATAGGGCGAATTAAACTCACATCAAACAGGATGACCTTCTTTACTTCACCAAATTTCTCACACTCGGTCCTCAGATCTTCACGATACTCGTTCAGCACCAGCGGGTCTTCCTGCAGCAGAGGGAGGGTTAGCACTCACAGCATACTGAAAGTGTGTGTGTGTGTGTGTGTGTGTGTGTGTGTGTGTGTGTGTGTGTGTGTGTGTGTGTGTGTGTGTGTGTGTGTGTGTGTGTGTGTGTGTGTGTACTTCTCTTTATGGGTTTGTGTGGACCAACCCCTGACGGGAGACCAACATTGTGTGGACATTCACCATTGTGTGGACATTTACCCGGTCCACACAACCAAAATCCTAGAGTAAGCTTCCTTTGTCCCACCTAGAGTTAAACATAATTTTTGCACCATTCTGGCTATAGTGGAAGTCAGGGTCCACACAAACAACTCAGAAAACGTAGTCCACACAAACCCATAAAAACACGTGTGTGTGTGTGTGTGTGTGTGTGTGTGTGTGTGTGTGTGTGTGTGTGTGTGTGTGTGTGTGTGTGTGTGTGAGCACTGCACCTCGAAGTCTTTGGGATGGAACATGTTCCTGATGATGACAACTTTTTCATGCCGCTTCCTCGCGTCTCCCTGCTTCTCAGGCCTCCAGTCGAGCTGCCTACATCAGAAAAATGTGAGCGTCAGTTCAGATCAGACTAGCTTCCTTTGACTTTTGGCTTTTTTTTTGAGGAACAAAGAAACTAAATCAGCAATGTTGTCATCAATCACAAATTTAATTTTGCCTTTAACCAGCCACACAAAAATTAGTTTGTTTTTGCTTTTCTGAATACGGCTTTTAAATTAGATAAAATTAATAGCAAATTTGAGAAACGATGAACTCTAAATTTGAACATTTTGGATATCATTTCAAAAATAGCTTCTTTTGGACTAAATAATGAACGAAAATAAGCAAATTTGAGAGAAATCACGCCATTTTTCCAACAAAAATGTGTTTATTTTAATTATAACAAGTGAAATTGCTCGAGTAAATATCAGAAAAATTCTGAACATTTCATAATATTCAATAATGAAATGAAGTTTTTTGTAATTGATCAGAATTATGTATTAGATAGAGGTCATACAATATTCACTAATGTTCTGCTAACTCAGAACAGATCTACCCTGACTTGTTATTCTAAGCAGTTTTGGCTGCACAGACAAGCTTTAAACTTTAAATTTGAGGTGGGAAAACTCACTTCTGCTGCATCTGCAACTTCTTCTTGTAATCTTTGCTTTTCTTCTTCTTCTTGCTGGCGTCGTACTGACCCTTTAGCTCAAATCTCGCTGCTTCCACGTGGAGTTTATAACCTCTAATCTCTGACTCGTCAATCAGATGCATGGCCAGTGCCACTGATTCTTTCTGCAGGGAGCCGTAAACACACAAAGTTTGACTTTGAATGATTTGCAGAGTCTATTTGAGCAAAATTATATAACTTATGTCCAATGTGAACAAACAGGAAACAGCAGCAGTAAGAAGGGTGAACCTTGAGATAACAGCAGAGGCCATCGCCTTTCAGATTCCCATCTTTGTCCTTGTAGAGTTTCACCTTGGGCTCCTCAGTGATGGGATCTTTCATCACAATTCCACATTTGGACATCAACTCAACAAACTCTTCGGGTGTGATGTCAGGAGGCAGCCCTGAAGGACAAGAGACTTTATTGTGAGAAACCAGAGAGAATAAGCTGCTCCATATTTGCAGGTACAAACCTGACACGTAGACGTTTGTGTTTTTGTCCTCATCGACATTAAACCATCCTACAATCATAAAAATAGATAAACTAAATGTATTTAAAACCGCTTCATGAGCATAAAAACATACATCTGTACCATGGAAAGAGATACTTTTGGAGATGTTAGTGTACCTGGGTCTGCTTTCCTCTTCTCCGCTTTCTGCTTGGCTTCTTTAGTTGAGGATTCATGCTGAACTGGAGCAGGATTTGAGGGGGGATCTTCTGATTTCTTTTTTTCTGGCACATTGCTGTTTGGATCAGGGGGTGCTGGGCAAGAGCTGCTCAGCGCTGAATTGTTTGCTTCTGGATCTCCTTCCTGACTGAAGCCGTAGTTGGCTTGGTAGGCTGCCATGAAGTCTTCTGTTATCTAGAAAAATACCAATATATTTATTTTATTTATTTATTCATTTGCTTTGTTAGAGGCTGAAAATTAAAGATACCACTTAACATCTTTTCCAAAAACATTCAGATTTTAAGTATTTAACAAGGTGTGACAAAAATAAGTGCAGGAAAAGCACACATTTCAGTTTGACAAATCTACAAAAGCAGAAAAAGAAACTGAAAGTCCATACTTTAGGAAACCAGGCCTTTTTTTCATGATCCCAGTCATACACAGTTCCATCTGCTGGATCGGTGTATGTGTAGGGATCCGATCCACCTTCATTCCTCTGCCCATAGCGTTCTTGCATTCGGAGTTGCTCCAGAAACTCTTCATTTGCCTTTGATTCCCCACTCATCTGAAACAGTGAGATGTTCACTTTAATGGTTTTATGCAATAATTAATACATCATAACAATTGTATTTTTATTTAGAATGTGTGTGCCTATATTCGAGGTTTTCCGCCTTATAGACTTTCAAGCTCTACACATACAAAAACAAAACAGTAGCTATTGATGGGTCAAAGCCTTCACTTAATAAAAAGCTGTATCTAGCAATCACGCAAACACATGGCGAATAGCATAAACATGTAAACATGCTGAAACAATTTGTTTTCACAACTGAAAACATAACACACTTAGCTAAAAACGATAGACATATTAAATACCACGGGTACATTTCATTTACGCGGCTGATGTGACCTTCTCCTCGCCATGGTTATCGTTTATTTACATTTTACGATCAATTAGCTTAGTGCGTGTTAGCCACAAAAAAGCTAATGTTACCTTAAACGAACGAAGTGCTCCACACACTCTGACAAAAACCACAGAATAAACCCATTCAACTTAGATCCTGCCTGAGTAACTCCGCTTTTGCGTGTTAAAACATAATAAAACGCATCGACTTGTTTTCTATTTTTTAAATCCCTGTTATTTTCGCCTTCAGTGCGCGAAGACGCTTGAATGAAATGCTTCCGATGTCACGTTCTAATGCGCATGCGTGACCTACAAAAGCGAACGCGTTTGATTTGAGCACTGGTGTATTTCCGTTTCAAGTTTTAATGACACAAAGCTACAATCACCCCGCCTGCAACTCATTAAGGTGTATGAAACGAGCGCATGTTTGGCAGGACAGTGGGAGCCCACTCCTCGTAGGTAGTTGAGCTGCAGCTAAGGTGTCTCTTTAGCTGCAGCTAACAGGTAAATAAGCTCCAAGCTTAGGAATGGCGGAGGGTAGTGGGAATGTTAACCCGGCCAGCCTTCCTCCGGGAGACCCGCAGCTTATCGCTATGATTGTGGAGCATTTAAAGAACCGGGGACTTTTTGACGAGTTTCGTCGGGACTGTTTGGCCGATGTTGACACAAAGGTAATCACTTTTTCGCTACTGATTATAGAGCTCAGTAATATTTAATATTTTAAATTTGGTTTATTATGAATTGCAGCCTGCCTATCAGAACCTGCGACAGAAGGTGGACAACTTCGTCACGTCCCATCTGAGCACACAGGACTGGACCCCGACCATCAACAAGAACCAGATGAGAAATGGACTCAGACAAAGTGTTGTTCAGTAAGTTTCAATACAAAAACTAATATACAGCTGAGGTTAATGCAAATGTACAATCCTAATATCTTACAGGAGTACAATGCAAATACAGTTTAATGCACACACCTTAAGTGTGCTCATATTATTTATTCTAGTCGTATCACATGTTTCCACTGGATGTTATGTCTTAGTCCCCGTTTTGTTTTCCAGATCAGGCATGCTGGAGTCTGGTGTGGACCGGATTATAACTCAGGTTGTGGACCCAAAGATGAACCACACTTTCCGGCCAGAGATAGAAACTGCTGTTCATGACTTTCTCTCAGGGGATCGGAAGGAAGAGAGCACCTCAAGTTCTAACCCTGCAGCATCCGAACAGACAGAAACACAAGAGTCCACTAGTGCCTCCGGCCCCAAAACCCCTTGAGGTATTCCCTACAAAAAACTGGTCTATGACCAGTTTAAAATGGACAAATGGGCATAAGTGTGAGAATGAGGAGGTTGTTTTCTCCATCATTGGTTTAAAGGATATTTTCAAAGCCTGTTTGTGTGCAAAAACTGCTGCACTGAACAGCTCTGCCTTTTTTGGGGGGGATGTGTGGGGGTGTTTGTTTTCTCTCAATTAAAAAAAAAATCATGTGCACATTTTTCTCTAAAGCTATTTGTGTGTTTAGATATTTTAGTAATAAACTTCCATTTTTAGATTTGCAAATATTCAGTAGAAATTGTTTTTTTCTTGGGAGATTTAGAAAGAAGAGGTCCAACTATAAAATCAGGAAACCCATTCTGATTGGTAGGGGTAGATATTTCTCATCACAACTTGGTTGATTTTAATGCTTGTTGAATTCTGTTTTAATAAAGACTGTTGAACCGTTTGTTTTAATTATTTTGTCTGCTTTTACTTTTAGTTGTGGAAATATTTGTTTATATTACCAGTGCAGTCACTTATTTGGTAAAACGATAAGCTTTCAGACTTCACACTAAATGGGATAATAGTACCATTTTGTGTCAAAAGTCAAATCCTTAAATTAGCCATTTTAATTACACTAAATTACTGGCTGTCTGCTGGGTGTACCCCGCCTGATTGCCCATTGACCGCTGGAGATACTGGTGTGAAAAACTATTTGCCCCCTTCCTGATTTCTTATTCTTTTGCATGTTTGTCACACAAAATGTTTCTGATCATCAAACACATTTAACCATTAGTCAAAGATAACAAGTAAACACAAAATGCAGTTTTAAAATGGTTTTTATTATTTAGGGAGAGAACAAAATCCAAACCTACATTTCCCTGTGTGAAAAAGTAATTGCCCCCTGAACCTAATAACTGGTTGGGTCTCCCTTAGCAGCAATAACTGCAATCAAGCGTTTGCGATAACTTGCTACGAGTCTTTTACTGTGCTCTGGAGGAATTTTTGCCCACTCATCTTTGCAGAAATCAGTCAATACTTTATTAATCCCAGAGGGAAATTAGAGTTTCAGTACTCACAATTCAGAGATCAGACATACATGGGCAAGACACATGACAAGAATTGGTGACTGGTCATTCGCAACCCGAGTCGCGCTACCTCAGAGATAAGAGGGTTACATGGAGGGAAAAAAAAGGCACGTCAGAGTTACCCTCCCACCAGGAGGGCAGCTTTGCTCTGCAAAAAAAAAAAACACCTAAATAGATATGCAACAGACTTCAGACAACACAACATGAGTCTCCACACAGACTGTGCTTTCCGTGGGTGTGGGTCGCCCTCCAATCGCTCCCGTCTTCCCAAATTTCCAGAAAACCAGATATCCTACCACTCCAATCAGGAGAAATCCAGTGATCATCAGGCCAAATATCCACACGTCTTCGATATCCTCAATGGACAGCTGGCTGAGGCATATGATCTTCTACTCCTTCCAGGAATCCAACATATATCCCACCGAGTGTGTCCCCTGTGGACATGTGGGAGCCCCCCTGCTCCGTTCTCATTGTTGAAAAAATCTTATCACATTGAATGACCAGTTTATCAAATCCATGGTTAGTAAAAATAGAGTTTTTCAGAAGAAATGCAGAGAAGCGCTCTGGGCAGACAGGACAAAGAGCCTTGGGAAAAAAGATAAGGGATCGAAAGAGAGAAGCGTCTGTACCCCTTGAAGAAAGGGAAAAGAAAATAATTTTAATTCAGCTTTATTTGAGGGTTTTCTAGCATGAACCACCTTTTTAAGGTCATGCCTAGCATCTCAATAGGATTCAGGTCAGGACTTTGACTAGGCCACTCCAAAGTCTTCATTTTGTTGTTCTTCAGCCATTCAGAGGTGGATTTGCTGGTGTGTTTTGGGTCATTGTCCTGCTGCAGCACCCAAGATCGCTTCAGCTTTAGTTGATGAACAGATGGCCGGACATTCTCCTTCAGGATGTTTTGGTAGACAGTAGAATTCATGGTTCCATTTATCACAGCAAGCCTTCCAGTTCCTGAAGCAGCAAAACAACCCCAGACCATCACACTACCACCACCATATTTTACTGTCGGTATTATGTTCTTTGTCTGAAATGCTGTGTTACTTCTACGCCAGATGTAACGGGACATTTGCCCTCCAAAAAGTTCAACTTTTGTCTCATCAGTCCACAAGGTATTTCCCCAAAGTCTTGGCAATCATTGAGATGTTTCTTAGCAAAAATGAGACGAGCCCTTATGTTTTTTTTTTTTTTTTTTTTTTTTTTTTGCTTAACAGTGGTTTGCGTCTTGGAAATCTGCCATGCAGGCCATTTTTGCCCAGTCTCTTTCTTATGGTGGAGTTGTGAACACTGACCTTAATTGAGGCAAGTGAGGCCTGCAGTTCTTTAGAAGTTGTCCTGGGGTCTTTTGTGACCTCTCGGATGAGTTGTCTCTGCGCTGTTGGGGTAATTTTGGTCAGCCGCCCACTCCTGGGAAGGTTCACCACTGTTCCATGTTGTTGCCATTTGTGGATGATGGCTCTCACTGTGGTTCGCTGGAGTCCCAAAGCTTTAGAAATGGCTTATGACCTTTATCAGACTGATAGATCTCAATTACTTTTGATCTCATTTGTTCTTGAATTTCTTTGGATCTTGGCATGATGTCTAGCTTTTGAGGTGTTTTTGGTCTACTTCTCTGTGTCAGGCAGCTCATATTTAAGTGATTTCTTGATTAAAACAGGTGTGGCAGTAATCAGGCTTGGGAGTGGCTACAGAAATTGAACTCAGGTGTGAAACACCACAGTTGGGTTATTTTTTAACAAGGGGGGCAATTACTTTTTCACACAGGGCAATGTAGGTTTGGATTTTGTTCTCACCCTAAATAATAAAAACCATCATTTCAAAACTCCATTTTGTGTTTACTTGTGTTATCTTTGACTAATGGTTAAATGTGTTTGATGATCTGAAACATTTTGTGTGACAAACATGCAAAAGAATAAGAAATCAGGAAGTTTGGCAAACAGTTTTTCACACCACTGTAGGCACCAGTCCCCCCACACTTGTTCGTGTGTGTGTGTGTGTGTGTGTGTGTGTGTGTGTGTGTGTGTGTGTGTGTGTGTGTGTGTGTGTGTGTGTGTGTGTGTGTGTGTGTGTGTGTGTGTGTGTGTGTGTGTGTGTGTGTGTGTGTGTGTGTGTGTGTGTGTGTGTGTGTGCGCGCGTGTGTGTGTGTCTTCTCGATCCCCAGTGAGTCGTGGTGGATGGCTGCTTATACTGAGCCAGGATTCTCTGGAGGTTTCTTCCTGTTAAAAGGGAGTTTTCCTCTCCACTGTCACTGCATGCTTGCTTAGTATGAGGATTGCTGTAAAGTCACTGACACTAGTCATGACTTTACAGCAATTGTCCAAGACACTGACACTAGTCAGTGACTTGATGCAATTTGCTGGGTTCCTTATATAGGAAACATTATTTCTGATTGGCCTAATGAACTGACCTGAATTGGAATTTTTATTATGTGAAGTGCCTTGAGACGACTCTTGTCATGATTTGGCGCTATATAAATAAACTTGAATTGAATTGAATTAATCTCAGGTCTAATGAGCAAAATGGTGGCTCATAATGTCAACGGTTAGACAAATATGTCAATATTTTTCATGTCTGTTTCTATTTTTGAACATTGACCGTTCAGAATTATTGTAAAGGATGTTGGATACGTTCAGAGGATGTTCAGATTTATACAAGAGGACAACCCTGACTATCTAATCAGAGTTTTAGGTTGTAGTTAGACAAAAGTGTAACAAACTTGCATGTTCAGAAACCATTTTCCTCCACATACCTCCTAGCTCCTAGTCTTGTTTCCTTCAGAAATCTGTTTATAGGCTTTCCACTTTCTGACCTTTATTTAACCTTATTTCTGAGTCTGTGTAACATTATTGATTCAGTTACCTGATTTTTGTATTTGGGATGACCATGTGATCCATGTTAATGTAAATGTGTCAGAGGCTGTGGGAACATGTGGTGGTTTGTGTTGAAGCCCTGAGCTTTGAACTGTGGTCATGAAATTAAAATGTAAAGATTCACATCAATCCCCACAAGGCAGAAAGTTGAGTCTGTTCTGTGTTTTGCATAAACATACAGAGACAGATGTTTACGATACGAGCATGTGGGAGAAGGCCATGCATGGCTGCTGTTTGCAGAGTGCATTAGTGTATACGTGTGTGTGTGGTGAGAGGTCATTGTGTGGGAGGCCATCAGAGGTTTTGTGACTGAGGCTGAACGCTGTTTTGAAAAGTGAACTAAGATTTAAAAAAAAAACATCTTCCATTGTCTAAACATTAGCCTTGGTAAGAGTGTGTCTTCTCCAACTGGGCCCCCGTATGAACACAAACTTAAACACACACTTTCCAAATGCCTTGACCTCCCACCGCCACAAATACACAAACATCCGTACACACACACACACACACTAAAGACTTCTTGAATGTTGAGTAGGTGAAACGATGAAACTCTGGAGAACCATTGGTTTTTGGGTCGCCCTCGTAGCTCTTGTGACTCTATAACATCAGTAATAACTCTTCTCATGACATTTAAGATAAAAACATTCATCTACAATGAAAAACATAACGTAGAATTAGGGAGCATCATTATCATCTTTTTACCGATATCTGAGCCAACCAGGAGAACCAGGGAGACACGAGGCAGGAGTTGGAATAAACGTAAAATCCTTTATTAGGAGTGATTGTCCAAAAAGTAAATCCAAAAGGCAGGAAGCCAAAACCGAAAATCCGTGTATGAAATAACCAAGTGACCAAGAGACAAAGAGCTCACCCGGAGAGCTCACCCGGAGAGCTCGAGGCAACGCTGACACAAACAATGGACCAACAATGCATTGAGACGCAGACAGGGTTTTATACAAAGGGGCAGGATGATTGGGAGATGAGCTGCAGGTGCGTGGGGAGAGAGAAACCAATCTACTAATCAAGAAGAGGAAACTAAGCTGAGGAAGGGAAATAAAACATGACCTATGAAAAATAACCAAACCTAAAGACTAGAAGAACAAGACAAATAACTAATGATCTAAGGAGGAAATGAGAACTAATAAACCGGTGGGGAAGGACCTAGAAAACCTGAACCTAAGAAACTACAGGGAAAAATTAGCTAGATAATATAAATACAAAGAAAACTAAAGAACAAGTGAACCTGGGAAAACCCGTTGGGAGTTGGAGACCTGAAGGGGCACAGAAACCTAAGGGGAGAACCTGGAGTGGGGCTGGGGAACACAAGGAGGCACATGAGGAACACAAGGAGACACATAAGGGGAACCTAGAGGGGGGCTGGAGAAGACATGAGGGGGACGCAGGACGCACACCATGACAGTCGACACCAGTTTGTTAGAGGTATCAGGCCAATGGTAAACCTGCTGAGGCTACAACTGAGCGTGGCTGGACCGACCTGCAGAGCAAAATCTTTTTGCTACTGCTACAGTCGGTTGGTGAGCGTCTAGGTTAATAAATTTACACTTCGAGTCTAATTTTTACAGGCTATGCTTCCAGAACGAGTCAAGTTCAGCAGTTCAGATTAAACCACTCACAGTCAAACACGAGAGCAATGTAAAACATCTGGAAACTTCAAAATAAAAGACGTGTGCAGATTTCCAGTTGCTTAAAGTAAAACGTAATAAGTTTCCCGCTTCTCCACCTACTGGTTGAAAGTGGAATTACAACTAGTGTAGGTCGTGCTGATGTTCACTCTGGTTTTAGCTCTTCGTTTGTCTAGTTCACACTTTGCTTAAAAACATCAACATCTTTGTTTTGTCTGTGATGACATACGTTATTTTGGCAGTCACATGATCGTGCTGTTTGAAATTGCAATTTCGGTCCAAAAACAATAGATTGTTCAGCCCTACCATGTAGTGTATAAACTGTTACTGGTGCAAACACTTCTAAGACAATTTTGCATGAAGTGCTCTGAAATTTTAGAGATTGAAGCTGCAATGCTCTTTGATCTGAGCTGACCTTGGGCCAGCTGTTAGCTCATCAGACCTCCTGGTCATAAGCTATTTCTACAAACAGAGGCTGATCATGCAGCCATCAACCATAATTATAATAAAGTATGTTTTATAACTTTCACACTGCTGAAATTATAGTAATGCTAGTGTTACAACATCAATGGACATTATTAAACATGTGAATAAAATAAATGTGACACATCTGATTCCAGTAACAGAAAACACATTGAAGTGTTTGCTCTAATAGTTTGTTATTCTTCAGAGGGAAGAAAATGCAGTTTGGCACATTTGCTTCTAATTTACTAAGGTTATGACTTATTCCAGCCGTTAATGCATCATGGATGGTTTAAATTTGAGGGGAGAAATAAATTAAACGTTTATAAAGCTGACATTCTGGAGAAACTCAGCATTTTTACATCTCTACGTTCCTCGTTGCACGTCTCCCTGCTTCTAACGGCGAACCCTCAAATACGCATGCGCGTCGCCTGGTTTATTGGGATCGGTTTGGAGCGCCAGATTCTTCGCGTCTCCCGGTGTTTGCATCAGCATCCTCTCGTATCCTCCTATCGTCGTGAGTAGTTTCATGCTTTATTAAACAAGTTACCCGCACTCCTCCCTACACTAAACTTTCAGCTCCACGTGTGCTGCGCGTTCACGGAGCTGCGCTGCGATTGGTGGAGAGCGCTCTTCTCTGTGGTGAACGCGCAGCTCTCCTCTCAGCTTTATATTCCACCCCCTCATGCCGCTGCCACATTTTCTGCGGCCTCACTCCTCCAAATAAACGAACCAGTTTCATTGAAACCATAACAGAGCAGCCTCCTGTGAATGATGAACCTGTCCGGCGTTGGGGGTTTCCTGCTGCTGGCGTGGCATCAGGTGCTGGCCGTGGAGCTGCATGATGTTCCGGAGAAACAGGGTGTCAAAAACCGCCTCTCGCTGCAAAACACAGGTGAGTCGGACTCCCTGAAACACATTTTTTGCAGGCTCCAGAAATGTGGCCACTTCTTTTAGAATATGTGCAAGGTGATTTAGAGGTTCTCTTTGGCGCGTGTGCGTAAAAGTGCGATCAGACAATGAAAATGGTCGGTTTGCTGCTGGGAGTCATTCATTATCCGATCAATTCTAAAATGAGCTGAAGGGCAGCTGAAATCCCAGTCTCTTGTTTGCATGATCGAGTTTAGATCTGGTGACTCCATCCTGTGTGCATTCCCTCCGCGTCAGGCGACTCCTGCAGGCTGCACAGCATCAACAGCAGCAATGAATGAAAGGAGTCAGTCATAACTGGTTAAAATTTAACTAAAACCCCCAACAAGAGGTGATCTGTTTACCAGCTGACCCTATTGACCCACAGTGGTCATGCCCTGAGCTGCAAAAACAGTGTTTTGGAGCAATTTATGAAGATTTGCTTAAAATAACACATTTTAAAAGATCAAGTATGTTTATATTGCCACACTGAAAAGAAACACAGCTCATTTGGGTCGTCGGAAGTGAATAAAAGCAGCCTAGTTTTGGCAAAATATTGGAATATAATGCTGTGCAAGCGGGAGATGCTCCATCAGTGATCTTAGTTTCTGTCTCTCCAGCTGAGATCCAGAGCTGCCTGGTGAGTTCAGGAAATGTCGGCTGTGGGATGTTTCAGTGCTTCAACAACAACTCCTGTGAAATCCAAGGCTTGCACCACATATGTCTCACCCTGCTGCACAATGCCGGGCACTTTGACTCCCAGGTGGGACTCCTCGGATGTTCTGATTTCATGTCACACTTCCACAAGAAATAAGTCAGAGCGGTTTGTGTTCCGCTGGGTCCCCTCCTGGACCCACTGACAGTCTGTCAGCAGCTTTCTGGGTGGGGATGAAGAAGACGGATCTGGATACAAGTTTTTATTTCATTTAATCCCATCAGTCATTAAGGTCGTTTGTGAGGAATGTATGATGTATAAGGAGCAGAGTAAAGTTATGGGTAGTAGCATTGGTTACAGAACAATCTGAGAGGGGCTCTGAAATGAGAGAAGGAACAGCGTGTCCACTTTACTAGAATAGAAATGTACAAGAAAGTGATGCAGGTTCTCGCAGTGACGAGCTGTCCTGCAAGGATTCAGGTGGGAAAAGGTTAACAAACCCTTTAGACGTGATTTCCCATAAATTTCCAGTTTTAAACATCTCTCCCAAGCTGCTATAAACAATGGAAGTTCCAGCATTCCAGTTAAAATAAGGTATGGGCTGTGGAAAAGCCCCATTCATAAAAAACTGAGTTGAAGACACTGAAATTGTGACTTTTTTAGAAAATCACAAAGATGAAAGGTTGCTAAGCTGTTGTTCAAGAGCTGAATTTTACCTGCATGATGCGGTGATACAGGTGAAAATTTCTGAGTTGTTGCTAAGTTTGCTAGCATCCTGCAAACAATTCACATCAACAAACCAACCCAAATCTTAAAGCTAAAGACCCAGAAGAACGTCCACATTTTAAATGATCCTCTGCACAATTTAGAGGATTTACACCAACCCCCTCCTCTTCTCACCACTGGCTTCTTTAATGCCCTAAAAGCTTCCACTTTTTAAAAGTACCTAATATTTAAAAAGAGTAATAATAATAATAATAAGAGAGTTACTTGAGTCATTAAAATGTTGTAAAATACCATCTTCTGCACCCCAGGGGAAATCCTTTGTGAAGGATGCGCTGCGATGCACAGCGGCGGGACTGCGGCAGCGTTTCAGCTGTGTGAGCCGCCGATGCTCTGCAGTGAGAGAGATGGTCTTCTCACTTCAGAGAGAGTGCTACTCCAAACACAACCTCTGCCTCGCTCTGCAGGACCACATTGACACCATGGGAAGCCTGGTCCAGTTCCACCTGATGTTTCCCACAGGGTGAGGAGGGCAATCCATCATCCTTATATAAAACTCGGCTCCTTCCTACAACTTTTTTATATTTGTTTACATTGTTTCCACCCAGTTTGAAGGTCTTGTTTACACAAAGAACTCTAGTTTTTATGCTGTCCAAAAACATGGGTTTTAGGTTAACTTAAAGAGCAAGTCAACCCCTACCAGAGTCTAACTCCACTCCCACTTCATGTTTGAAAAATGCAACAGATGCTGTTGCCTGGCAGACCGAGAAGGCGGGGCCGCTAACAAATACACACACACTCAGGCTCACGACAGCATTGTGACATCATAATGTACCAGTTTACATCATAGCATACCTCTTAGCCAATAGCGGTGGCAGATTTAAATTAAAATACAGTGCAGAGTTTTTACCTGACGATGGCACAACACTGCCAGTTTTAGGCAGAATATTTCAATTTTAACTAAGATGCACTGAAGTACCAAATTATTGACAACACGTGTCTGCAGCATGATTAGACACTCGTTTATTTAGTTTATCAGCAAAAAAAAGTTTATTTGGGGGTGACTTGCTCTTTAAGTAAAAGTACAGATAGAGGGTTAAACATGTTTATGTAAAAGTAGAATTATCCAAGACATTTTTGACATAAGTTAATTTAGTAAAGGGTGCATTCAAAAGTAAAAAAGGAAAAAGTATTTAACTTTTGGGGAGGTCGGACAAAATGCTAATCAAAGAACTGTTAC
This sequence comes from Nothobranchius furzeri, assembly GCF_043380555.1. Taxonomy (NCBI): domain Eukaryota; kingdom Metazoa; phylum Chordata; class Actinopteri; order Cyprinodontiformes; family Nothobranchiidae; genus Nothobranchius; species Nothobranchius furzeri. Next base: position 56,727,748 of record NC_091750.1, read on the forward strand.
TTTTGGAACTGGGACAAGGGAGTGTGTTGTCAGTCTCCATCCAACAAAGGGCGGCGTTTGGGTAAAACACAAATTAAAGTACTTTTGCTTTTAAATATTTTTAGAAAAAATAGTGGAATAGAAAGGTCAGATAATTTCTTTAAAATTTAGTGGAGTAAAAGTAAATAGTAGTCCTTAAGACAAATTACTTAAGTACTGATACAAAAACAATTCAAACTGAGTACAGTAAAGAAATACTTGTATTTCGTTACATTCATCACCGCTTATGGGGCCGTCCTTCCCTCCCTCCCAACACTTACACTCAGCTCAGGTACTCTTTTTCTTGTTTTGTTTTCTCTTCCTGTCACAACCTTCCACGTTTCACCAGGCCATACGTTGAGCTGATAAACTTCCTATTGAGGTGCGGAGACGAGATCCAGGTCTGGGTCGGACAGCGGCTGCGAGGCCAGTGCGAGCAGCACTGGGGGGCGCTGTGCGGCAGCTTCACCAACACCTGCCCTCTCAGCCAGTCGGATGCTCTTGAGCACAGCACCCCTTCGCCCGCAGCGGCCCAGCCCATCACTGCTGCAGAACCTCGACAGCATCTGACAGGAGAAGGCCAGCTGGATGACAGAGTCCCCGTGAGGCTGTCGGACAACTCTACAGAGTCTGCTGTGTAGGTGGGCGAGAGGAGGAGGTGCACACAGGGTACACCAACATTACGCACTTGCATCAGCAGCAGATAGAAATACTTTTGGAGGACTTTCAGAGAAAACGGCGCAGCGTAATCTAGTCTGTTTGCAGGTTTTGGCTGATATTCATCTTTTCTCCGAACATTTAAATAAGGATGAAGGCCGGTCATCTACCTCACTTTAACCATAGTGTCATATATCTAGTAGGAACACACACACCCAACACTACAGAGAACATGTTCAGAGCTCCCGTGCAGCTGATGAGTTCAAATCCGATTCGTGTTTTTGTATTTATAGGTTTTGTAACACTGAGCACCGAACATCAAACACACAAATACACATGCTTTAGACAACCGAGAGGAAGGAAGTATTATTTAATAATATTATTAGTAATTTTTTTAATGAGTGGTTTTGTTTTAATAAAAAATTAAAGAGCATTTTGTAAAAATTAATGTTAAAAACTCTTGTGAGGAAAAAAAGTGAGAATTTACTTAGAAAATAAATTGTTTTATTATTTAGGCAAAGTAATGATGCGTTCGGGTACTTCTACAGGATTGTTGTGCTACATGTTGAAAATAATAAATGTTCATTCAAACACATCTTGTGTTTGGTATTCACACAGCACTGAGCATGAGCAGGAGCCTTCAAATGTAGAAGGAAGTGGTTTAAACTCTTATCCTGACATCCTCTGGTCAACAACCTGAGAAAGACCAGAGTTTTACAGTAATTCACCTGGATCAGGTCACTTTATCTCTACTTGGTTTCTATTTTTGGAGTTGAAAAGTGCCACAGCTTTGAGAAATGAAGAGGAAGGAGATTTAAGAGTGTAACAACCTTGTTCAATGGGAGGGAAAATGCCACAGACGCATAACGACAGCATCTTTAAAACCATCCAGAGCACGCACACAGTTTCTCTTGAACATAAATATTGAAAAAGAAATCAAAAACGTTTTTTGTTTGTGCGATCCATCAGGCAGTGTGCAGCTTTAGTCACTTAAGATGAAACATTCATGTTACAGTTGACCTGAAAATAAACTTAACATCTTTTTTTTTTGTTTGTTTTATATTAAACACGCTGAAAAACCTTCTTCTGTTACAGTCACTGCCCGTAACCAGTTTATCTGCAGTCCTTCTAAAACCTCCTCATACAGGCCACATTTGAGTCCAGATGTTGCTCTAAATAAAGGGGAAGAGGCGTTTCTTGAGGATGTAGAGGACAGTGGAGAAGAACAGGGCAAAAGCCAGGAAGATGAGCAGCTTGTCTGTTAGCTCCCTCCGGTTGTACTTTAAGATCAGCTTCCTGCCCAGGTGGATGGTCCCCGTCATGCTTTTAAACTCCTCGTTGGTTTCCTGCACTGTTCTGGAGGAGGTGGCTGCAGCAAGGAGGAACAAAGGTGTTTTAATGAGAGGAGGTTGGATTAGGAGAGGTTCCCAGGTTTTAAACTGAATAAGTGTTTGTTTTTTACCCAGAACTCCAATGGTGTCCTCAGTCTGCTTCACCTGTTCAGACATCATCCTGCTGATGGACATCAGAGACTCTGTAATGTTGCCGCTTGTTTCTACCAAACATTCTTTGGTTACTTTCCTACGAGCAGAGAGAAAAGCAGGGGATGAAACGGAGAGAAAACTAGACATTTTGTTTTACTGGACAAAGTTTGTTGGAAGTCCAAAATAATTTTGAATCCTGCTCAACCATCAGAGCAAAGGCAACAAATGTATAGTTACCAGTATGTGTATAGTTAAAATCATTTGACCTGTTAAGTGAAAAAATAAGTTGACTAGTTAAAAATAAGAAAAAGGAAAAAGAAAAAACAAACAAGAATCAAAAGGACTTACTGGAAAACAAACAACTTGTAAATAAATACGTTAATACCTACATTCTCTTAGATTTTTCCTCCTGATTAACATCCACTCAGGAAAACACAAACCAGAAGCAAATTGTTGCTTTTTAAAAAATCAATAATTCAGTTATAGTTTCCTAATAGGTGATACTGACAAACACTAAAAATCTCACAGAGCTGTTTCATGTTTAGGGGCTCCAGCAGAACTTTACAGACCTATGTCTGCTGTTTTGGTGATCTCCACCCTGTAGAAGCTCATCCTTCTCCAGGTTGTCTATCATAAGCTTACAGGCCAAGTTGGCTCTCCTCCACGCTACCTGATTGCTGGAAAAGCAAATAAAAGAAATAAACTTTTTGTTTAAGTTTCCTCATTTAATTTAAGAACAAACATTTAATGTCACATGCACTTTTCACAATAAATCAACTAAACACATCTAGTTTTGCAGAGAAAATTCTACTTTTGCAATCTAATTTATCAGTAAAATTGCTGGTTGCCAAATTAACTTGTATACACAACAAACAAAAACTATCAGTCAGATTTTGTGTCTGGACACCTCATCATCTGGCGTTGCTGGCTCTCCGTTTCTGCAAGGATTTGCAGTCTGACCAACTCTCTGTCTTGCTCTTGCGCCATCTTCTCCAAATTCTGGCGCGGCATAACAAAACACAGCTACAGTTAAAAGCAATGCATTTAAATGCAGATTGTAGGCAAGGTAACAGCCTGACCTGTATCCTGAGCCTCAGCTTGCTGAACTTCTCTTTGACCTCTAGGTTGAGCTCCATGAGGGCAGACTGAGGTCCAGGACACTCCCTGATGTCCTGCAGGGAGAACACACACGGGAATAAAATAATAGGATACAAAGTTAACAAGAAATAATGAAAGAAAAAAAAAACATTTCTTTGACTTGGAATGAAACACAGAAACAAAGGCTGATCAGACTTGCACCAAATTACATGACACGTGTTTCTCTTATCTTCAAATGTCCCCAAAACAACTATTTAAACAATCACGTTAAAATAAGATCTGGCAGTCGTTAGAGCTACTTGATATTAATCTGTTTTCATTTTAATTTCTTAATGTTTCTTTGTTGCACCTTAATAAAATAACTAGGATCACAAGGCTTAATTATTTTTGTACCAGGAGTGGAATTAGCTTGAAATATCTCTGCAAGGTAAAGGTTTGTGGGGGAAATGTCCTTTAAGAATTCTATAGAAGGCAGTAACTTCCCTCCAAAATATATATTATCATACCGACTTTAAATGATTACATTTCTTTTTTCTAAATTTGTTAAATATAAAGTTGTCCGTAATCACCTAGTGCTGCTAAGCTAACCTTAGCTTCACTTTTGTCCAGATTTCAAACCTTCTCAATGTGTGTACGGTAGTGTTTTTGGTGAAAGCCTGTAAATCACTATACATTATACAACTTTTAGCTCTTACCTGAATGAGAGCTTTTATTTCCAGGTCATATTTTATAATTTCCTGGCCGCAAATTCGGACGTTTACGTCCTCGGTGGCTGCCATTGTTGTTTTTGTACGGCAAGCTGGAGGCTCAAAATTAGCAGAAACTCGAAGTAGTCAAGTTAAGCCAGTAAGCAACAATGCAATTCACGCATCGTTGATAGCTTACCGTCCAAAATGCCGTTGAAGATGTAGAGAAGATTACTGTTTTTATTGTTTTTATACCATCACCAGTAGTCTGCCTGAATATAATTTATATCTTAAAGCGCTTTGCTAATGAAATACGATTTATTCAGATTTTAACAGATAAGTCAGTTAATGTAATATATTGAAATATTGTCATCTGCCAAGATTTTGCTGTTTGTTTGGCTTTTTTTTTTCTTTTTTGTGGAGTCCATAAATATTAATATGTTGGAATCCAAAGTGTGTTTACTAATCTCTGGTTAGTTTTGAAACATATTAACAAGTGAGACATTTTTTTAATTGAATGAATAAAAACCATAAAAAATACAGAGGAATGAGCTCAAAATGGGGGGGGGGGGGGGGGGATTCCACTCGTAAATTAAATTTTGTCTATTTCTATTTTCCCAGAGTTAGGTGAGTGGGAAAAAAGCATTTAGTGACCGGCACAGTAATTAAAATTATTCAATATAGATACCAAATATTCCTGGTAATTTCAATCACTTTTCACACAAAATACTAGTTCCTGCTATTCATGTCCATTGTTTATGCTAAGCTAATGCAGACGGACTGTTGCCAGAGCAGAATTACTGCGCCGGTCACAAAAGTGCTTTTTTCTCACTTATCTAACTCTGGGGAATACAGAAATGGACAAATTTTGACTTAAGGGTGGAATCTCTCTTTAAACATTAAAAAATCTGATTAAGTGGGACTGGCATAATGATGGTTAGGAACTACAGTTCTAATCAGGAACTGTTCTAGAGTGGTTCTCTTATGTTTGAGCATTCCTTCTTTGTAGCCATCTCCCAAGTTTTGGCCCTCCTCCACCTTCTTCGCCCATGGTGTCCCTCAAGGTTCGGTGCTGGAGCCTCTACTGTTCCTCCTTTATCTGCTTCCTCTCCAGCACTTGCTGAGCTTTTTTAAAGGAATCTCATACCATCTTTACGAAGATGACATCCAACTGTACATCTACTTTAAGCTTCATGAGATGTCTAAGATGCAGCTGTTACACTCCTTCTTAGACTCTGTTCATATTTTCAACAGTAGGTGATGGACGCAAGAAACTTGAAGGAAGAAAACCAGTAATACTCAAAGTGGGGGTGCTAATGGTTTTATTGTTTTGATAATAAAATCAATAAACATAATCAGACTAATGTGGTTACAAGCAGAGCTGCAGTACCAACACCTGGCTGATACAAGAAACAATGATTTAACAAAAAAGTTTAGAAAAAAAGAGGCACAAAAACAAAACAGATTCAGGGCGGGTGTCCGCGGGATGTTGAGCAGCCAGAAACAAACAAAAACAGAACCCATCAGAAACTGAAACTGAAAGGGCCATTACAGTACAAACAAGAAAAAGTTTTACATTTCCAAGCCTGTGCATAAAGCCATCCACTGTGCCTTCAAGAAAAAAAAATTGAGTCAAAACAAAAGTATAAACCCAACACGACATTTATCATACAACATAAAAATTAACACATCAAGATATTGTATTTAAACAGGCATATATGTGAACTACAAATATAGACGTCGTTGCTAAAGAGAGGAACGAGTTAGTTCAGCAGGATACACTTTCTGCAGGTTTATGAGATTAGAATCACCAAGAGATCTATTGTAGAGGACTTAGCAATGAAATACAGCCTTCCTACAGAGACTGAGGAGAGGAACACACACAGGACTAACTACAGAAAGATCCCATGCTGTAGATCGAGTCCAATAAGTAACCATACAAGACCAGAAGCATCATAACAACGGCATGTAGCTGTGGAGCCCAGGATGGCCGATTCCTCCCATATCCTACACGTTTTGGCTTGTATGGATTTCCTATAAAAATATTTAATATTAAATTATACCCAAAAAAATGATGCTTTCAGATAAAGGTTTGTAAAATGTCTTACTTTGTGTGTTTTGGCAAGTCTGGAAGGAGATGTAAATCACTGCAGTGTTGGATGAGAAGTTTGACGCGTGTAAAAGTAGAAATAGGAATTTTGTTTTTATTACTGAAGGTGGGTTGTGGTTTGGTAAAATCAGTCTACAGAAGAGGAAAATAATCCCTCCCCCATCATTCACTGCAGGGGGAAGGTGAGCGGTCTCTGCCCACCAGCCTTCAATGACCCCTGTCTAATCTCTGGGGCCTCCAGATGAAACGACAGCAAACCAAAGCCCTTTTTCTAAAAGAAAAATATATAAATAAACAACCAAATACGCAAAGGTAAAGGGGGGTGAGTATCTCTGGTGCAGAAGTGAAGTTTTTCCACAAAACTCACTCTTTTTCCTCACAGTCGCCCAGTGAGTTGACTCCTAAACCTAACCTAGAACTTCGGTCCAAAGTCATGACGAAAGGAGTCGTGTCGAGGTGAGGTTCAAGACTGGCAGACCCGTTTAAGGTTTCTGACCTTGTTAAACCTCAAATGACAGAATGTTTTATGGTCCTCGCACAGAGAAATTAGTCAAAATCACAATTAAATTCGGTCTCCTTTAGAAAAAAAGGAGGGAAAATCGCTTGTCTGTGTATAAACACTTCACGTCTTATGGTTTGATCAGGTCATTTCAAGAGTTAAGGTGTTTCGAGGATTTGAATCAACCATAATGAAGGTTTTTGGAAATATTCATAAGTAAATATAGTTTTGCAATCTAACAGCATAGCTAATTTGTTTCAAACCAGGCCAGGAAATAGTCCCACCCAGAGTTCCTTAAAACCATTTCATTATTGCTCCAACAGATCTAATTCTACTCACCAAACAGGAAGTCGGACAGAAAATAAAGGTTTTAGAAGAATATTGCAACTAACAGCATATAAACCTTTAATTGTGACTTTGATTTAGGCGACATCTTCAGTGGAAAAGCTTAAATCTCTACATTTATTAATTGCATTTTAAACGATCTGACTTCATAAATAAATACATAAAATATTTGGAACACTGGGATTTAAAATCAAAACAAAAACAGACTAAATATATTTTCAGAATAAAACTAGTAAACGTGCAACTTTTGACATAGAGCATCAAAATACTAAAGCATGATTTTACTAAAAATAACACACAAAAGCAAAAGAGGCCACATAAAGTTACATCGTTCGAGATCTTTCTCTCTCCTGATGACCAGTCTCCCTCTGAGTTTCCAGACATTGGAAAACAGGGACAAAGCTCCAAACGCTCTCTTCCGTCTGTGTGATCCTGCTGAGGAAGACTAGTCTACATTCATCGGCAAAGAAGCAGCTTCGACGGAGTTATTCCTCGCTATGTCGGCGTACAGCAGTGCAGCAGTCAGAAGAACACAAGACTGACCAGAGTCATCAAACAGAAAGAGCAATATGGCTAAAATAAATCCAACACAGCCATGTTTCTGTAGCACCCAGCCACGAACAGATTAGCACCACGGGGTTACCTCCATGCTCAGTTTCCTGCAACTCAGTGCCAACGCTGACTTCACGGAGGGTCTGGCACTTCTTTATAGCAAAGTTTTTTTTTTCTGTTTTTAAGTGGAAATCTTTTATGCATTTTTTTTCTTTTTTTCCTTGCAAAAAATGTTTAAAGATGCATCAACGCAGAGCTCACTGTCAAAACCTCAGAAGAAGAAGAATGCATCGTTAGTGAGTGAGCAGGTGGAACGCAGACCCGAGTCTCCCTCTGAATCTGACACAGTCTCCTCGATACAAACACACCAGCGGTGAAAGCTGCAGCAGCAGCAGCAGCCATTACAGAAAACACAATAATGTGGCGTAGTGGGCAGAGAAAGGGTGTTTTTAATCGGATCCAGGTTTTCCAAAACATGTTATCTGCTCTGCTGTAATACTAAAGGATGATCCATCCCCTCAGAAGAGAATTCCTGGGATAATAAACACCTCCGATCTACTTTTGGAGGATGGACGGTGTACAAAAAGCGTGATTTTCAGAATAAAACAAGCATTTCAGTTTAGATTTGTATTTCAAGTCTCAGTTTTGGAAAACCCAGTTCCTTGTTTCTGAAGGGAAATGCCCTGCAGACGGACAGAAGAATGCAGATTTGTGTTCATGTCTAACCGATTAAGGCACCTGGTTCATCAGGCATCATATTTCAAAGTGTTTTTATTTCTTATAGGTGTAAAAACCAAGTGCAAGATGAGCAGTGCTGTTGTCATTGACTTTTAGGTAAAATAAATCAAGAAGGGTGTGTTTGTGTGGTGTAAAGATACTGTAAATGTGTCATGGACACTTTAGAATTGAAATTTTAAGTCTCTTTGTGCTCCTTCAATAGCAGCAAGTATGAAATCATACAACCCAGAGTACAGAGAGCCCCAGAAAAAGCCATGCAACAACTTTGCGACAACAAAGTCCAAATCATTTTCAGACTTAACTTGATTCTCTCAGCGCTGTGCAAGGAATTGTCATGCAGAAACTGATCTCCTGCTGCGTTTTTGTTTTGGGTCAAATAAGGACGATCTAAAGGTCTCTAAAGAGGAGGTGCTTTTAAACAATTGATAAGGGTGTAAAAAATAAAAATAAATGGAAAGGTTTGAAATGATACAGAGGAAACCCAAAGCCAGACTCTTGACGTCTGACAGCACAGCCAGCAAGAGGTTTTCACAAATCCAACAAACCAGAAATACTTTATTTTATATAATAATAAATATAAAATATAAACCAATAAATATGGTTAGACATAATATTTTAAAAATTTTAAACTGACTTTGTTTAGTTGGAAATTTAATTTCTGTTCCTCTACCGGTCCAAACACTAGATTGTTTGAGGGAACAAAACTTCTATTTACAGCAACAGTGACCCTAAAGATGATACTTTAGGGTGGTCGTACTGTAAATATTTTATATATGGTCATGGTGACAAGTGCAGCTTTAAAGGTGGGACATGATGTTTTCCTGGCGCATTTCTTGCCATATTGCTTGAAATAGTCTTTACAAACCAATGGAAACGAATGATTTAAATGTTTAGTCAAAAAATTTTTGTAAAAACTTCATGTAATAATTGTGACCATCCTGTTTATAATGACTGGATCCTAATCCATCCATCAAACTTCCTTCTGACTGCCCCTCCCTCTCTGTGCATTTGCCTATGTGTATGAATCATGTATTCTTGGCTTGGAGCAGCTGAAACGAAGCAACGCCAGAGCCGAGCTAGCTAGATGGGATGTTTCGTTCAGCTTGACGTTTGCAAATTTAATAAAGGAGATGTTTTAAATGTTCTGTTTAGAGTCTGGCTCTGTTATTGTTGGGAAACGTTTATGTGATGGACTTGTTGTCTGTGAACGCAGCCTGCCCTCTTTCAGGTGGCAGAGCCCTCGGATTTCCCAGATCGTTGGTGGCACTGAGCTGCAGTGATTTTGCAGTTAAGAATAAACCAAGAAAGATAAAAACAGCCTTGTTTTTCACAATAAAAACGCCACACTATAATAGCAAGCATACTAAATTATTATACGGTTACGCAGGTGAGATACGTTAGGAATTATCGCAGAAAAGGTGCCAACAATGGGTCGAAAAACATAAAACATTAGGACACTTGGAAACAAGCGTGGCGTGTTCCTGTATTCTGGAGGTGCAGCTGGGGGTGGAGCCTGTAAAAACGAGTTTGGACCTTTAACTCCTGTATTTCAGCAAGTGGTTTGTATGAATGGCAAAGAAAAACATCTCATATTCCACCTTTAACCTGTTTAGCGGTTTTGTATTAATTAGCCATGCCACTAAAGAAATCTTATTTAAAATTTCCAAGTTTTTTTTCTTCTGAACTTGTTCTCTACACAAAGATTCAAAACATAAAAGTCCAACACACCAGACTTCACATTTTCTGATGTGCCTCTTTGACTCTGGCTTGTGTTGTCGACTCCAGCAGACTGGCTTTTACACAGGAAAAGAAATCGCCATTCTCTCACCGATGAGACCAATAATTGTTGTAAATCCTCCTTTTGAGTGGCCCATCATGAAATACAAATCAGGACTGATAAAAACAACCAGGGGAAAAGATAGAAGTCTTGGAGAATAAAACATAATAAGCACCATGTGACAAACTCTGATTGGATACAGCAGAGTCTAATCCTTCATGAAAAGGAAAACGTTGCAGATTTGTTTAAAGTCAGTTGGCCTTTTGTTTTCTATCACTTGTGTATAGAGCATTGCACCATAGTGATTGACATTAACAATCCAGAACACACAGACAGACACTATATTTCTTTTGTACAGAGTAAAGAATGGCGACAATAACTGGAATACATAAATATATAATCTTTTGACTCTATACGTCATCACACGTCAGATAGAAGAACAATATTACCCTGATTTGCTGAAGAAGAGCTTTATGGATCCACGTAGCTTTTATTAGACAAGAGTAGCACAAAGTTACACACTCTATTAGCTTAAAAGTCTTTTTTTTTTTTGTCCGAAAGAAAAAAGGAGAATAAAGGAATAGTTTTTACTGGCGTGGATTTTCACTCCTTTCCTCACCTGTTTAAAAATGCCACAGAGTCTCCTGGTTTGAATGTAAAGTTGCACAGCCTGCGCCTATCACGTAAAAACCTGCGAGGACGCTTTCTTGAAACAGCCACGCGATCGACTGCAAACCACACACACGCTCGCCAACACACAGCCCTCTTTAGTCAGACGACCGTCAACCAGCGGCCCTTCAACCACTGTTGACCCCTACCAGACCTGGTTTCAAGCCATAGCTGAGAAAAAAGAAAAACGCTTCAAATGTTGTCAGGAAATACCCATGCGGAGTTTTGAAGCCATGGTTTCTTCAGATACAGCTCCTACCACGCCTGCTACTTCAGGTTGTTTTGAGCCAATCAAGCTGAATGGTTTTGTTGTTGTCGTTTACCAGAAAGGCAGATAAACCTCAGGTGTGCATCACAGCTACAAACGCGTCTGCCATGTTGTTATTTTTGTTTGCGAGTATGTGAAAAGTTATTTCAGAAGGCAATAAGTGTCCGGATTGAGTCTCCATTTTGTAATTGGCTTGCCATACAGTACAGTGATATAATAACTCCCCCCGAGGCGGCCAGGAACAACGGCTTTTCAAATGAGCTCTTCCTGGCCGCCTCAGGCTAAACCCCTCCTCTTTAAGTCACAAGTAGAAATCAGTTTTACAAATGATAACAATATAGCTCTCTGAAGAAATGTGTCTACACTGTACATCGCCCTGAAGAGGAAGCCAAAGCAGAATCAGTTTTTCCATAGGAAACCTGTACTGACGGCAAAATGAATCATGACGCCAAGGGGGGTCAGCATCAGAATCAGCGTAGGGGCCCTGGAATCAAAACCCTCTTTTTTTCTGTTTTTTTTTTTTTTTTAATATATATTTTTTGTTTTAAGACCACAAACATCATTAACCTGACCAGGAAGTAGATCTATCCCATCTGGACCCTGGGATTCACCAAAGCCACATCACCTCACATCACTTCATGGCCCCAGAAATGAGTAGATCTAACCCCTGCCAAGCCACACACACTCACATGTTCCTCAGCTAGCTCACAGACCTAGCCACACCAGGTAATAGACCTATCCGAGCAAGTAGTCATCAGTTACACTTGCAGCATTCACACAAGGCCATTTAGCAGCAAAATGGAAGAAAATAATGATTATTTTTTTCCTTTTTCTTGGATTTTTTTGGACAAAGTGCTGATTTTAAACATATAAGATAGATTAAACTATATATATATATATCTAACATTTAGAAGTTACTTATCAACCTATAGCTTATTTACAAAACGTATCACGACTAAGAAAATAACTGGACGGTAGGGGAGAGCAAGGCAGGCTACTAGGCAACAACTAGTTGGAGGAGTCAAACGTGAAACTTGGAAACTTGTCGATCTAGTTTCAGAAAAGCACCATTTATCCCTTTTTCAGTAGACGGAAAACTACGTGTGTAAATAGCCGTAACTCAGACGCACACCGCAGACGGGTCACAGCACCTCACAGTCATTGAGACAGAGCTCTGTGGAAGAAAGCGTCCCGAAACCTACGCTTGATTTATATGTTTGTGGTGTTTGAGTTTAGACAGTTCCTGGGAACGGTACGTCTCCTCTGAGGAGCAACAGGGAGACAGTGTACTGGGGGTTTTCTGAACTGCAGTGTGTGCCTCCTGATGGCCTGAGCTGAGTTTACGTGGTTTGATCGGCGCAGAAAGCTGCAAAACCGAAGGCAAGGTGAGACTCAGTTCTACAATGCAACTCCAAAGGCAACAATCCCAGGACGGGCAAACTTCATCTGGTTTCAGAAAGGAAAACTAAAAAATAAAGGAGTAAAGGAGAGAGCACAGTGCTGCTGAACCCAGATCAGTGTGAGTGTAAAGGCTTTGGCTTTCTCGCAGCTGAGATAGCACTACAGCTGCTTCCTCCACAGTGTTGCCCTCTGTCCTCATTAAAGACAGTACGCCCTCCTCCTCGTCCTCCTCACAGGCCCGGTCGAATGAAAGTGAGGCTCTGCTGTTGTGTGTCTGCAACAATCCGGCCCTAGTTCACTCAGTCAAGAACAACAGAGGAGTAAAGTGTCGCTCTTTAGATTTGCATTTTAAAACACATTCCTCGCTTTTCCTCTCCGACCAGGAAAAACCCTCAAGCTTACAGAAGAACGAGCAGGCAGCTAACATACAAAAATATAATGAGACCTGTTTTTTTGTGTTTTTGCCTCTAATATCTGATGCAAGAACAGGCTTTAGAAATGTGACATGCTTAAAAACTAATCATTGTCATGAAAAGTGGCATCTTACTATTGATAGATATAGAATTATTATTTATATACAGTACTTTTAAACATGAACTGTTAATAATTTGCTCGTGAACTAGATACAGAAATGAAACAAGTGACACGGGAACATTTTGGTTATTGTCGGCGACGTTTCGTCAAACTAGCGAAAAGAAAATAAAGTAACATAGCTTATCTACGAGCGCCGTTTTGTCCTGTCTAGCGCCTTTAACACACTGGAACATGTGGAGGGAGGAATCCGCTCAGGAATTGCGTGCTTCCTAAAAGCAAAGAAAATGTACTGGAGCTTTACGTTTTTAGACTTCAAAAAGAAAACCAAAACACAAATGAATGTTCCTTTTCTGTACAGAATTGGACCCAAACTCATTTTCACAGTTCTATTAAGTTCCCTGACCCTCCCACATTTCTTACATTCAATACGGCGTCAGGTAAGCTGTGCAAAACCTTACTTTTAACTGGCTGGTACGCCATTTTTCGTTGCATGTGTCTTTGGTACAAAAAACAATCAAAATATAGTGTGCAAATCATTTCCTCTCTCTCTGTAACTCTGAACGTAAAATGTCACCTCCCCAAAAGACGAGAGTACCAAAAACCAAAGGTAATCTATTGCAGAGCCCTCCTATATACACAGACTCTGTGGCATCACGCAACAAGAGCTTCCACTTGCTTATGTACATTCAGAATATATTTAAACTGTCCACCGACTCGTCTCACTTGGACCCTTTAAAGTCCAACCAGTCTCATCTTGATCGGTCTCCTCACACACACACACACACACACACATACATACACACAAGGCACAATGAAGAGAACTCTGACAAAATCTAGTATGAACACGTCAAACTGTTGTCACCAAACGGCCTGGTCGAATCTACTGTACAAGAAAGAAGAAAAAAAAACGGAGCTTCTATTTACAGTTTCCTAGAGATGGATCATCATCTTCATCACTGCCATCATCTACCTAACAGCTTCCCATACTGGCAATAAAAGCTCAACTGCATCAGTCCAGTTACAACCAGCACAAAGCACCATGCTACATGCACCTCCTCTGCACTTCCTGTTGTCGAGGGCAACATAAAGCTTTCTCCTGCCGGATAACTTTCAAACCGGCAGGGACGATTAGGTGAGCGTTTGCATTTTTCTTTTTTTGCTGTGATTTTTCACATGTAAAGCTATTTTTAGGACAGCAGAGCTGATTGGTTGACAGGAAGTGGCACAAACATATTTAGGCCTTCAGTACAAACTATTTCCTGCCACTCTGCTCTCAGTTTTTCTTCTGCTGTGGTTTTTCTTGTTGTTGTTTTCTCTTTTGGCTACCAGAGCCAACTTTGTCAAAGTGCTTTAGTGAAAAGGTCAATTAAACATCCTGTAATTGTGTTTTTGGGGGTGAACCTCCTAATGGAAAATGACTGAAACTCCTTCAAACCTTTGTGTCTGGCATGTAACCAAGTTCGTCACCACCTGAGACAAGCTCCAGTGGTTATACTCATCCTCAAACAGAAGCCTCCTACAGATTAAGCACATCTAATAATCGCCGTCACTTCAGACGCACTTCTCCCATCAGGCGGTCACGATGGGCCGGGTAACAGCGATGCACCCACTCCGCACGCGGGGTGTGAAAACAAAAAGCTGTGTGCGCGCCACACAATCGCATGGCAAAAACAAGCACACACACACACACATACACACAGGGAGGTGGTATGTGTGTTTAAGTGACGGACGATGTGTATTTACTCTGAGTTGGAGGGGCATGCAGAGGGCAGAACAGTTACAAAGGGACAGCACGGTGGTAACATTTAGTCCATTCTTCTCGTCTGATGGCCGTTTGCCTAGACTTTAGAGGTGGGGACTCGCAGGCCGACCAGCCCGCCGGTGGGATCGCCGCGCCCGGTGTTCTCCAAGATCTTGTTGACAAAGTCTGAAGTCTGCCCAGCAACAGGTGATGGCACTACACACAGACACACAAGAATACAATATTATTTACTGTTTTTCTTTAATTTTTTACAAATTAAATAATCTTTAGTTGTTTGATTCTCATCTTCTCACCGAGTGTCTCTTTGATGAGCCGCTCCAGGGTCTCCGTCATGTTGGTCGAACGAGGAGACGAGTCTTCCACTCGCAGCACGATCTCCTCCTTGATGGCATTGATGACGAACAGTAACCGATCTGGAACAAGGCGGTGGTTTTAGGAAATGCACAGACACTGATGCTCAGAGCTTTCTATAAATATTTAATCCAGAAAAAGAGAGGCACAAATAAACTCACCGTATTCTGTACCGAGTCCCCAAAGCTTCACCTTGTTGGCTTCATACTGAGCCTTCTTCTTTAAACGGCAAGCCCTAAATTACACACAAGTGAGTGGAAATGACTTGTACATAGACCATCTTATGACTCCAGCTGGGTCTAAACAGGTTACCTGGACGCCAGCTTGTTCTTCTCCTTGCGGGACCTCGGTCGCGCGGTCAGCGGCAGCTCGCTGACGGGCGTCAAGTCGCTGATCACCTTGTTCAGCTTACGAAGCTCTGTTCCGATCTGCAGCAGCTTGCGAGGATTGGGTGTCAGGTCTTCCACGTCGGTGCGCCGAGACTTCTTCAGCATGTACTTCCCTTTGTGACAGACATAAATATGAATTCAAGTTCTACTGATTAGGCCCAAAAGGGATGGTCTAGCTGAACCCGTGAGGTTGACATGAGTGCATTTGTTTATTTTGGTACCGTGGAGAGGTCCATTCTTCTGATACAGGTTGCTAGGCAACGTGTGTCTGTCCCACTCAGACGGCTTCAGCATCCGCTCCTGTTTAGAGGGCGTGAGCTGCTCGCTGTACTCCCAGAAGTAGCGACGCTTGCCTCTTTTCCGGCTGGAGACTCCAGCCGTCAGGCCTTTCATGTCTTCCATTACTTCCATGTCACAACCTGGTGGAGTTTCAACGAGAAACAGAAGAACAAGGAGGAAATTAGAGCAACAGAGAGACAATACAAGAGTTTTTACACTTTCTTTATGTATTATTAACCCTCCCACTGGCTTTAAACCATCAGTCCTGCTCAACAGCCAACTCTCCTCCTTAACCCTTTGATGCATGAATTATGAAATCTTCAACCATGATTTTTTTAACAATATTTTTCATTCAACTTCAGGTGTGAATGAAACAATTTTCAACAAATATTTTTTGTAACATTTAATAATTTACAAATAATTTATTACATGTCCACCTCAGAGGACAGTGTGCATTCTGAACATGAAATATGTTGGCTTGGCTTACTGAAGTCCAAATGGAGGGGCTCGAATGCAATGAAGTCTTCAACAGCTGTGCTTAATAGCAAAAATAAATAAATAACAACTTTGGGTACCTGCCCACTGTAGTGACCATTAAGCATCAAAGGGTTAAAGACAGTGGGAGGGTTAAACCAGAAACATTAAGGTGAAGGGCACCTGGCTCCGAGAAGGCATCACTCATGTCATCATCTTTGTCTGCTTCGTAATCTTCATCCTCTTCTTCCTCCTCCTCCTCCTCATTCTCAGACAGCTCATGTTCACTACCAAAACCCTCATCGTGGTCTTCATCGTCCAACTCCAGCCCGTCGCCTTCATCCTCCTCTGCCTCCTCCTCATCGTCCTCGTCCTCATCTTCATCCAGCTGAGAGTGAGCTTTGCTGCGGGTCAGGAACAATGAGTAGTTATGCTCCTCCTCCTTGCTCTTCTCAGAGTCTTCCACAACCAGAATGCCACCGCCACCTCCCCCTGCCGCGCTAGCCACTACCACGCTGCCACCGCCCACAAGTCCAGAGGCACCGCCCATAGTCGGGCTTGGCTCCGCTGCTCTGGCTTGGACCTCTCTCTTTACTGCCCCCTCTGCTTTCTCAAAGCTTGCCAGGCTGCCAGAGCCTCTAGCTGCAGGAGCAGGAAGTCCCGCCAATGCGACGCTGACCGAAGTAGAGGGCTTCTCATCTCGAGGCTGGGAGAGGGGTAGAGGGGGACCCGGCCTCTCAAAATCTGCCGGCGCAGCCACGTCACCTTCAGCTCGGAGCACAGAACTCACTCGTACTTTAGCTTTCCGCACAAAGTCCAAACTGTGAGACGTTGGGGCAGCGGTCTTCATTCCTCGTCCTACAGGCTTGGTCTGGCCTTGATCCTTGATGGCGTTGAGTTGGTTTTGGGTCTTCGCCATAGTCTCTGTGCTGGAGGGAACAGGTCTGGTTGCTCTTTGGGAGCTTTCAGGAAAGTCCGCGAGAAGACTGCGGGAAGGACGGGACTGGGAAGAGGATGTGGAACACAGAGACGACCGGACTGAGCTAGGGCCAAATCCTTGGCCAAGGACAAAGTGTCTCTTATTGTGATTGGAGGGCTGAAGTGGCTGGGGCTGGGACGGGGGGACAGGAAGGCTCAGGTCAACGGGAGGGCAGAGCGTCTCACAGACTGGCTGTGAGTCCTCGCTGTTGAGCTGCGCCAGCGTCGGAGTTTGACCAATCACTTCCTCATCCTGGTAGGGACTGGAAAAGTCATCCAGACCAAGGAAGTCCACCTCTTTGGTTCCCCAGATGTCACAGCTGGCCAGCCGTGTGTACCTGTCAACAACACACCATTGCGTCACAGTAAATCATTCCTTTAACAGCATAAAAGTTCATCTTTCTCGGCTATTATAGAATTTAATATTGAAAACATCCTAAAATAATTTCATTCTCATATTTAAATTAGTAATTTAGAAAGTTTATTATAACAAAATGAACTACTTGGATGCATCGTGTCATTTTAAACAAAAGTAAGGTTTACATTGGAGTAAAGAGGGTGTTAATGCATTAATAACTTAACGAGAGCGACCCTCTACCTGGTGAGGTCTTCCCAGTAGGAGTCCCACTGTTCGAACGCTGAGCTGCTGCAGACCATCTCACACTCCCCTAGTCCCATGAGCTGATCGACACCTCCCTCCACCTCCTTACCTCCATCCCCAACCCCCACCATGCTGTCCCCACAGGGACTCTGTCGGTGGCTGATGTCTGTGTCCTGCAGAGAAAAACAAGACAACAAAGCCAATTTTAGCAGAACGTAGATTACAAGACGGCCTGTTTTTAAGTAACTGCAATGTTTTTTATTGCTGTGATTGTGCACAAAGAGATGATGAAAACCTCAGACTTCCTCACAATTTCTCCTCCTAGCTGCCAACTTAGCAACTTAGTTCACAAAAAAGCATCAGTGTTGGGACAAATTGTAGAAAATTTAACAGAAAAATGAAGCCAGAAGTAATGCAAATGAGCAAACTTCCTTTTCCATTTGTGACTTGCCGTGCAGTGGCCTAGAGAGAGCAGCAGGTCCAAAATGATGTTCTCACAAGTCTTTAGAATGCAAGAGTGAGCAAAACAAAACACCAACATTAAACCGAACACAGCATTTAAAGGTTCAAAGGTCTCCATTCACACGAAATCTCAAAGAAGAAACATAATCACAAATGTTTAGCTTGCAAGTCAAACGTCGTTTTTTCTTATTGAAGCATGAACTGAACTTAATTTGAAAAACAATTATACAAAAAAAAATTCCAAAACTTGAAGATATTTGAATAAAGAGTTTAACATTATCGTGTAACATTAGTATAACCTGAAAATTTGATTATTAACTTAAACTTTTATAGGAAAAGTGAACATATTTGATAATTTGTGCAGAATTTCATTTGAGGTTTTCTAAAAATGAGAAAAATATGTTAAATACAATTCTAAGAAAATAAATAAATAAATAAATAAAAGTAAACCAATGCAAATATTGCAGTTACTACAGGGAGTCCCGTTTAAAGCGCCATTAATAACATTCATATTATTGTTTTTAAATTATTATTATCACCCTACATTTAATGTTAGCTCTTGTTGCCCCAAAGAAATAAATAATATAATAAAATAGACTATTGCTTTATTCTTCACGTGGAAGGGTTAAGCCAGTCTTCACAGTTCATCTTTTCTGCTGTGATTTTTCACATGTAAAGCTATCCCTATCCCAGATAGATGTATTTAAGTGCTTTTTTTTTTTTTTTAGAAAAAATGATGTGTTTTCTCCTTCTTCAACTGCGGACCGCCTCATTTACCGATAGCTGTTGCGGTGAGTATGTCACATTCATCGTCGAGTAGCATGCGGAGATCATTTGAATGACAACGGTAGAACCCGCCCCACAACCAAGAGCCGTCATTGGAGCGTTGCCAGACTAAATAATACATTTATTTAGTCTGGCTTGTCAGGCTAAGAAATACTAACAAGGTTAACTAAACAGCATCGATCAGCATAAACATAACTATGGAAGCATATTTCCATCAGTGCAAAGGAACAGTATCTCATAAAAACCAGAGAACTGTTCAAAATAATTTGATATGAATCTCGTTTTCACAAACAACTTTTCATGCAACAGCAAACCGACTTCCCTCGTTGCGGGGTTTTATGTCTGCAGCCAGATCTTGAGGTTGTTGGATTGTTTTTAAGAAAATTTGAAATTAGCAGTATAATAACCATTCTGTCCTGTTTTGTAGCAAACCAGTTTCTTTCATAAAAGAACCTGAAAAACATCAAATGTGAACTTATAATAAATCTTGTAATTATAACACTGACTTTGTTGGTTCTTAAGCACTGGGGTTATCTTAAGGTTACACGTTAGGACACATCTCATCTGTTTAAAGGTGAATCCTTTAATTAAAGCCAATTATGATTTAGACCTGTTATGCATGTTAGGCAGGACCTCGTCCCTGACCCGGAGAAGGCATCCACCATTTTTCCGGCTCTAGACCATGGTCTCGGATTTACAGGAGCTGATTTTCACCCCAGCTGCTTCACACTCAGCTGTGTGAACTGCTCCAGGCAAAGCTGGAGATCACGTTCTGATAAAGCCAACACGACCACATCATCTGCCAAAAGCAAGAGACTCAATCCTCAGGCCACCAAAACAGATCCCCTCATCATCTTGGCTGCACCTAGAATCCTGTCCTTGGTGGAGTCCAACTCTCACTGGGAACGAGCCCGACTTACTGTCGGCAATGCGGACCAAGCTCTCACACCAGTCACCTAACAGCCCGTATCAAAGGGTCTGGTACCCCATACTCCCGAAGTACCCCCCACAGGGCCTCCCGAGGGACGCGTACACATGTACATGGTTAACCCGGGTTTCCACCGGAGCCGTCAGCAGCACGTTACCGCAGCAGCACGTCTTGCTCACGCCCTTCCCACGAGACGCGAAGCAGCAGGGGAGCAGCTGTCACCGACAGAGCACGAAGTCACACGAGTGACTTCGTCAGTAAACACAACAACAAGCAGGAGAAAACTACAACATGGCTCCAAAAGGTTTGTGTTTTATGTTCTGTCCGTTTTATAATCGCCAATATGGACCTGAAAAACAAAGGAGACCGCTAGCTAGATGATAACTTCTCACAGGGCCACACAGTTAGTAACTATTTTATAAGTAAAGCAACCGGAAGGCAGTACGTTTCTTTATTCTGAAAATCTCGGGAGCTTCTCTCCATTCCCGCGTCCGATTTCCTGTCTTTCCTTCCCCAAAAATGTCGAACTTGACCCATTTCAGAGGCGTCGCGCGTAGAAAATAGAACCGGCGCGTAAAGGCCGCGACATGCTGCTCCTGAGACGCGGCCGACTCGCGCTGCTGACGGCTCCGGTGGAAAGAAGGGGTTAGACGAACTCCCACGCATCCTCCAGGATCCTCTAAGGGTGTAGAGCTGGTCTAGTGTTCCACGGCCAGGATGAAAACCACATTGCTCTTCCTGAACCCAAGGTTCAACAATCCGACGGACCCTCCTCTTCAGAACCTAAACAGATCTTACCAGGGAGGCTCAGTATTATGTTTCTCAGTTTCTTTAAAGGTTTAATATCTCATAATAACAAAAGCATTTTTCATAATAACTTCATGACAACAAAAATTTTCATAATATGTGTTTAACAACTTGATTATAACGACAAAGGTTGTAACAGTAATATAGCAACATGTGTTGTGGCTTCTACTCCGAATGAACGGGGTGATGACTCCAGATTACAGGGGCTGCACTGCTGCACAACAAAAAGAGGCAAGATCGCCAAACAACCAACAAGTTACACTGGCTAGCTCTCTTTCCATCACACACACATACTGTTGCCAAGGCAACAGACTGACAGCTTTTCGTGCCAAGAAAGGATGCTTTTGAGGAGCATAAAACCAAAACACCCATACTAAGAAAACATGTCCAACATAATATCTGGACATGCTTTTTATGCATGTCCAGATATTGTTGAATGTGAAAAAACACAAACCAGGAGTCAACATTTACTTTGACAACAGTACCTTGGCTAAAAAGTGAAAGAAATGTAAATTTGCATAGAAAAGAAATCCCTGTGAGATGGTTGGTTTCTCTGTTGTTTTCAAAGTGGAGGACGGCTTGACCAAAGTGCGTTTCGTTGTCTCGTTTTACTGCCAGGAGCCATCTCTTTATATGAAATACTAGACTTTCTCATAATAACGTGACTTAGCATCTCATAATAATGAGACATGATCTCTTTATTAGGAGGTAAAGCTCCTTCGTTTTTTCCTTGCCCTGACGGGAATACGCTTCTGTGTGCAACACTGAAATGTCCCAAAACAACAAATATTTCAAGGATTCTTTCATAAGAAGTTAAATAAACAGAACTAAACCCTGATAAAATAATTAAAAGTGTAATGATAAACACATCAGTGGCAAAGTTAATCCATCTCTCACTCTTAAGGTGAATTATGTTTTACAGGGGAAGGGCAAAGTGAGATACTCCAGGAGTAAACTTCAAACAAGAGTGACACGAGTTTAACGGCAAACATAACGTGTTTGCAACAAAGCAGATTACTCAGCATGAATAGACCAAATAACGGCCAAACCTGGCAACTGGCAGGTGGCAACAGCAGCGACATTTGTTTTCTGTCTATTAGCACAAACATGACCAGTTGTTTAAGTCGTTTTTGCAAAAAAGTATCCCGCATCAGGCATCAGTGGCCCGTTCTGGTGTTTTAGCGTCCTGACAAGCGTCCCATTTCATACAGGAGTACTTCAACCACAATCCCTCATGAATTAAAGAGCCAAATGGTAGCTCAAAATCTAGGACAAGGAGCAACACTAGATGATGTTTATGTAAGAGTCGCTTTAATTATTTTAACATTAATCATTGATCCAGTGAGAATTAGAGAAAATTAGTGAGAACATATGTTGCAACAGGAGTAAAAAGACTAAATCATCTCAAGTTGAGATGATTGTTACGCAAATAAAATATATACTTTTAAATTTGCTGCCGATATTTAACTCGTAATTAGAAAGCAATTCATGCTCTAAATGGCGAAACTTTATTTGGACATGTGTCAGCGACAGCTCGGTGAGAGCAGCTGTAACTGATGGGGTAAAAGAAGGATGGTCTTATGCCTGTTTCTTAGCCAGGTGTGTGTGTGTGTGTGCGTGTGCACTACTTACCAGCTCATACATGAAATCTGGGTCGGAACTGGTGGACAGCAGCTCGGTGCTGGTTAAGGCCTGGTCAGCAAACGAGTAGTTCTGAAAGGCGTCCCCAAAGGGAGGCTCCATCCCACTGACGCTGGGCTGCAACACAACAGAAACACCCAGCTTCACCACTTATCCTACAGCATACTGGTATGACTGGGACTACATTTTCAGTTTGTTCTCCTCCAGGAATTTTTACACAAATAACGAAACTAGTCAAACAGAAACCATAACCAACAGATCAGCATTGCTGTCGCACCGGAAGTTTCCACTGCTCCTGAGATAAACAGCATTTCATTTTGTTTGTTCAATTATCCTAACCTGTTTTAACTGAACAGGCAGTGGTGTTTTTTAGTGCAGTCTTTTAATTTACAGCTCTACCGCTTAACCAGAGAGAAACCCACGTTAAAAGGAACAGTAAAACAATAATTGTCTGATAAACAGGAAACAAGACGTTCTCCCCGTTATGAACGTGATAATTGGCCTCCGTTATTATGTGGCGTTTTGATTCAAAGCAGTGACTCTGATGCTGCTTCTATCACTAGTGACTGAAAGGAAAAGCAGTAGAACAACTCTGGCTTTATTAATGTCCAAACGAAAAGAAATGTGCAAAAACGTTGAAGCAAAGCCACAAAAAAGGAAGACGTTAGAGGACACAATGTGAAAAGCTCTGAAAAGAGTCATGAACCGGCAAAGTCAAAAAGTAGAGAAAACATCTCCACACAGAAGGAAATTCTTATAATTGGGAGTGTAATTTTATTACTGATGCATCTGCATTAAACCTAATATCAAATATCCCGAGGTCCAGTCTCATGGGCATCAGAAACCAGCATGTTATCCTTGTTTATGGTCCAAAATTCACCAAAAGAGCAACAAAACTGACAGATTTTTTTGTCTGTAAAATTATAACAAGATAAAAACTGGTGCAAACAAATTATGAAAGGTAATCGTTACTGTAGGATTTTCTTTAACTCTTTAGAACCCGAACACAATTAGAAAACAGACAGGAATAAATACATCAAAATGTAGAAATAAATCAAATAAAATAAAGAAGTAAATCAAGTTTCAATATATGTATGGATAGAACGTCCCTTTGGGTTTTCAAACTTGAATATTAGACTTAAGAAGAAATTTTGCAGATGTTTGAAATGGGTTGTGACACGAGTGTCCCCTCTGGTCCTTAACAGTTAACCCCCCCACTGTCCTAACGGGTGTGACCCCACGAGGAAAGTAGACAGTGTATCCCTTGGGTCCATGTGGCAGGGGTGAGAAGTGAGCAACACCTCACCCCTGCCAGGTGGACCTCAAGGGATAAATCATCAATCCTGCTCAATGGTCAACTTTCCTCGTGGGGTCATCCATAAAGACAGTGGGAGGGTTAAAGGCACACTTGGCAGTTTTGGCTTGTTTTTAGCACCCCCTAGTGTCTGTTTAGTAGAATCAAAAGCAAACTTCATCTCATGAGTTTGTCCAGTTTCTCCTTTAAAAGCTATATTTGAAAAGATAATCAAATTGTTATTCTGTCGTGCACGATGCTGTGTTTTTGTTTACATCTGACAGCCACTAGAAGGCACCTTTGCGCTCAAAAGTCTGCTTAGCAAGGCAAGGTTGGGACTGTGTTAAATGGCGAACTTAACAAGTCAAGCAGCTGATTCTGAGCCCAGAAGACGTTCTAAAGGGTAAATACTGTTGTAAAATAAACATATTAGTAGAAATTAGTCCTTATCCTGTACGATTTGTCTCTGAACACGGTACTGAACGTGTCAGCAGTGAACCAACATCCCAATGGCTGGAAAATCAGTCCTGTTGTTGCAATACCACCTCTGAACACCAGAGTTCACTAGAGTGTTCGCCAGTGTCAGTGTTATATACCGTAAATCCTCTAATGGGCCATTCCCATCTGTACCGGGTCGGCCCGGGCCGGGTAGCCCCAGTCGGCCCGGTTTATTCCACACATCCTTGCCTTAAGCCCATGTGGGCTGATTCTACCCACCAATCAGAGGCTTGCTCTAATGGAAGGTGTGAATTTGCTGTCAGCAGTGGGTGTGTTGGCCCTGGTCGGCCTGAAGCAGACCCCCTCGAGAAGAGGGCTGAGAATGAGCCTTGGTTGGCCCGGAAAAATACCAGGCCACCCAGATATGTAAACAACCTACACTACCCAGCCCGGGCCGACCCGGTACAGATGGGAATGGCCCATAACACAGGCCCGGGCCTGTATTTGACTCAAGCTCATCAAGCTCCAGGCCTTTATTGGAAGGAGGGCCAGAATTAGAGGCAGGCCTCAATTTCTATTTGAGCAAAATGAACTAATGGTTCGCTGGAGTTTTTGACAGTTAAAATTGCGCCCACATTTTCATAGTTAAACACATTTCTTTTAACAACGGTAGTTTCTCTTCAGCCCTCTCTCCCCTCCCCCTGCGCAGCAGCCGCAAACTCACTGATGCACCTGCAGCCTCTCAGAGTTCCTGCTGCTCTAAACATTAAAATAATTATTTCATTTTCTGTTCCTCACTTCTGATGACCTTCAATGGTGTCTGTTGCAACCAGCAGGTACAAAAACTAACTTGTTTTTATCTGACTATTTTTCTGTCCTGTCTCTGTTTATTATCTTCCTGCATCTTCTCTCAATCCTAAAGAGAAACTGCTACCTGGGTTCATATATATTCACCTTATGAGTTACCTTTGAACTGCAGCTCTAAAAGATCTACCGACCGCAAATACAGTGGAGTACTCCCGGCCGCATCAGTTAGGTGCGTCACCGAGGACAAAACAGGTGATGCGCCCCGATCCACAGCAGCGAAAAGCATCAGGCACAAATAAAAGAATAAAAGACAGAAAACATAAAAGGAAATGAGCCGACATGAATGCTCGCATGTTAAATTAGTTTTTGAGGTGGCGACACCTGATTTGATAACGTTACTGTGGCCGTGCTCAAGACGGAGATGTCTGGAGCGCGTCAACAATCAGAGCTTTGCATGCGCAAGCTGGTTAAGGTTAGGATGGGGGTGAGGGGAAGGTTAAATTGCAAGAGGGTAAAGGTCACAATTTGGTTAAATGTCCGTTTTACGGCAGGTGTCAGTACCGATGCTCTGGCACAGCGCGTTGCCTCCCGACGCGCAGGAGCTTGTCACCTGCTGACAGCAGGCTGCTGTCTTTTCCGAGGACTGCATCTTGCCGGTCATTATCACGTGACAGCGACTAGTCGATAACAGGCATAAAAAGTCACTATATAGCGGTGAAGTCGACTAGTGACTAGTTCATACAACCCCTGCTACTGCTCCCCAGAGTGTTATGCAGCATAATCAGCACGTTCTCTTTGAACTTGATATCAAATTTTCGCCTCCTCTTCATCTCCGCACGGTTAAAGTTACCCTCGCGGTCTATCACTGGCAAATCAAAAGTGAGACAGATGACAC
Source organism: Nothobranchius furzeri (assembly GCF_043380555.1). Taxonomy (NCBI): domain Eukaryota; kingdom Metazoa; phylum Chordata; class Actinopteri; order Cyprinodontiformes; family Nothobranchiidae; genus Nothobranchius; species Nothobranchius furzeri. The sequence continues at coordinate 56,753,476 of NC_091750.1, forward strand.
AACCGCCCCCCCGTACTTGCTTGTTACCACATTCCACCCGGCCACAATAAAAAACCGGCCATTATTCACCTCCGCCGACTCCGACAACGGCCAAAATATGACACCCGGCAGTTAATTAAATACAGGCTAATATTAGAGGATTTACGGTATTCAACCTTTAACATTCATGGACTCCCCCATTTTGGCTCATGACGGGGAGGGTTGTTGTTGGTTTAGTGTCGGGGAAACAGCAGAGAACGTCTTTGCTGGTAGAAGCTAAACATTAGCGTTAGCAACACGTTCAGGCTTGTGAAATTTGTGGAGATAAAACATTGATGTCGCCAAGCAAGCTAACTGAGTCAGTGATACAGTCGGGTTACTGTTGTCCAATCCAGGACGAGATGTCCGAATATCAGGAAATAAAGACTCCAAATCCGGCCATCTGACGCTACATGGCATTCCTTCCTACTAGAGATGTAAATTTATTACATAAACAAGTGTTCAACACCTTTAAATAATATTATTTGTTCTCTTGAACTGCTAAAATAATTTTCACACAATTTACTTCCTCAGAAGGATTCAGGCTGTGATCCACCCTCATGCTGGTTTATTTGGGCTTGCATGAATCAGCAGCCTCTGCAGACGGTACAGTTCCAGGGTCAGTGAGTCACCTCAGGAAAGTGATTCAAATCTCTAACTCTGTCTACGTCTGCCATCTCCACTAAATGTTACCCAGTATAATTTGTCCTCTAACTGGTTCATCAATGGGCTGTTCGTTGCTGTAGTTCTCACCTGAGGCATTGCCAGGCACAGCTTAGTGCTTCAGCGGCGGGAACCTCTGGGTCTCCTGTCCAGTCCCACTGCTGTGAGAATGTCGGATCAACACAACCAAATACTGCTGAGGGAGTCGGTCACAGAGCGCTGAAGAATGCAGCCTGGGTGGCTGGAGGGAGGAGGGGGGGGGACGAGTTACTGGGCTCAACTGGGATTGGTCTGGTCTGTTGTGGTCAGGAGCGTCTCTCTGTATGCTTCAGGTCTGTGGCGACAGAGAGGGTAGAATGAACTTTAACACAAAGCAACAACCAATTTGTTGTTTGACACGTGGATTTTTAAACACCTTACTTTACTAAAGCAATACATATTTTGTTATGAATATTGTACATATCAAAATGCAGAAAATTGTTCAATCTATCTGGATTTTAACATCTGTCTTTTATTTTCCTCTCCTATTTGCATAACAAATTAAGAAAAATTCAGCATAGAGAAACACGACCACATGACACAGAAATCAAACACATGCAAGGTCACCAAACAACTTCACTTCCTTCTGCTTGGTGGTGAGCGACAAAAATAAACTTTTCACCCGACTGTTCCATCTCACTCAAAACAGGCTTTGCATAGAGGCAGGAAGTGAATAAAAACACTGCTGTGCATGCTGCTAGCATAACTTTGATTGTATAAGCCACAACTGAACTAACACCAAAGCAAACAGAAGCACAGAACCTCCAAAATGTGCACACGCATCCACTAGATCACCAACAACAAATGGTAGAAGCTAAACTACATAGGAACTATTAAAAAGTAAGATGGTAAAATCCTTAAAGAGCAAGTCACCCCCTACCAGATTCTTACTCAACTCCCACTTCCTGTTTAAAAAATGCAACAAATGATGTTGCCTAGCAGATCGAGAGGGTGGAGCCGCTAACAAATACATACACTCACAACATTGTGACATCATAATGTACCATCTAACATCATAGTGTACCTCTTAGCCAATAGCGACGGCAGATTTAAATTCAAATGCAGTGCTGAGTTTTTACCTGACGACGGTGCAACACTGACAGTTTTAGGCAGAATATTTAAATTTTAACTAAGATGCACTAAAGTGCCGAATTATTGACTACATGTGTCTGCAGCATGATCAAACACTAATTTATATAGTTTATCAGCAAAAAAATGTTGATTTGGAGTGACTTGCTCTTTAAATACATCTCAGAAGAGCAATTTAGTCATGTCTGAACATGGGGGGGGGGGGGTAGAGGTTAATAAAATCATGCCTTCATCCGCTGCAGTTTTACAATCTTTTAATAAAGCTTCCACAGTGAACTATGGCTTTATCACTCTGCTCACATTATGTGGTACATCACACCTCACCTACAAAAATGGGCTGTATTTCTTTTCTATTTTAGCAGAAACCTTGGCGTGTGTGATCGAAAATGTAATTTAAGGATAAATATATGGTTTCCTGCACGAGTCCTGAATAATTACCTGAAAATAGACGCACAAAACGTTTCTTTAAGTGGCCATTTTTTGTGACAGCATACTGGCAGCCACTTCCCTTTGAACATTTAATCATCAGTGTGTTTAATAACAGCCCATTAATTATTAAACAGACCTTCCGAGATTCGTTTTGTAGCAGAAAACCAAATAAACATAACTCATCTCATAGCTCTAGTCTCATTTAAACAGCTAATAATCACTGCCTCACAACAATGGCTGTGATCCAAGTGGGCCAATGAGCAGCGTCTTATTCAGAATGAGTTTCCCACTGATACCAACAAGACCCCAATTACTGCAGAAACAAGCAGGAACCTGTTTAAATAAAGGGGTGGTGTGAGAGCAAACATCACAAAAGGTCATTAACACTCGAGGCATGAATATGTTCCTTAAGCCTAGGTAACAATTCGCTATGCTTAAAGAAAACAGGGATTTTTTTTGTTTGTTTTTTAATCACGTCATGACTCCACCTTTGCAGCTAGGATTAGACCCATATATTTTTTATATATTGTGTTGGCTGTCTCTTTAGAAGAGCCCGTTTAAAATCAGGCACATCCATTGGCAGCCCGGCGCTGCTGTCTAATTTTGTTTATTTACATTACTGAAAAAGATCTGCTTGATAAATGCACTGTTGACAAATGTTTATTTGTTATGACTAATTTTGGTTAAATGTTTGATTTTCATACCTAACGGTGCACGAAATTAAGATTCACGATTCGTTTAAAATCGGTGTTCAAAAACCGATTCAGGTACAGAAATGCTGTGTCCACTGTTGTTATCAGTGATGTTAGGATCAAGATAAGGTGGACAGATATGTAAAACCTGCCCAAAAAAGTTCCTCCGCATGCATCGGCTGACCATGATGAACCTCTTCATATCTGCAATTTAATAATAATAATAATAATAATAATACATTTTATTTCAAAGCGCCTTTCAGGACACCCAAGGTCACTTTACACAAAACACGTAATAAAATACAATAGAACAATAATAAAACCCAAAGAAGAAAAAACAGAGAGAAACATTTCAATAAAATCAGAGGTTGTAGGCAGATTTAAACATATGTGTTTTGAGTTTTGATTGGAAAAGGGTAAAACTGTCGATGTTCCTGATGTCTGGGGGAAGTGAGTTCCAGAGTCGAGGAGCAGAGCGGCTGAAAGCTCTGCTCCCCATGGTAGCGAGACGGGCAGAAGGAACCGCAAGATGGATGGAAGAAGAAGATCTGAGTGAACGGGACGGGGTGTGAATACTTATAAGGTCTGAGATATATGGAGGAGAGAGGTTGTGGATTGCTTTGAAGGTATGGAGGAGAATTTTGAAGATGGGCCTGAATTTAACTGGGAGCCAGTGGAGCTGCTGGAGAACCGGCGTGATGTGGTGAAAGGAAGGGGTTCTGGTGATAATACGGGCTGCTGAATTCTGGACCAGTTGCAGTTTATGAAGGAGTTTGTTGGGGAGACCATAAAGAAGTGAATTGCAATAGTCGAGACGGGAGGTGACGAGGCTGTGGACGAGAATGGCGGCAGTGTGAGGGGTCAGTGAGGGACGAAGACGGTTTATGGAACGTAGATGGAAGTATGCTGACCGAATTAAGTTATTAATGTGAGCCTGAAAAGAAAGGGAGCTGTCGAGAATGACACCCAGACTCTTGACATGAGGTGAGGGGGAGACTGTGGCACTGTCAATAGTTAAAGAAAAGCTGTCAGATGTTGAGAGGGTGGAGTTAGTGCCAACTAGAAGAAGTTCAGTTTTATTGCCGTTGAGTTTGAGGAAATTTTAAGCCCCAAACTGGTTGATTTATCATCAACTACTAATGTTGAATGACGTTTAATGAAATTATCATCACTTTATGAATGGTGATGCACAGAAACAAAGACTTTCATAAAAACCTGCAATCAGTCTTTCAGATATTGTCTCATTTGCACTCATGTTTTCAAAGTTTTTAATCAAAAACAAAACACAGCAAAAGTGACAAAAAAGCAAAAATGTGTGTGTGATATATCAGCCACTATATTTTGTGTGAGATGAATTCACATAAAACAAACTCAGAAAAGTTTCACAGAATGGTGTAAAACAGTCAAATGATCCTTTTTTTTTATCAGGAGTCTGTCTGAGCTGCGGTGACAGCATGACTCTCGTCTTTTACTTCATCTGCACCAATACCTTTGTAGCCGAGCCCTACAAAAGTCTGAGTTTTCTTATAAGACCACATCACTTTGATTTAAAAATATTTTGTGGTCTGAGAAGAGCTAAACTGTAAAATATATGATAGCATCATCTCGTCATTTTGTATAGAATGTAATTTTTAAAGAGATTTCACTTCGATCAATCTAATCATGACTATATGATAAAGTAGTAGTAGCAGTACACTGTAAAGCAATGCTGAGAAAAATAAAGTGTTTATAGAAATAAAGCTAAAGAAAATGTGAAAAAATGTTCCAACTCGCCGATTTCCTCAGCTTCACAAAATCCTGCTTCTGAGAGTCACACTTAAACAGCAGAGGAGTATAGTGGAGTGATACGGCTGGTTGCTGCACCCACCTAATCAGATGTGTGGTTCTAGGACGCAGCAGTTCACTGACACACCTTCAGCCCCACGGGGGGGAGAACACATGCAAGGGGATCGTGATGTCCTCGTGGTGGGAACGCAGGAGGACGAAAACGTTGAGGCAAACATTTCTGTTTTGATGTTTTGTGTTTATTATTTTAAACATGTCACATGTTGGAACAGGGACTGCCTGTTGGTCCTATTGAGCCAGGTCGTGAGCGTTTACCCTGTTAAACTGATTGATTTAAATACTACACAGAATGCAGCTCACAAAGCCGTCAATAATTAGGTCAGCCAGGTTTACGTAGATAAAAATACAGCAGGTAAAGTTAAAGTACATTTGAAACTGATTATGCAGACACTTTCAGAAACAATCACCTGACTGTTTTGTTACATTGTCTCACTTACAGCTTAAGAGTGATGTCATTGCACACACGTGCTCATGGGAAATAAGAAATGTATAAAATAAAAATAAAAAGTGCTTGAAGAATTTTACATAATAAACAGATTTAACAAATACCGCACTGGAATTGCACTCCACAATACCCATCGGTAAATGTTATCAATCCAACAATGAGATCATTTAAATAATTAACTTTAACTCAAGACACTGTTGGTTGCAAGACGATAAGCTTTGATTCATCAAACCGTATCAGAACCATCACATTATCAGGATAACAAAGCTATCTTCTTCAGAAAAACGTTACATATGCCATTAAAAACGATCCACTTGTTAGCTTAGGCATGAAAGCTGCTACGTCGCTAAACGACAAGTACAATGACCTTTAATGTACACCAGTAAAACCAGAATGTCACCAGCGTCTCACCAGTCTCTGCACCCATCACGGATCTCCACAAAGCAAAACAAAACCTCAATCTAAACCTCTGTGCCAACACCCACGTAACCCCGTTTTCCGATTGGTCGGGCGAAGATGACGTCCCGCCTTCGAGCGTTCCTGGTTGGACGGAATGCCTTTCTATCACAGGAGCTGCTTCATCATAAACAGCTTGTTTCAATCTAGGTTGAAGCAGAAGATAAACAAGTTGGGAGGCCTACATGCCTGTGCCCTAGATATTTATGTTTAACTGAAATTTAAAATTTGCCCGTCGATTGAGCGCAAGCATCTAATAAATAACAACACGTCACATTTCTTCTTGTCCAGTCCGAGGAAGACAGCGTTATCTGCTTATGTCATGTTGACGAGTCACAAAACACGTTTTTTTATTCAGCTGAAACTAATTATTACACACAGAATTTTCGCTTTCAAATATATCACAGCCACGTGATATAGTCGTGAACACAACGTTGCATGCGTTTTGAACAGTTGAAGAGTTCGAGCCAATCTTCTTACATAACAGTTGTTTTATACACAGTGGCCCAGAATCCGACTAAAATAAGTCAACAAACAAAATGCAACAAACAAAATCCACTTGGAGTTATTTTAAAGATAATTTAGTGCTCAGTGACCAAAATGTATTTTAGCTCACCAAAAGAGAAAGCCAGGTTCCATTTGAACACTTCCTGCAAACCCTTTACAAACTAGCGTACGCAACAATGTCTCGTTAAAATGTTAACTAGCTAATAAGAGAGGGGTTTCCAGTAAAACAAATAGCGAGTCTTGCTTTCTCTTTACCCGCAGCTCAGTCAGTATGGCCTCCTGTCCGCCCCCTTCCTCATCTCAGCTCAACACACAACAACCAGTTAGCTTCAAAGCTAATCCACCGTAGCCGATAAAACACGCACTCGCCGCTCGGCAAAGTTCACCTATACGCACCAATAACGCTTCTACTCACTGTTAAGACTTCCATGCGCACGCCTCGCTCGCTGTTTGCTTCCCGTGTTGAAGATAAAAGCGTTCCCTATTCAATGGAGTCCACACGCTGTTAAAGCTCTCTCGGGTTTGTTTTGTTTTTCTCTTTCCTGACGGCTTTCTGGAAAGCGCGTGACCGTTTGACCACGTGGTACGCCGCGGGGCCAATAGGAGTAGAGATCGAGCCTGAACGAAAACATCTCCTTTTTAATTTCATGGTAGTTTAGCTATGGCAAAAGCAGCAATGGGTTTAAAACACAAATAATATTATTAATAACAACAACAATAATAGATGTCTTCAGAAGAGTACTGGATTACGATTTGTGAAAAATATTGTCTCTTCAATTAGGTAGTTTAATTTGGTTTCTAGTCTTCACTGTGAATAGTAGAATAATGCATAATGATGAATAGTGTGAAGCCATCCGCCCCCTCCCACCTCCAGACTTTTCTATGGAAAGAGAAACATGAGTGTGACAGCAGAAAGATTGGCACTCAGGTTAATAAAACAAAATCAAATAAAAACACACTATAAAAAGAACTACATAATAAAAAGGGAACGAAATAAAAAGGGATAATAAAAAGGGAACGACATTTTTAGAGACTCAATGGGAAATGCAAAATAAATCACATTAATTTTAGTTTCATAATTACTCAATTACTACTTGGTCAGGGTCAGTAGGCTAAATGAAAGCAGCATATCTATCTATCTATCTATCTATCTATCTATCTATCTATCTATCTATCTATCTATCTATCTATCTATCTATCTATCATCTATCTATCTATCTATCTATCTATCTATCTATCTATCTATCTATCTATCTATCTATCTATCTATCTATCTATCTGTCTGTCTGTCTGTCTGTCTGTCTGTCTGTGTGTGTGCGTGCGTGCGTGCGTGCGTGCGTGTGTGTGTTCTTTTCTTTTTCATTAGGCAATGGCCACTGTTATTACTGATCCTTTTCAGTTACTTTCAGTCAGGGAATAAAGCAATGACAAATATTTCTATAAAAGCAGAAGAATTGAACATTTCAGAGCACAAGAGAAAACAATTCCAGTTGATATTTTTACCATTTTGGGGGCATATTACATACTATACCAGAGGTTATTGTTCTGAATGATGTGTTAACTCTTTAATGTTCACATTGACAAACAGCTCTCTGTTCACTTTAGAGAAAAATATGAAGAATGTTTGTTCCAACATTGCCATGTTTAATATTTTTGTGTGTTTTTGGTAAATTTAGTGCAACAAGTTCAATATACATGAGTAATCCTGTACTATATGGTTGTCCTTAAGGTCAAAATGTGGAAATTGAAATGAAAGCAGAAAATATCTGACTTAAAAGTATAGTGTAACTAATTGTGTCATTGTCATTTTATGCATAACACATTTACAAGACTACACATTTGAATTATCATGTGAACGTTAACAAGGTATGTATGACACTTTCCGTGATTTTAACACCTTTATTCTCATTAGAAGTGTGCTTTACTGATTCCATTTGCCTTAACAGAGTATATATCAATCAGAATAATGAAGTGGAAATGCATTTAAAACATATCAAACCAAAATGAGTCTCATGCTTGACTCCTGGAGGAGCTCACAAACCCCCTTGATTCTATTTTCAGCAGTGATGTTTTCTTGCTGCTATGAAAGCAGCGATGAGCAGACAGAGCTTATTAGACATGGTGCTGTTTATCTGCAAGTGGGTTTCATTCTATCAGAGTCTCTTCCTTACATGAGACACTGAAGCCCAGTTTTTTTTTTTTTTTTTACACAAGTCATCTGGAAGATTTCTTTCAACGCACGAGAAACATTTAGAAAACAGCCACATCTCAGTTTTGGGGAGCAAACATTTCACTCTCTCCTCGTTAATGTAATAAGATAATTTTTAAAGAAGCTATGATCAACAGAAAAAAGTAACGCAGACGGGCTTGTTTCATAGCCAATAGTGAACGAGACCAAATTCATGCTTTGCAAAGTCTAGGAACGCTCCAGTGGAACCTCCGCAACCCCTAGCAGCATTCTGGCTGGCCAATCACAGCTCTCTATAGGGGTTTCAATCCTATAGAGCTTGGTCCACAATGGTGGGCCAATCACAGCACTCTTAAGTGCTTTGTTGACCAATCATAGCGCTTTATTCACTTTGTGGGCCAATCGGGGCCCCGAGCCCTCTATTCGTCTGGTGGGTAGGATGATGCAACAGAGTGGAACAAGATGGCGACAGCTAGTTTGAAACAACTTTTACATCAATTTTGGACTATGGCCCAATCCCAATACTTGCACTGCACTCTGCGGTCTTCAGCAAAGTGCACTTGGAGAAAGTGCGCTGTAGGGTTCGAGTGCATAGTACACAAGTGTCCAAATAACTGCCGAATTGGGATGAGGAGCATTGCATCATCGATCGCATCGCATGCCGGGATGCTGGTCGCTGTGAAACTTTTTTCAAAAACCTTTATTAACAACTTTCAAACTAACAATAAAGCAATTATTTGAAGTAAATTTAACTTCATTGCTGCTTTGTCTAAAACATTCAGAGCATCAACTAATCATACTAAAATTATTTTATTAAAAAATACATATTTTCAGAAAAGGAACTTGAGCCTTTCCTCCCGCAGCAATGACTTGTGGGTAGTTCCGTTGCCCGAGGTCCGCATCGCTGCAGACTTGGGTGAAGTGCAGATTAAGGGTGCAATGGGGGCGTGGTCAACTTCCGCACTTGAGAATCGGGACACCCTATGCACTAGCACCCCTGGCCGGAACCGCGCAACTGAAGGGCGCAAGGGTGCAAATGCAAGTATTGGGATTGGGCCTATTTGGAATTGGGGCTTTATTAGAATCAGGAGCAGATAGATGTATTAAAGTCCTTTCTTTAGAAAAAAGGGTGTATTTTCACCTTCAATTGTAGACTGCCCCTTTTACCAAAATCTATTGCAGTGAGTATGTCACCTTGTTCATTGTCCGGTAGTATGCGGCCATCGTTTGAAAGGCAATGGTAGAACCCGCCCCACGGCCGAGAGCCATCAATGGAGCGCTGCCAGACTAAAAAATATATTTATTTAGTCTAGCTTGCCAGGTTACTTGTTTCAGAAAGCAGCACAATGTCACATCAGAGGAAAGCTTCTGACGGCAGGATTTGGACTCTTACTTCCTGTTATTTGGACATTTCTCCTCTGATTGGCCAACTGCAACACGGCTACTACTGACTGCTTTGCAACGCTGATTTTTAACTCCACAAATAACACAAGCCTGAAGGAGTTCTGAGTGTGGTGTAGTTGCTAATGCTAATGGTTAGCTTCTACTATCAGAAACGTTCTCTGGTGACTCCTGAACGCTAAACCTACAACAGCCTTCCCCATCGTGAGTCAGGATGGGTGAGTCCACGAATGTTAAGCGACAGTGTGACATCGATCTGTCAGGCTTTTCTAAACCTAACATTTCACCGTCTATTTTCTATCAGAAGATAACGCAGGAGGTAGGTGTAGGAGACTAGTTTCATGTCCAGCCTGCATGAAAAACGAGTGACTGAAAATAATAAAAAAAACAATCAATGATTTTTCAATGATCCACACCTTTAAAAGACACAAAAGAAGAATGTTTCTGTGCAGGCTAATACACAACACACGCACTTGTTGTTGGTCACATGAGATGACTGGAATGGACTGATCTGGAATATTTCAGTGTGTTTCACAAAAAATTACATTCATAATAAACTCTTCCACCACAGCTCAAAACTCCTGAAAAAACAAAACAATACAAATGTCTTAAAAAGACAACAACCTTTTCCCACCATCTCAACAACAATAAACAAAACAGCAAAAGACAAAAACTTTCATAACTCAGTTTCAGTCCTTATTAGCAGTGTTTGATCTGAATGACGCCTTTATGCTCAAGAGGGAAAAAATCTTCAGCAGCAGCAGATCTGTCCTGTTTTGTTTTGTTCTGTTCAGACTGAATGCTGGCTGGCTCCATTCCCTGAAAAAAATTCTTTCCGCTGGATTATGCAACAAAAGCAGCAGGAAGAGGAGATGAAAGTCTGATGAAAAGGGCGATAAAGCCTAACACCAGTGGCTACCACTGTAAAGTCACAGCTATCTCATTAGCTTATAAACCGTCACACTGAAATCTGACAGCAAACCGAGTCAATCATAAATCTTCACATTAATAATCAGAGGACAGGGTGCAGGTTGGATTAAACTCTAGAGATGAGCCAGTGACTAGACTCATCAGAGCTCCGTCTTGATCCTGTGCATCAAATCGCTCTGATCCACCATGTCTGTTTGTTTGTTCCAGCGGTGGTACGCCAGCAGGGCGATGTTCTTAGCAGCCACTGAGCTCATCTCCATGGCGCTGCCAGCCCACTCGATGCCATTAAGGTAATAAAGATTAGGGTGCAGCTCCACCGGAGGCAGGCCCTGGCTGCTGCCGTAGTCGGGATAAGCCTGCCACTCGGTCACCTGCACCGAATAGTACGACCTACAATTCAGGCGTGATAAAGCAGAAAATAAGTTTTCACTAAATCTCTCTCTTGGTCAGGTGTGTTGTTTTATCACCACATGTGACGTACCTGAAGAGTGTTTTGAGCTGTGACTTTTCCAGCGGTTGAGAGGAAAACACTTTGTAGATTCCAGCCTCTTGCGGCTGCTTGCGGCGAAATCCCGCTGAGATGTTGACGGGGCAGACGCTGGCCACGCTGTTGAAAAACAGCCCCGGCGTCTCGGTTGTCAGGACGCTGGCAAAGGGGAACAGGCGGGGATCCGGGTAGCCGAAGATGGAGGTGTTGAGGTAACCGTGGACAATCGTTGCCACTGTGCTGTGATAATCGCCGGGCATCTGTTTGGAGGGAGGCGTGAAACCTTGGAACTGGAGTCCAGGACCGACACCGTCCTGGAGAGGCGTCGCCAACACGACGATGTCATACAGTTCCGATCCCGTTCCTGTTGCCGTGGTGAAGTTCAGCTGGTACTGGAGAGCCTCGCCTGGAGGATAAATCAATAAAAAACTGTTATGATGCAAAGATACTTGGCAAAGCAGGCACAGACTTGGGAACGCCAGAGGCTCACTTATGATTGGCTCTGGATCCAGGAAGTATGGAGACAGGACGGATTGTAAACAAAGACTACGTCCCTCTTCGGCCTTTTTAAAAGGAGAAAAACTGGCCTCCACCCAGCCGGCTGAGAAGGAATCTGTTTCAGTGTAACCTCCCTTCCTCCATGACTGAGACATCATTTCACTGCAGAATTATTGTTTATCGGCCCTCTAAGCTGAGATGAGAGTGAGGGTGCATCTCTGGGAAAGGATGAGGTGGAGTACCTGAGGAGATGGGGGAGATGGATCGAACTTCTGCCTTCAGTAGATTAGCGTTGGCCATCTTCAATAAACCAGAACACACAAGCTTGTTGCCTCCTTCCACTGACCACAGGTTGTTCTGGGCTCCTGCTAAAGAAACGGCGCCTGAAAAACAAACAAACAAACACACACACACACACACACACACACACACACACACACACACACACACACACACACACAAAAAACCAATTATCAGCTGCTCACACATTTTCCTGCCCCCCTCTCATCTCACTCTCCTCTAGTATTCTCAACTTCCACCTCCTCCTATCCTTGTTTCCTGGAATTTTTCCACTCTTTTCCAATCTGACCTACATCCCCAGGATCGCACACGATCCTGCCCTAAATTCTTAACTAATCTGTCATTTTCCTGCCACTTTCCCAAAATCTACCACCCATTTCCTCATAGTCAGCTGACCTACAAAAGCAGGGATGCTGACATTCTGTCCATAGTTGACCCTCATGACAGGTGCGATGACCTCATCGATGAAGCGCTGCGACACGCCCAGCTCCAGCAGCGAATCTGAAAGTGGCCTCCTGGTCATGTTGATGAAGCCACTGCCTCCCAGAGAGTCCAGCAGCTCCTCCACTGAGCTGAAGGCGTAGCCGTGGGCCTGGTACTTATAGATCCTATAATGCACACACAGATTATAGTCAGTTAAGCTGGGCGGACACTGTGCGACCTTTTCCACACGTAGCACTCAGCTTCAGCTCAAACTGTACGACTTCCTCGCAGGGCAGATCTCACGAGCCATGTGCTCAGCCTGTACGACCCAGTTCTCGGATGCGACCTGACTGCTCACACTGTACGGCTGGTAGCAACACGTCGGCCCTAAAAAACATGCTAAAAATAGCAGTTTTTACACAACACGTCAGACTTTTTGGTCTTGTTTTGCCTGTTGTCCTTTGGATTTATGGGGGTTGGATGAGGAAAACGAAATAAAGAAAGTAAATCTGTGTTTTGTGATCAGTTTAATTTGACATGAACACGACAAACACGCTTCCTTGACAATCCTGGTCACTGTGTGTAAAAAAACGTTTAGAAATAAAAACGAACAACGTGTGTTATTAGGGAAATGGCGGGTGAGCGGTGTTGATGCATGATTGCGCATTCGCCGTGAGCAGTTCTGGTACTTTTTGGGTTGCAGCCGCTCGCTGCGCCGCTTCAACCCTCATGAGAAACGAGCAAAAATCAAACACTCTAGAAGTCCGTGCGAGCTCACAATTGCTGATCGGTAGCTGGTCACGTGGTGTTAATCGCCTCTCGTAATCCCCTGTACACTACACGACGCTCAGCGCAAAACTCGCCCCGATCTTGTGGATTCTCGCACGAGTGGAAAATCGGCTCAAAAAAGTGAAAAAGTCACACAGTGTATGCCCGGCTTTACTAAACGGAGGTCAGATTTAGAACATTTTCTGTTCCTCATTCCCGTATGGAGCTGGGAAAAATCTCTTCCAACAGAAAAATAAACCAAAAATCCCAATCCTTGATATTAGTTTTGATGATAGTGTTAATAATTATACTGCTTTTATTCAACAAAAATCTACATTTCCATATGTTTTTAAAAAGCAAACACGTTTCATTATTAACCCAACAAATAGCTACTGAGAATAAAACAAAAAACAGTGTGTATTAAATATTCACCTCATGAATTTCTCCATAATTTCCTCCACCCACATTTGAAGCCGAATGAAGCTGATGCCATAGCGCCACCACAGGCGGAACAAGTCTAACAAATACCAATCCGTCTCTTCCAAAATCACCTCCTCTCCATTATAAACAGCAGTCTTTCCTGCCACTGTACGGCGATGCTTAAGGCCTAAAGGAGTGAACACAAACCAATACAGAAGCATGAAAACCCAAAGGGTGAAATCTAATATGACAATGAATCGGTGCAACAGGAATACTGGACTAGTGTTTTGAACAAAAACAAAAAGAACAGGAAAACTATCAAAAGCTCACAAGGTTATTAAAAGTTCTGTTTTTACAGTGTACCTACTCACCTAACTGTTTGACAAACTCCTGCATGTGGAGATTCAGGGAGTGTATAATCGACCCTCCAGACTCGTAGTCATTGTTACTGACAGTGACGGTGGCGAGACGGCCTCCAACCTCACCCTTCTCAAACACGTCCACCTGCACCTCTGGCCCAAAGTGCTGTCGGAGGAAATGGGCCGTGGCGCTGCCTCCTATCCCTGCTCCAACCACCGCTGAAAAACAAGGAAGAAAATTTGAAGAATCTCTTATCTTTTAAATCTGCATCCAAGATTTAAATCGCATCAGTTTTATTGATTACATTTTATTTTTGAGAATAACTAGACTCAGAATAAGAGAATATCAAAATTTCTAATTTTAGACAATGCTGTTTTTTAAAGCTTCCAGAACAAATGTTTTATTACCTATTTATATTTGTGCAATACAAAGGTTATATTTTAACTAAATCCTATTTGTACAAACAGCTCTGCAACCTCACATATTTTATTAATACATTTTCCAGTTATTTCAAAAACAAAACAAAAAAAAAGAATAAAACATGAAAATTTACTGAAATCAGCTGGTCAGTAAAAAAAAAGTATTTTGAATAGATTTAGAATTAATCAGTGTGTAGTGGTGCGCCCAAGGGGTGGCCTGGAATATTTTTGACCACCACACTTAGTAAATTACATTAATATTCCCACAAAACATACACTCATCTTTTTAAATCATACAAGACATACATTTTAAAGCCATTAACTAATCTAGATAAAATTTTAATAGAAATTGCATGTATGCCACCATTTAAATTTTTTATTTAATTTTGTATTTTCACTGAAAAGCTTGTGGGGTAAATGTGTTTGTTTTAAAGATTTACAAGCTAAACTCTCCAAGAGTTACCACTGGGACCAAATCGGAGGGATCCCAAAATTGTCACTGGCCCCCATCAAAAATTTCTGGGGTCGCCACTGCCAGTGAGAATAAACTATCACCTTCAACCTTCCTAGTAATTTAACTAACACAAATTGATTTAAAAAAACTAATAATCTCAACAAAATTTGTCCTTTCCAAGGAGTAGATAGAAACACCCCGACATCTAGCAGGAATGCAGTTTCTGCTAAACAAAGCGAAATAACGAGACCCTGAACGCCGCATCTTGCTCGCTAGCATAAGCTTGATTTAGCTTCTTTGCTTTCATGTGTTTTTAAATAAACGTGCAACTCATTTTACCAATTTTTGAGGGCGGAGCTCCATCAACATGGAATGCCTCTGGTTCTCCAGCAGCCGACCAAACTATTGTTGCAACAACTGCGAAGACCAAGAGCTGGAAGCCGCCCATGGCGGCTACAACTACCTTTACTGAAAGAGGTTAGCTACGTTAGGTTCCCGTTAGCTCCAGTCCTCCATACGCTTAAAAATAACTAAAAACTGCACATAGATAGGTTTCAACTGACGACAATAACAAACAAAAAGTGAATTTAACAAGATGAAGCTCTAAAGGTTAGCTGATGGGTTTGATGATGCAGAACAATTTCAGTGGGGTCTACACTTTTTATACCACGGGGCACTTAGCGATGAGCCGTGTAGGCGGAGTCTGTACTTAGACCAAGGTATGACCATTGTATTTTTTACTCATTGTCAAGTTACCTTGAACATAATTATATACAGAATGCATAGTTTCACTTATCAAACCGCACATTTTAAGGTGAAGCCTCGTCCTTCTATTTAGTGAAGCTGTATAAAATGAGCGCAGCCCTAAAACGAACGATCAATAACTTCCGCCGACACCACGTGATTCAAACATCTGCCTGCCCTGCAGGCACAGTAAACGCTTCTTTGTATGAATACTCTCGGTACGTTTTTGCATTTTATTATTTAGTGGTGCATTTTACAGTCAATGCAATGTTTACATAAACTGGTAAATGTATCACTGTGCCAAATGACAACACAATAAACCGTATTGAAAAACAGTGGAAGATGCTTTTATTTCATTTAACAGAAAAACTGCAGCGACGCTGGAATAAACCACTGAGCAGAAACTAACATTCACACTGAGCCATCAGAAACAGTGACTGGCACAGTGGAGCTGTAAGGCTTTAAGGACGCCTTTAACAAATGCACATATTTAAACGTGCGTGCACCATACACACCCACACATCTTCATTTACATCAGATATCTTACATCTGTGTGACTGTTCAAACAACAGCCTCATCACTTTGCCTCCCTCTAATATGTGTCAAAGGTCATGGGCCACCAGGTAAACCTCTTGTCTGCCGTTTCTTGAAAAGAAGGGCTAAAAGGTGACATGACAGAGACCTTAACCGTTCATCTCTAACCAAGTGAACCCTCAGCAGTAACACTGTAAAGCCAGCCTGGAGGCTGGGGTTCAGGGGGTGCTGAGGAGACATCATGCTCTGACCAAAGGGAGGGCAGGGAGGGGCATTGGCCATGAAGTTGTTGAGGTTGGTCACTTTGTAGAGCGTCGGGTTGGCTCTGAGGCAGTGGGTGGAGGCGGCGGGCCACGGCGGTCCAAATCTTCAATGTAGAACATGATGAGCTTCCTGCGTTCCTCTGGGACACAGTCCAGAACCAGATAGCGTTTGTCATTCTGAAGGATCTTCTCCACATCTTTCAGATGCTGCTCTGACTCCTGGATCAGCTTTCTTGACCTGGAAGACGAACAAGACGTCAGAGGTGATCAGAACAACCTCCGTAACAGGGAAACTTCCTCTCGTCTTTTAAACAGACGTTTTAAAGTAACAGGATGCAACTTGGACCATTTCTCGGCTCGAATAATACATTTGGGGCAACAACACAATCTTAAAAGGGTTCAACTTCTTTTCCAAATCGCCTGATGGATGCACAGACCTGTATGTGATGAATTTAGTCTCCTTTAGTAGAGTTCTGAAGTCGGCCTTGGCGGTGATGTATTTGTCCTTGATGTAGTCTTCAAACTCTCGCTGCCTCTTCTACAAAAACAACAAACACATCCAAATGACAGGAGTTGCTACATGGTAAGGTTCACTCTACTTAGAAAAGTTCACGACCTACAAAAATAGTCTTACTCGGTCACTGGAGGAAAATTTAATACATCGTGGGTCGTCCTTGATGACCTTCTTCACTTCCTTCCATGTAGTTGTCAAAGTGATCTATAACGCGCGCACACACACACACACACTTATAAACTATAACCAAGCTCATGCATGTGTGAGGAACTGAAGCTGACTAAACGAGTCACTCAGCCTTTTGAAATGTTTTTACATGTTTTTGTTTTACTTCTCACCGTGATGGTCTCATCCAGCAGCTGTCTGAACTGCTCCTTCTTCTTCTTGGCCAGTGCTTCCACGTGTTCATTAAACAGCTTCTCCTTCTCCTCTCTCTCCAGAAGGGAGGCAGACTCCCAGCGGTGGTCCTTCCGCAGGTTGCGGCGAGTATCTGACCACGCTGCATCTGAAGAACGTACCTGAGGAGACAACAGAAACGTGGATTGGGTCTTTTTGTTGCGACTACAGAATCCTCCACCAGGCAACAACAGAAACCGAGGAGCATCTCACCATATCGGACATGAGAGCTTTGAAATTCTGGATGGCCTCCTCCCTCTTGTGCTGCTCCCTTTCTCGGTCGATCTCTTTGGTTTGTTCCGATCTGGCCTTCTGGACCTCCCGCTCCCTCTCCCGGAGGCTGGCTTCGATACGAGCCTGCCGCTCCAGCTCTCGCTCCTTGTCAATGTCCACATTCTGTGAGAAAATACATGTCGACTTTTTGAGTTTGCACTTGGTACTGGTAGCAGAGCAGGACACACAAACGGTTTTACAAAATTGTTCCAGGAGTAACAGAACAGCTTTTTTTAGTCAAATCAACCCGGGCTTTCCACCAGACGCGTTAGCGGCGCTTAACGTAACAGACGTGCGTTTCCTGCTAGCTCAGCAGTGTGTCTCTCCTACAGGAAGCATTTCAGATGCGCACTGGCAGCAAATGCGTTCCACGCAGGTCATTATATCACCAGAGCTCACGCGTGATTTCGGCAGTTCAGAAGAAAGATGGCAGCACAAACCCGTTATTTTTACTTTGGCCTTGGAGGTGTCACAGGTAATGATGTACTTTTTTGTACAAGTAAAGCAACATTATTTTGAAAGTTCCTGGAAGTTTCACACTGCTTTTGTGTGCAACTTCCTGTCCGGCCCAATCTGAGCTGCCGAGCTTGACATGTTCTGGAAGCGTAGCATATTAATATAGGGATCCGAAGCAACTCGACACTACGCTTCTGGGACACGTCACTGGAAACACACCCGTCGACTACGACGGCGGAGCTAGCCGAGTATTACTCTTCGCTGATGTTACGCGCCGCGTACATGCCAGTGGAATTGCAGGACGAGGGCTTCGCCCTTTTATCAGATCCTACCTTGGCTTGTTTTTCCAAGAACTGCTTAAAAAGTTCTTCTCTGAGTGCAGAACTCTCTACAGCCTTGTACCGTGGATCCGTCTCTACTCTATCCTTCACTTTGCTCCATCGCTGACTTCCCTCTATGTGCTGCTCGCTCAGGAGGTCGTAGAAGTCTTGTTTCACCTGAAACAGGACAAAGAACTCCATTATGAATCATTTCCAAATGAAAACAGCTGGATGAGAATGACGCGGCAGCGTCGGTACCTTCTCTCCTCTGGATTTGGAGTCCTCCTTCTCCCTCTTCCTCAGCGCGGTCATGAATTCAATGAAGATGACCTCTCTGTCCTTCATCTTCTCTATGCTCTTAAATCGTGGATCTCTGCCATGCTTCATAGCAAACTCACTAAATGTTGTTCTGAATTTTTTTTAAAGAGAAATAAGAGAAGAAAAGGTCTTGAAGACATGAAAAAGTAAAAAAATAATCAGTAACTAGCATTTTTGTACTTGCATCTAACCGAATATCGGATGTTTCAATAAAACAATAAACAACCATGATGATAAACATCCAGTTTGTTTACTTGGGTGTGAGCCGGGCGTCCTCCATCATTCGTCTGAAGTCATCTTTGGCCTGCATCAGCTTGTTCTTCTTCTCCTTCCTCTCTTCCTCTGCTCGTGTCTTCACATACTGATCAAACACCTGGAAACAGCATCGCACGGTCACAAATGAAAGAATCTCACAAAGCGCCAGAAAACCCAGGAGAGAACAGAAGGAGAGGCTAAACCTGTTTTCTTTCTTTGGGATTGAGCAAAAGGTAACGTGGGTCAAACACAATCTTGTGGAGCTCTTTGTCCCAGGTGGAGAATGCAGACACCTAGAAGAAGGAAGATTTTATACCATAAAACCATCATCAGGTACCAGTTTAAGCATCTTAAGTGAGGGTGGTGAGTGTATAAGAAACAAAACACTCGGAACATGCAGCAATGTGTACCGCTCTCTCCAGCAACATGTCTCTGAACTGGGTCATCCTGGCCTCTAGAGGCACTACAGCTCTTTCTCTGGCAGCTCTGAGCTCTGCCTCCATCGCTGCATCTTTCTCCGAATCTGTGTCCTTCGCCTCCTCCTTCCTGTTAGGATGAAAGGATAAAGATCACAACGTAGCCGGAGATTTTCAAATAAACCAGCGACTGAGACAAAAGAACCCGCGTTACATTTACTTACTTTCTCTTTTTGGCTTTGGTCGGCTCCTCGTCCTGATTATCTTCAGCAGTGGTGAACATATCAGGCTCTTCTTTAAGGACGCCTGACCACACACACACACACACACACACACACACACACACACACACACACACACACACTTTCATTATATAAAATCGAAAATGAGACGAGCTGTGTTTAAAGTCCAAAAGTACGTGAGTCCCCACCTATCTTCTTGCTGTCCTCCAAGCCTCTTTTGTGCGGCGGTTCCTGAATGTGTTTATCCACATCGGCTCGACCAATCAGCTCTTCGGGTCGATCCCACATGGAAAGCCGTGTGGTGGGGTTGTAGAAGAAAACCCGGTCGTCTCCTGTCCACACCACACACCTGAGCAGAAGAAAGGACAACGGGGAGGATTAGATGCATGAACAGAGATTAGGGGTGTGTGTGTGTGTGTGTGTGTGTGTGTGTGTGTGTGTGTGTGTGTGTGTGTGTGTGTGTGTGATGTCTACCAGGGTGTTCCAGGGATCGGGTTGGTGGCTACAGGACGGGCTTTCTGAGCTGCCTTCTCCTCCTCCGTCATCTCTTCTTCTTTAGGCTCCTTGTCAAAAGAACGAGTAAAAAACTTACGACGACTTGAGTCAAATGTTGAACTATCCTATCATCCATCTGTTCGTGGGTCTATTTACTATCCTCTACACAAATGAATCTACATGCTGGACTGTAGCAGTTTGATTTTACTGCATAATAAACTAAGCTTATCCAACACGAGTCCATTATCGGTCTCGTTTCCCACCTCTTTAACAATATTAGAGTTTTCCAGTTTGTGCTCCTCTTCCTCCATTTCCATTGCTTCAGCCTCTTCCAGGGTCAGTCGCTCTTTGGCCCTCTCTGCTTCTTTTTCTGGGCACAGAGAGGAAGAACGGTCACAAACAGGGGATTTTATGTGCCTTTGGCCGTTTATCTGCAGCTCATTTATAGCCATGGAAATGGAAATTCTTCACTATGAATCTGTAATTGTTTCTGGGATTATGGTAGACTTGAGCTTCTAGTTTCATAGTCAGTGATGGAAGCAACTAAACCAGGGTATATACAGCAATCCTTAAGTAAAATTTACTACTTTTTAATACTTTTTTTTACTACCTTCAGAATTTTTTTAAAACCATCACAACACTAAATTGCAAGTGTTAATCAGCAACCTATTTACACATATTTTAACATATATAACATACAAAAAGAATAGACTTAGAGACTCACTGATGTTGACAATGTATTGCACATATTTATTTTACTTAGAAAATAAGCCAGGCACTTCTGTTCAGCAGTTCAGACAGTTGACCACGAGGCCTGAAATGATGCACAACGACCACTGAATATGACGTCATCATTATGTGACCGGATATGCTAAAGTAGGGCTACTCGATTATGGCAAAAACAATAATCACGATTAATGTGACTGAAATTGAGATCTCGATTATTTAAGACGATTTTTCAATTTATGTAGATTTTTTTTTATTTATTTTTATTCAGTCATAAAACTGCTCAGGGCACAATCAGGGCAAAAATAAACAAGAAACAAGATGATCACTAAAATAACTCCTGATTCCCAGTATAAAAAGACCAATATACTTATAGCTCATAGTCTCTGACCCAAGGGCTGTAGACCTTGGTTTAACTCATTTAAGTCTAACCCGTACAGACCCAAATACCAATATCTTGCAAATACTGACAGCAAGAATTATACAGTGGCATTTATAACAAATAAATGCAAATAAATTGATGTTCACAAAATGTTGCATAACATTTATTGAGTCGTGTCAAGGTGCTGTAGGAGCGTGCACTAGCACCGTGTCCTCAGAGAGATTAGTTATTAGTTATCAGCGTGAGGAACTTATTTCTACCTGATTTATAAACTATTTATTTACAAGTCCATCAGTTAATGTAATAATTGTCCCAACCACAGCTGCACCCCCCCACCCCCCAACCCCGGTCTCACAGCAATCAGGGGCAAGCTGCATGTGTGTTTAGCGTGCCGCACGCGCACATTTAGCCGTTTTTAGCGGCTCAGCAGTCTGCAGGTGCGGTGTGTGTGTCACTCACTCTGGTTAATCCAACAGGGAGCCGACTCTGAGAGCCGTTTCTTTAGCGACCAACACATCACTACATCATTCCCTTTCCTAATGTCCTGAAGAATGGTCCGGAGCGCAGGCGGAGTGTTTAGCTAACCTGCAGGAAATGTCGACGACAGTTATCCAGAAAGTAGCTAAGGGTTACCAGAGATGTTTCTGAGGTGTTCGCTAGGTACTTTTAAGATTTAAAAAGTCAAGAAGGGGGTCTGAAAAGCTGCTAGAAATAGCATCAAAGTCGCTAAGTTGGCAACGGAGCGCTTCATTTGTAACTCAGGGCAGCGCAAGTGGGAGGAGCAAATAATCGGCTTGTTTTATTTTTATAATCGTTCAAAACATTTCATTCGGAATATATTTCTATGTCGATGTTCAGAATACGACACCTGATAGTCTGAAAAAAATAATACCTAACTTGGAAAAAATAATACCTCTGAGACCAAATTTAACACTTTTAATGGCCTTAAATTTGACTATTTTTATTTATCACTTTTTAATACTTTTTAAAACCCCGCGGACACCCTGTAAACATGAAGGAACGGCAAAGATAAAAATCAGACTGAAAGTTGGCGGGACATTAGAAAACGGAAAAATGTGCAATAAAAATAAAAGCTGCAGCAAATCAACCTTTTCCTGAGAAAGAGGTCAAAATATTCAGGACAGTGGTGTCACAATTACCAAGGCAATCACGGCAAACATGGCAAACATGTAATAAAATATAACATCTCATGATGTGTATCTTGATTAGCTTTCTTTTTTTGTTATTCCAGTTCATGACACTTATCAGAAACTATTTGTTAAAAGTTAAATAAATAATGAACGTCTACATCTACCTTTCTCCACCAGGGCCTGCGGTTTCTCCCAGGTGGATTCCAGCGTCCGGTTGTTGTAGTAGTACGTCTTCCCGTCAGCCGTTTTGTACTCCGTCCACTCGGGAAGCTGCAAAGATCCGGCCATGGAAGCAGGAGCTGCCGAAAGTGTCAGCTGGGGGTGCATCATAGAAACTAAAGGCGGGCCCATGCCGGGGAGCATGCCTGTAGACCAGAGAGGAAACGACAGTCAGTTATGCTATCGTTTCATCTGAGCTGCTCTCAAAGGTCTACACTAACTATATATCAAATTTAAATAGATTTGCCTGCCATATTTATTGATATTGTTATGTTTATGATCCACACATGTGAAAAATGACAACAAACCCCAATGCAAGCACAGTCTGTGGTAATAAACCATAAAAATGAGCCAAATCTTTACCTTACAGCTTTTTCAATGCAAGCTCAAAGTCAAACTTCTCCGTAAAACCACAGTGACGCAGACTGATAAAACCATATCTCACTTTTCCTGACTAACATGTATATAAGAGTGAACAAACAGGATATTTAGGGGTTGACTGATCAAAGAAACAAATTCCTTGATAAAAGACACAAAAACAAATGAGATAAAGCTGAATCTGTGGAAGAAGCGACACCTTTACAATGCAACTAACAATGGACACGAGTCATGAACACAAACATACAAGTGGCGACCACACACCCCACTACCATGCCACAAGCACATGACCACAACAGGTAGCCCCCCCATTCTCACACAACAAACCGATAGCGGCTAATGCTAACTGCTCTTAGCTTGTCCCTAACAAACCTAAATTTGCCCCATTTATTGACTAAAGCAGCAGAGTAAATAAAAACAAGTCATGTGACGACACATTCTGAAGAAAACGCGCAAATCGAGTCAGTGCATCTGTTTCCTTTACTAAAGCTTCTGCGGTATGTTTCCAACGATACAGTTGGGTAAAACCAGAGCTAATACAACAAAGTTATCATGAGAAATGAAGCGTGTGTGATCACATTTAAGATGCATCTGCTTCTGTCTGCTGGAATGGCTGAAAACTCACCACTTTACAGCGAATGAATTATGTTTCACAGCATTCAACAGCATGCCACGGTTTCAACGTCCCCCACATTTACAAAACGATGCATGTGGACACCATTCACTACCATGCCATCTAATGTGGGTCTGAGAGGAGAGCAGCTGGGTGTTTACCGTTGGCGCTGGGGCCTGCCTTTACACAGGGAGCACCTACTATCTGCACCATTGCTACACCTGCAAGAACAACGGACAAGCAAGCATGTGGTTGAACACAGCAGGACACCAGACATCAGCTACCATGGTGTGCACGAGTGTGTGGTCCCAATCAGACACTAAGATACTACACACCCGTTATTAAATGACAACAAAACGTTATGTAGCGCTACAGTAAATCTGATCCCTTTATGTACTAAAAAACACATTTTTCCTATAAGCATCACAAAAAAATGACTACAGTACTCCCCCACCCGCACATGTTGACACTTAGCAGAGGTGATGCTACGAGGAGCCGCACAGCAACAAGACAAAACACTCAAAAGTTTGTTCCATGTGTCCCTGAATCTTAAAGGTTGAGCTAACCAACTGCAGCCTTAGCAGCAAAACGATCCTTCCAGTGCAACAGTTCCACTCACCTGGCAGAGGAATGTGCATGCCGGGTAAAGGCACCCGGAACGGTGGCACCATGACGGGGGGGAAGGCAGGTATGGCTGCAGTAGGCTGGGCCACACTGTGAGGCAAAGCTGCAGGCAGCAGTGGCACAGTCTGAACGGCTGTGACAGGTGACGGCACCGTGGAAACGGTCACCACGGTGACCGGCGACACAGCAACAGTGGATGTAACTGTGGCAACAGGAGGGTGGTCTGCTACGACGGTGGCTGCAGAAGACAGAAATTGAATAATAATAAGAGAAATGGTTACTTTCTGATTTTGTTTGCACGATCTGTTGGTCGTTGATGCACAGCTTTACCTGCAATGGACACAGAGGGGGAAGCGGTGGTGATGGGGTCAGGACTGGAGGTGAGCGTGTGGGATGGGGTTGAGGATGGGGCTTGAGTGGGAGAGGCTGCTCCGGCTGTGCTGGCCGTGGTGTTCCCGCTGCTGGAGCTGACAGCTGCAGTCACACCCACACTAGGCCCCGAGCCTGCAGCTGCAGGCCCCGCTACCAGGAGAGGGTTGAGTTCAGACTGCTGGATGACCTTCACACCTTCTGGTTTACTCCAGGATGACTCCCTGGTCCGAGCGTTATAGTAATATGCCTGTGAGGGTAACGAGAGGAACTTGTCATCTAGTCTGTAAACACAACTTGAGATTTAGTCTTCATAAAAAATCTGGAAAAACTGCATAAATTAAAAAAAATATATATAATCAGTCTCACTAGAGAAACCTGCATAAACCAAACTTCCATCTGACCTTTCCGTCCGGTGTCTTGTTCTCGACCCAGATCTCCTCAGCAGGACTGAGAGTGGGGTTTCCAGATGAAGGGACAGGGGGCATTCCAGGAGGAAACAACATCCCAGGAGGAGGCGGCAAGTTTCCAATAGGAGGGGGGAGAAACGGAGGTCTCTGCAGAACAAAAACAAAACACAAAAACAGCATTTCACTTTTGTAATCTAAATCAAATAATTGTAAAACATTTAGGCGGATTTCTCTCTAAAATGCAGTTATATGGCTAAATTATGTCTGTTTCTTTGCAGACAGCAAATATGAGAGCTATACGTTAAAAAAAATCTGTTTTTATTTTGTTTTCCTCTTTTCTATGTTCAATCCATACTGTTAACAAGATTCTGAATGGGTAAATAAAATTAATCGTAGCTTTTTATGTAGTAAGCCTGCATAAAAAAGCAAACATGTAGCAATTAAGCTAAAAATTATCATTTTCTGATTTATCCATATGCCACTGTTATCTGAACTGTATGTCAAATCCAGCTTATTAGCTTTAGACAACATTGTGACTCCTAAAAACAAACATAAACATGTTTGCTTGAAGCTAAAAAGCACCTGGAGGTGAGGAGGTCCGATGGGTGGTGGCATGCCTCCTGGTGGTGGGATGGGTGGCATGTTGGGGTCAAAGGGTGGGCGTGAGAATGGAGGTCTTGGCGGGGGTCCCCTCATCATTCCAAACGGTGGTGGAGGTGGTCTGAGGAGGGGCGGAGGTCCCCGTAACACCGGGGTCTGAGCGGGTGCAGCGGCAGGGGCAGGGCTGCGAAACTGCACTGCCTGCTGCATTATCCTAACAAAACAACGCAGAGTTATGCACAAGTCATAAAAGAAGAAATGCACGATACTCAAACTTGTAAACAAGAGACAGGATGAAAAATACCCAACAAAATGCCAAAGTAGTCATGTGAAAAGTCGTTACATTAAATTTAAAGGTTTTTTAACGCAAAGTTTCGTGTTTTCTACTTACAAAAATGCTGTTTAAGCCAAGCCAGAGCCAAGAAAAACACAAACTGTAATAAGAATATTCCGTTGCAAAATCAATACTAATGCATTACATACACGGTGGTGATTACATGATTATAGGGCTGCACAATATATCGAAAAATTATCGTCATCGCGATAACACGTGCGATAGGCCCATTGCAAAACACGGCAAAAACAGCAATAAATGTTTGGTTCAAACATTTCCATCAGTGTCATACATCAGCTTTTTGTAAACCAGCTCTGTTTTTTACGCGGAAGTATTATTTGACCAAATGTAGTCCTTCTGATATGCGGCCAATCAGATGGTTTTGTTCGTGTAATACGCCCGCCCCCTACGTAGACCCTTTTGGAAAGCAACACCCGAACAGAGTTAGCGGCGCCATTCCCTTGTTCGCCTTCTGGCTCAGAGCAACGAACGCACTTTGTGCTGATGTTTCTGTTATCAGCGTTGCTTTCAAACGTGAACGCGAGTCCGCTCGGTGTCGTTAATCATTTTTACCGGGCTGACTCCGACATGTGCCGGTGAACCAACCCACCTTCATGTCGCTAGTGTTCCACCGGGTGGTGATGTTAGCCCCAGGCTCCGGTTAGCTTCCAGCTAAAAGGCTACAGCACTCTCCTCCCAGTCCCACCCTGCTAAAGTGGGCCTGGAAAAGTTCCCCCACACATCAAAGTGATTTTTCATTTATGAGCTTTTATAACCTTGTTAATCAGGATAGTTGATTTGCTGCTGCACATAAACTGTCAGTCAGAAGCTCTGCTAGCCGGTTATCTTAAGACGAGCTAGTTCAATTTGTTAGCTTGTTATCAGAATCATAATTGCAGTTTCATCATCTGAGTTGCTTTTTAAGATCTAGGTAAACTTGTTCAATTTGGGGTTAAAAACAAACGTTTTCACATATTTTCCATGTAGTTTTTTACCAGTTCCTCTTCTGAAAGACAATTGTTTTTCTCTTTCCCTCAGAAAATCTTAATATTCTCCTAGTTTGGCCCAGCACAGTTCACTTCCCAATTACAGCAACAGCCTTATATCATAACCACATAAGTGGAGAAAATGCTCAATAGCAATGAGAGAATTTGCTGTTGCATTTAAGTGATGTTAACTATTATTTAACATTTAAACTTATTTTCTGATTGTTTTTATTTATTCAAACAACACTGGTAAGGGATGTTTTTCTGTATTTGGAGCATCAGAAAAAGTTTTATGGTGGAGGTGATGTTTTAAAGTCACTGAGAAACTGCATGCATGCAGATGTTGTTTTGCTGCTAATACAGTAGCAGGTGCAGCTGCATATTTTGGCAATAAAAATGTTATGCTGTAATGGAATTCATGCATTAGTTTTTGTTTGCTTTAAACCCAGAGCAGACGTCACACGCCAGATGACAACACTACATACTTTAGGATTTGTTTATTTATCGCGAGTAATATCGATATCACAATATTAAGCACTGTTATCGAATATCGCAGGTTTTCCTAATATCGTGCAGCCCTACATGATTATTTATCAATCTAAAAAGTTAAGTGTAGCATGGGGACAGCTTCTGACGCATTCAATTTTGCAATTACGTTTTTGTTTAAACTGTCAAGTTAGTACAGATGCTTGTGTGTGTGTAAAACCTTTTTGAGGGCATGTCCAGTAATCCGTGCACGTAGACACAATCAAAATTTTGTCGTCTGATGCTAACCAAACTAACAGAAACACACACCATTCAAAAGACTAAAGAAAATGATCCGCGCTTCTGTTTACAAACACATACAGGCTTGGTATTATTTGTTTAAACGTGTACTGTCTAAACAGAAGATCAGGGCCTTGGGAGATAAGAATTCCGTTTATACTAGAAAAATGTCTGTTTACCGCCCGCTACAAGCAGGACGAGACCTGCAACATGGGCTAACTAGCAACAAGCTAGTTAGCTGGCGTGGCTACATTCACCAATAAACCCGCTGATTATTACGAAGATTCCGCCAGAACTACATATGCATATGACATTTTAGATTGTGATCAATTTAACGATAATCTCACGTTCACGTTGAACGACAAATTCACCTGTTGTCGTTAAACCCAACAGTATCGGTCTCTGCCTGGTCCGCCATTACAGGAAAATGTTAATTGATCTCTTCCTGGAAACGCCCCTAAGAGGGTTTGCCCTTTTCCCATTGGCTGATCTTTGACGTCAACATCGATGCCGTCTGAGCAACGCTCGCACCTATTGGATAATACTCCTCTCGCGTAACTTCAGCAAATCAGTCATTGGCTAATATGGGTCTCATTTCTTTTACACGTCTTTGTTCAGTCCGGTTGTTGATAAATAGTTTAAATTAGCTTGAATGTGATGTAGATTTATTTGAATTAGGCACATTTGAATGTTTTACGCAGGAAAATGTCTTTACTGTTTAGTTATCATAGTCATACTGTTGCACTACTGAAATGTAGTATTAGATCTTCTCTGCACTTTTTCTAAGTTTGTATTACTCAAGACGTTCTGGCTTTCCCGTTATCTTGAAGAACCATGCAGTTAACGCTAATTTAAAAACCATAGCAAATTGTAAGTGGTATATTCTATATAGATTAAATTTACAGGACGTGCTAATCAGTTGTCTTGTTTAGCTTTTTGATGGCTGTAGTAACCCCGTGTCCACTAGAGAGAGGTAAACACCCCTCCTTAGTAAGCCAGATACTAAAGGATTGGGTTTTATCCATTATATATATATATATATATATATATATATATATATATATACCTGATATATATATATATATATATATATATATATATATATATATATATATATATATATATATATACCTGATATATATCAGGTATGTTGCAATCAATCAAGTTAAATGATGAATTACAAGTAATTGAATTAAACGTATATTTAGACAAAAAAACTGTAAAAATTCTTTTATTTATTTGAGTGTTTTATACATTCATGGTGAAATCCTAATACATTATTGCTTTTCCTTTAAAACAAAATGTGTACCTTTTATATATTTTAATTCAATGTATGTGTGTTTTTTAGATGCAGTTGGGTATTTATTGATCTTTGAACTAAACAATAAATGATGATAAATGACCCCCACTTGTATAGCACCTTTCAGAGTCAGCAGCAATCAAGGACACAACAGCAACATTCTCTGTCTGGAGCCGGGATTGAATCTGCAACCATCCAAATGCTGGACAACCCCCTCTACCTCCTGAGCTACTGCTGCCCAACAAATAACTAAAAGTTCTATATCTGCAGTGTTTGATTAGAAATTACAAATGTATGCTGTTAACAATTTCTAATTGAATATATTTATTTTATATTGCCTATTGCTAACTTAATTTAATTTAGTAAGAATGGATGTAGTTTTACCAGGTGGCCACCATATCACAAAAAAACAGTAATTTCCAAAAATTTGCTGATTTAATTTGATACAAATTTTATTGATTTGATTAAACAAGTTTAAGTTATGTGCAACATATTATATTGAATTGGTTCGGGGCAAAATAGAAAATGAGTAATAATTAATAACTAGATTTTATAATAACAAATGCAAGTAGAAGAAAACATTTCCAAACTGTTTTTATTCACAATAAAAACGTGGAAACTTTCCAATGTTCATTTGTTAGAGCTGTCTATATACGGACAGTATTTAACCCTAAATATAATATTATCCAAATACAGTGCATCCGAAAAGTATTCATAGCGCTTCTTCTGCTGTTGTGTGTCTTGAAGATCAAGATACATATTATACCTTTAGCGGTTCTTTTCATATTTTTTGATTAGCTCTAATCGTAACCACACAAAGCCAGCAGAGCTTTAAATCTTCTGGCTTCTTTGTGGCCTCATGAACTCTTCATTTAGCTCTTTGAGTAATTTTGGTAGGTTGGCAACTTAAGCTGGGAATAAACTTGCTTTTCATCCTCAAGTCCAGGCAGGCAGCTGGCTGTCTTTGTTCACATCCTTGCTGCTGCACTGCATGTAGTACTAGACTGTTCCACTAGGGGGAACTCAGACCAGACAGAGTTCTAGGTTTGTATGTGTCAATCAATGTATGTATGTCCATGGTGTCAATGGGTACAACCAAAACAAACATGGCGTCAACAGAAGAGATCATTTACTGGTTAATTTTGAGATCAAAACAGAAAATAGATGGTAAAAAAAACCCTCAAAACCAGAGACGGAGTGACCATGGAGAGCTTTTCTCTTTCGTTTTGTCAACCTCACCTACTGGTAACTTGTATGTTGCAGCTTGCAAACGCGTCAAGTTAATTTCAGGGGACACATATAAACAACGCTTCAAATCAACTAGTTACACGAGGCAGCCATCTTTAAACACGTGTGTGCAAGTCTAAAAATGTAAGACAATATCGATACATCGCATTATATCAATATATTGTGATATTTCACCTTACAATACTGAGTTGATATGTAAAAGCAGTGTATCTATATTTTATTTATATTTAATTGAGAATTTACATGCAATTATTTTCTGTACTTTTGTGGTGCAATTCAAACTCCGACTGCTAGGTGACAGTAGCTTTTAACGCCTTCATTCTGATGTAAAACTCTGGAGGTGTCTTGCCTTGAGTCAATTCAGTGTTACATATTTTAAATACCATCTGGCGTTTAGTACAATATATGTGTCATCTCTCCTGTTTTGTGATTTATATCTCATCACCAAATTCTTGCAGACACACCCCCTACTGGTCACTCTCAGGAAGGTTCTTTAAGGGGCCATATATTTTTTCCATTTGCAACCCTTTCTTCAGTGATGGAGCAGAAAGCCTGGGTGCAGCTGAAATTGAGCTATTCTTTTCAAATAATGTCAACAAATGAGGAATCTCTGGATTTAAGGTTTATAACTTAATTTAATGTTGAGTGAAGTACAGAAAACAAGTACAATCAAATCAAAACGTCCTGCTGAAGGAAAAGAAAAGCATTATTCAAGTCAACTAAATTCGATTAGCTGTAATTCTCCTGTATGAACATGACTTCACAAGTAAACTAATAAAATATTTAAAGGAAGTCTATGGAATTATCCTTCTGAGAGTAACAAAATAAAGATTTGGTCTTTTGGAGGACAGTGCCTCAGAAAATGATAAGCTGTGTTTGCACGTCAAACCAAGATACACAACGCCATTCGCTCACTTCTCACACAAACCGTTTTTGGATTGATCTCTGCTAGACTTAAAATTCATCATTTAAACAAAGGAAATGTATCTTATGTTAAATGTAGGACAGGTCCCACTCCCAAAATGTGGTTTATGAGATGATCAGAGTGAGGAATGTCTGCTTGTAAAAATACTTTTTGAAGATTTACACCAATATTTCTGCTTTGAGTCATGTGCTGTAAACATAAAACACACAGTGTGAAAAGAAACGCTGCATGGTCCCAGGTGTGAGAACACAAAATAGCATAATAATCAGGCATGACAAATTAAACACAACCCAGGAAGAGCTCCACAATAATCAACCTTTTAATTTGCTAAATAAATGTAAAAGGGGGGGCAGACACGGAGAAACGAGGAATTACCGTTTCTGCCCTTCATTTGAATGCCACCCACTCTCGTGTGGCTCCAGTGGAAGTACTTCTACTTCTACTGGAGGGCCAGAGTACACTTTCATACACGTACTACTTTCCTGGAACACCTTGGAATATCATGTCTGGAGCATCACGCTGCACATGTCTGGGTTGCTTTACTCACCTTAATGATCCTGTAATCACAGAAACAAACGTTTGCGTGACTGTTTTATATGTAGAAAAGATCCAACGCCCTTACTGATTCTTTTTAGGAAGTGAAACAAACAGAATAAAAGCCTTAAAACACATGCCCTGTGTCACTTCTTATGTTTTAAAATGGCTTAAAAATTCTGACTGAATCAGGTTAAACATGTTGGGCTACAAACCTAAATAAAGACGACAAAATCAGTTTGTTTAGTTTCGGATTAACTGATTGGATTATTTATGACGCAATGAGGGAAAAGCTGAATAAAGGTTTTTTTTTTGTATAAAAACAGGTTTTTCTGAAAGGGACATAATGACTATAGGTTATGTGTCACACCTTCACAGCCCCTCTGTGTTCCTCTGCGTGGTAATTTGTAAAAAATCTAATCACCACTGCGTGAGGAGCAGCAGAGGGACGCTGGGACGGCGAGCAATCACTGGTGCCAGCTCACAAAAAAGAGCTGCAACAGA
The DNA here is from genome assembly GCF_043380555.1 of Nothobranchius furzeri. Lineage (NCBI taxonomy): Eukaryota > Metazoa > Chordata > Actinopteri > Cyprinodontiformes > Nothobranchiidae > Nothobranchius > Nothobranchius furzeri. The sequence continues at coordinate 56,785,601 of NC_091750.1, forward strand.
GTGAAGCATGCAAGGTTGCCTTCCAAGTACAGCAGTCCTGTGGCGCGCACGCACGCACGCACGCACGCACGCACGCACGCATGCACGCACACACACACACACACACACACACACACACACACACACACTCATTTATCATTTTCCAAAGTTGCCCAAGTTAGCGAAGGCATCTCGTTTGGGTGGTGCCATGGATGGTGTGATGGAGTGTGTTAGGCCCATTCCTACTCCTGGCACCCCCATGCCTGCCATGCCACTCATCATTCCTGGAGCCGCCACGCCCATATTCATGCTCATGTTCATTCCCATCATGCCTTGGTCCACCGGGATTCCACCCTGTAAACCTGTGGTCATTGACGGTGGCAAGCCCCTAGCCAGGGAGGAGGCGGGGATCCCCATCGTCACGGCGTTGCCCGCCATCACAGGAATGGTCGGTGGTCTGATTGGTGTCACATGAGGAGGTGAGGTGAGGTTCAGTCCTCCAAAGTTTTGAGCCAATAGGGGGACGGGAGGCACTCCTGTGTAGACGTGTAAAAAAAAAGCCTCAGATTGTGTGCCAGAGCGCTGATCTTTAGAAAGTAGCTTGAGATAATTTTGGAGCCAACTATTTGCTTCCAATTCACCGTTAGCTCAACATTAGCCTCTAGCCTGCTTTACCAGATATTAGAGTAAAACAAATGAATGCCGTGGCTTCTTAGAGGTACAAGAAATGACTTCTGGGTCGCTCATGTTTACTGGTTTTGGTTACTCTGGAGCTTTTGCCTGCCTCTGTCAAATGACAGTCGGAAACATGGCAACCTCACAAACTCACTGATTATAAACAGCCGTCTGAGAATAAAATGTGGCTTTAGAAGGTTTCGGGATCGTTTCACTGTAAAATTCGTACACACTGCTTCTGTCAGGTCTGAAGCGCTATACCTTGTTGCTGGATGATATTGTTGAGAGTGGGTGGGGTCTTAGTGGGGTTGATGCCCGCTGAAAGAAAGTCCAGGCTGATGTTTACAGACGGGTCGGACCACGTTGACCCCAATGATCCCTGACCTCCGACCCCAACTTTCTGCTGTTGTCCCAACGGCTGCTGGGACACCATTCCTCCCAGACTCTAAATCAAATAATTTCCATCAAAAAGCATGGAGTTAAAAAGTATATTTATGTACTGCATTGTTCTTTTGACTGAATATGAACAAATGTACCCTTTTAAAATGAATTAACTTTGATTGTGATGCATACCTGCTGAGAGAAGGAATGAGGCATGGTAGGCATAGCAACAGATGCTCCTGACATCATCCCTCCCAGAGAAAAGGTCATACTCTGAGATGCACTGAGTGTTGCATGTGGACTGTTCAGCTGGTGGTTAACGCCAGCCATCAGGTCCAAGAGCTCAGCCGACGGTGGAACAGCTGTGTTTTTAGAGGATGGGGTGGTGGGTGACTGGCTGCTGCCGAGCAGGTCAGCTGCAGGCTGAGATGGACCAGGGTTGGACGAAGCAGGTGGATTTCCAGAAAAGGAGTTCCAGTCCCCAAAGTCTCCATTCCCACTTGAGGGCGCAGCAGCTGATGAACACACAGCAGTGGAAGGCATTATTGTGAGAGGACAATGTTCATTTACAAACAGAACCGAGGCTTCCCTTTGAACAACCACAGAGAGGAAGTGTACCTGTGGAAGTGGGGAGGCTGGCAGGAGCTGCAGGTGAGAAGTCAGCAAAGCCAGCAATGAAGTCTGAAGCACCTCCTTGGAAGGGTGGACACAAAAACACACATTTCTACCAGATAAAGCACAACACTCTGGTTCAACAAAAAATAAATAAAGAGTGAATGCTTGTCGATACCTGCTACAGCTCTGTCAGTGGATGAAGGGTCAATCACCAACAAGTCAGCCAGTCCGCCGCTGGAAGGCTTGCTGCCTGATGACTGAAGAGTGATAAAACGGGTGTAAACAGCGAGGCCGTCACAACAGAAGAGAAGTGCACGAATACCTTTTCCTCTGGGCTCCTTTCTCCTGTGTAGTGGGCTGCGGCTCCCAGGTCCAGCGTCTTGCTGCTCGCCGCTCCGCTGCGTTTCCGCGTGGTGGTGGTTGTGGTTTCTGTCGCTTGTGTGATCTGGATGCTCTTTGTTGTGACCGTTTCCTCTTCATCTTTGAACTCAACGGTTTCCTGCCGACCGTTTCTTGACGCTCGGTCCTCCTCGTTGTCACTAAGGACACCAGATGCATCAGCACTCACGAGATAACAGCTGACTATTAAACAAATAATTCAAACTACTTTTAAATAACTGGCACAATGAACTGCTTTATGATTGAGACGACCCTCGCAGAGATTTGGTGCCACGTAAATAAACTGAACTGAACTCAACGCTTACCTGATTCTGTCAGGTGAGTCGTCCCGCTCTTTCTTCCTGAACTTGTTGAGCGTGTCGTCGATGGTGCTCCCGATCTTATCGCTGATTTCTCCCAGTTTCTCGCTGAAAGGGAAAGCTCCTTTGCTCTTATCCCAGTCCTCATCCCACTTGCTCCGATCCAATTCGTTAGCTGGGTGGATGAAAATCAGAAATACAAAATCTATCTCACATCTACTGAACCCAGACAACTTTAGGAAAACCAGATGAATCATTAAGCAATACTAACACGATTATTTGTTTGGATGCATTAGAATATATTTCATTGCTTGCCTAAACATGAAGGGCAGAGTGTATTATCATTTTAATCCACTCAGGCCATCAAAGGAAGTCATTGAGCTACTTACAGTTCTTAAAGCTCCCGCCTCCTCCACCCATGCTGTCAGAGGAGACTCCAATATATTTATCCTTGTTCTTTTTTGCCTTCTTCCTTTCTTCTCGGAGTCGATCATCATCCTGAATGAACTCCACCATCTCCTTCACTTTCTGGCGCACATTGATGCCCTGGTCCTTACCGTTCTCATCTGTAAACACACACACACAAACACACCCACACCCAAAAATGTCAAGCAGCAGAACGAGGAGCCAGACTGTCAATCTGGTCTGAGGAAAAGCTGGTTTCTGGTAGCATCGTGTCAGATTCACTACCAGATCCTATATTTACGGACAGGAAAATAATAGTTTAACAAATGTTGAGGGGGTTGTTTATTTATTGTAAAGCCTGACCAATGAAGTGGTAATTTTCTAGAGATCGCAGGTCGTAGATGTGTTCTCTGGCGCTGGTTACGACTCGCTCAGAGCCGTTTCTGATCAGATAAGCCAGCAGGAGTAAGGCCTGTAAGGGAGAGATTCAAAAAAGGTTTAATATCCAGTTCAGCGACTCATTCATGCATCTACTTGGCTATGGCATGAAAAATAATCTTATTTCATTTTGTAGGTGTGACGAAACTACTTGGATTTTTATCCTCCACATTTAAACCCAACCCTCTCCTCTTTGGCTACAACCAGAAGGTGTTCCCACCTTGTAGACTCGTCTCCAGTTCTTCTTGTTGTCCTTCAGCATCCTGGTCCACAGCATGTTCATCACCTCTGGGAACTGCTCGTACATAAACGTAGCTCTGAACACAAACACACACATCTGATCACTATCTTAAAGACATGGTGTCACCATTGACTGTATCTGCTACTTTATTACAGATGACAAGCCTGAATCTAAACCAGGAGTGTGTTGCACCTACTTCGCTATCTCTCCCATCAGCTGTCCAGAGGGTCCCCAGGGGTCATCGTTGGTGGCTTCTCTGACCTTTGACTCGATCTCCGAGTAGTTCATGACCACATTGGTGCTGTTGGCAAGCAAAAAATCACTCTTCATAAATCACTTCCTGAAAGCTTTAGTCCTGACAGCGTTATTAGACATCGATGTGGGGAAAAACAGGTTTTCAGGCACAAATGGGAGAGGAGGAAGTGGGTACATCAAAGTGAGGTGAATAGTGTGGGCAGGTATACCTGCTTCCTGCTCTATTTGAGCAGCACGCTTCCTGTTGTTTTATTTTTCCTGCAAGTGTGTGTGTGTGTGGTGCAAAAAAGCTTAAGTTCTGCAGCTCAAACTGCATCTTCGATTTCCTGTCATATTCTGTCTCCTTTTTATTCCACTTTCAATTGATCTCTCTTGATTACTGTCCTATTTACCTCCACAGTAAAATGCTGCTTTCTTTTTCTGACTCACTGTCTCTTTGCTCTGCCAAACTCCCAACAACCGACTGTGCTGATGTAAAAAGCAAAGAGCACGGCTCTTTATCTGTGAAAAAAAGAAATGCCCCTATAATGAAAAGTGTAATCATCACGCCCAGTCAGGCACAGCCAACAGCTGATCTTAAACCCAATTCTGCCTCCCGAGACTCGCTCTTTAAATCTTATCTGTGTATTCTCATTTATGTCCTTAGCGATCCTTTCGGACAGAATATAATTTCAGCCCTTCACACCTGACATCTTGTTGTCATTTTAGAAGCCACCCCCAAAGAGAAGCTCTGCATTACTGTATGTAGAGGGACAATAGCTAATGCCTTGCTTTTTAGGTTTACAAAATATTTTATGTGAGAAGTAAATGGATTAGAAAGACCATTTGAAGTCACGGACAACAAAAGATGTCTGGACCTAAAATGGCGAACGGTGTTTAGCACCATCTTGTTTCCTTTGATGATGCGGGTTTCCGGCTCCGGCGGAAGCATCTCAGGGAAGATACTCGAAGGGAGGGTTGAGTGTTCTGTGACCGTGTTTGCGTTCAAAACTTAGCTTGTTTTGTAGATTCCTTACAGCTTCGAGTGATCATGAAGTGAGGATTACATAAGACTGCAGAGCGGTTTGATCTTCATTTCAGATACACAAAGCTAGAATAAAACTGGGGCAGCAGTAGCTCAAGAAGTTGAGCGGGTTGTCCAGTAATCGAAAGGCTGCAGGTTTGATCCGGGCTCCGGACAGAGAATTCTTCTGTGGTGTCCTTGGGTAAGACACTTAACCCACCTTGCCTGCTGATGGTGGTCAGAGGCAGGGCAGCTGTGGCTACACTGTATCAGTACGTGAATGTGTGTGAATGGATGAACGATTCGCTTTAGAGTCTTCTGACTCTGAAAGGCACTATACAAGTGCGGGTCACTTATCATCACTTATCAAAAAAGCACACACTTCAATACTATGTATGTTTTCAAGTATTGCTTCCATAATCCTGTTTACGCCTCAAGCCAACAAAATGAAAGCATCCCACAGCCAGATTTGGCCTACATTTATTCAGACACAAGTATTAAAATCAAGAATAAAAATGATGAAACCTTGATTAAAAACAGAAGACACTGGCACACATCCATTCTAGCTCAGTACAGTGTCATTTTATTCATAAATTCCTACTGACATTCTCAAAGTTGGAGGCGCTTCAACTCAAACAGCTAAAGAACCTAATAAAAAGGAGATTCAAATGATAGGAAGTAGTGGTAAAATTGTGAGGGAAATACTGAACATATCAACTTGTTTTCTTATAAATAAACAAGAGAAGGTTAATTGATCCTGACCGACTCCACCGTGTTGAGTTGTTTGTGACCAACATGCCTTCAGCACCATGGGGCCTCCGCTCCGGGTGGCTGTACTGAAGGCAGAGCAGGAAACTCGCTGCTCGGATAGAAGGACTTAACCCCTCCGTTCACATTAACATTTCTAACAACAACACGCCTTTTTGTCGGTGCATAACCTCTGCAGGTGGTTCTGAGCATCAATAAGGTGGGACAAGGCGTGTCTGCAGCAGCACTCCGGAACAGACCTGAACTGGGCTGGGCTAACAGAGGAAGCCTAATTAGCTAAGTGGCACCCATTTTTATCATTTAGTTTTTTTCCTGGCACGTGTTTAATAAAACTATACGAAAAGAACAACCACGAGAGTCAGTACGCACGTATTTAAAAACCTGTACCACTAGCTAGAGAATTGGCCGCTAGCCAAAGCTAACAACCTCCGTGACATCACGGCCCCTACCACCTCCTCTGTTAGCCGTTAAAGCTACTGACGCTACCCGCAGGACGCCGCTCTCTACCCGGTTAGGTACGATAGCTCCAGCCGCTCCCCCACCCCGAGTACTCACGCTTTATCCACCAGCTCCCTGACTTTCCACATGTTTAGCATCTCCGCATGGAACTGCGGACCCGCCGCCTCGATACTGCGTCGCCCCCGTCTATCGAGCGGCCGCCAGTCAGAGGGGGTATACGGTCACTGACGAGGATCACCTAGGACCGGTGGAACAGCGGCCGCTGTGGGTAAAGGACCGGGCCGCAGTTGCTACGGAAACGATCTCCTTTGACGTCACTGCAGCGTCATGATGTAGGTTTCAGCATCCTCATCTTTGCATCTATTATAATTCTTTCCACCTCGTCTGCGTCCGATAATAAAAAGTCAAATTAAAGATGAAAGATAAGGTTTTTATTTGGCGTTACCCCGCGTGCATATCAGCATTTCTATGGTAATTAGGACAGTCACATTGGTGGACTCAGCTGTCCGGGAAAGTGGTCCCATCTCCAGCATCCATTAGCGAGTCATGACATTATAAAACACAACCCCACATTCCCCTCCACCACCACCTCCACCCCCATCTGCACTCGTTTCGTCACATTGGCAGATAATTAATGTAAATAATTGAAATTTCCTCACTTATCACATATCGCTCATTAACCAAACCGGAAAGATCCCATGCATGTATGGTGGAGAACTCATGCGGAAAAGCTGCAGCTGGGATTATAACCTGCGACTTTCTTTCTGTAAGGCAACTGTTCTGCACCTTTAGCAACAGACTGTCAAATCCAAGTGAGAAATGATGAATGCATGAATTTTTGTTTCAAATTGGACTTTGAGAATGTGAGCTGGAAAAAAAGCTTGTTTTGATCACAACACCTAATCTGTTCCTCAAATTTGAAAGCAGAGACAAACATCACACCAAGGTTTCTGGCAGATATGGAAGCCCATTCCAGCCACTCAGATAAAAAAAATTATCTCATAATTATGACTTAGCTATCTCATAATAATGAGATACTATTTCATTATTATGACTTAATATCTCATAATTATGACTTAGCTATCTCATAATAATGAGATACTATCTCATAATTACGAGATACTAAGTCATAATAATGAGATAATAAGTCATAATAATGAAATCGTATCTCATAATTATGAGATAGCTAAGTCATAATTATGAGATAGCGAGTCATAATAATGAGATAGTATCTCATTATTATGAGATAGCTAAGTCACAATTATGAGATAGCTAACTCTTAATTATGACTTAGTATCTCATAATTATGAGATAGTATCTCACAATTATGAGATAGCTAAGTCATAATAATGAGAAGCTATAATTATGAGATAGCAAGTCATAATAATGAGATAGTCTCTCATAATTATGAGATTGCTAAGTCATAATTATGAGATAGCTATCTCATAATAATGAGATAGTATCTCATAATTATGAGATAGTATCTCATTATGACTTGCTATCTCATAATTATGAGATACTATCTCATTATTATGAGATAGCTAAGTCACAATTATGAGACAATTAATTTTTTTATCTGAGTGGCGGGAATGGGCTTCCATAGACAGAGGAGTGACAAAACCTATGAAATATAAAAATAAATTTTCTGAAAATGCACAATATACTTTTCATACACATTATAAATAGTTCCCTGCAGTTTCCAACAAAGACCCTTCATCGGAGTGAGGACTTGCAGAGTAGGTGGAAAAAACTGCTTTCTTGACTCAAGATAAACAGTATGTTTATTTATTAGCCACATGTCTCATGGCTGAGCTTGAATTATTGACGAGTTGGTTTATTTATTAGGATCCTCAATCTGCTCTAGAAATAAGAACAAATCAGACATTGAAAATGATTTTATTTAAGCAGATTTTTTTCTCTTTCCATATAGTTCAGAATAATGTGTTTAAAAAGCACACATTCTATATTTTCCCAGTGTTTAATAGTTATTACATGGTTGTTTGGTTTGTCGGCAGGGTGGGGGCACAGATGCTGTACCCTCCCACTTCTTCACCATCACGTTCTGGTGCACGTTTGGTTAAATTACTCCGAAGTGTTTTTCTGTACAAACTCCTTCTTTTTATTTATCAAATCTGCGTGTTGTTTACGTAAGAATAGCGTATTTACTTTGGTTGTCATGGCGACCCTGCAGCAAAGCCACAACCTCACCGGGCAGAGTCCCGGGCTGAGTCGGGCGGGTCACACAGCGGCGGCCGTTGTTCTCGGGTCCATCCTGGTTCTGGGCTTCCTCGGTAACTTCCTGGTGCTCCTGGTGTTTTCCCGCTTCCCCGGGCTGCGGACCCCGGTCGGCCTGCTTCTCATCAACATCAGCATCAGCGACATGCTCGTCTGCCTCTTCGGGACTCCTCTCAGCTTCGCCGCCAGTCTGCGCGGGAGGTGGCTGACCGGGACCTACGGGTGCCGGTGGTATGGTTTCTGCAATGCGCTTTTTGGTAATTATCATCATCATTGTCATCATATGAAGCAAAAACAAAAGGATCCAAAGTTAAACGAACTAGATGCTGAAAACATCTTTAGAAATAACCTCGTTATTTGAAAATCAAATAATGTGCATCTAGTCTGTGAATTAAGTAACATAAATCTACACATCAACGTGCATTTTCCTCCCACCTGTTTCTCTCTCAGTTCTCCAGATGTTTCCTCTACATGATCAGGTGCAGCTCAGAAGTTCCAACGTCTTCCATCAACCTACCGAGTAGCGGGGAGGCGAGGCCACCCGACGTGCCCAGAGAGGAGGTGCAACCTGTCATAGTGCTGGTGGCACACTTTAAAACTCAAGGATAAAAACTGTAACGCACAGATGTTTGTTCTTTTTTTTTATTAATGTAAATGAAATTGAAAAGATGTAGAATTGATCAGAAGCCACTAGAGGGCGCTGTGTGCCACGTAACTGCAGATTCACTTGAGAACAAACCATGTGCACAACAAAATGATGTGACATTTTTCTCTTTTTATTCATATTTAGCAATAAACAATCAAAAATCATTTGATGAATGGCCAACATCAAAATAATTTCTTGAGAAAATAAACATACATCTTCAAAAATATACAGTCATTCATGAACACTGAGCTGTCAGTGGATCATTTGAAGAAATTCACATTGTGATGAAGTCGTTACAACTTACAGGCGTGCTGAAACGCCTTCATGAAGGATGTGTCAGAATGCAGAAAGAGACAGCTCACCATAGAGGAGGCAATGACTAGTGAGCAGATGTACACCTCAAACAAATAGAGGAGTCTGCTGTTTAAACATCCCATCGGCGTACGGGGAAACACACACCACACGAGTCTCGAGAACAATTCAGAATTACACATGTAACAATTAAGTCTCTCTTGTGAGGCGTCTACTGCTGAGCTGGAAGTCCGAGTGTAAGGTGCGTCTGTGTGGCGGAACAGAGCAGCGGGGCTTAGCTGGGGTGAGGAGAGTCTGCTGTTTTCACTCTCTAAGGAAAAAAACAACAATATTCACTCATCCAGACAAAACACAGACAAACCTCCACAACAACAGGTTTAATAGTTAGCAGCACAGTTTAGCTCAACCAGAAACATTTTTACCTCTCCACTGTCAAGAGTTCGACCTTGAGATGATTGCGACATATGAAATAATATTTTTTATTTCAAATCAGATCAGTCTTAAAAAAATAACTCACTGTAAAAACAGAATATTAATATCTGTAAAACAGACAGACTTTTAGCTTTTTTGTTTTTGCTGATACTGTTCAGCTGTGGCGGCCATATTGAATCACATTGACTCATCCAACAATTACTTTCTAAGAGTTTCATTGCAATCCGTCATTCTTGAATTATTTTGCTACTTATCATAAATGGCAAACAGCTCGTGTTTTTGAGCTTTACTCTGGTAAATAAATAAAAATGTTTTTAAATGTATCCAAGTTGTAATAAATTAATCTAGTCGTGATAAATGATGTGAATAATGCCCAAAATAGTGAAGATGACATCTGCGAGGACAGATTTCAGTCTCACCTGAGAGACGTTTAGAGGGGAAACAAAAGGCTCCACTTTCGCGTAATCGGGGGGGTTGGCGTGGGGGTCGTAGCCCAGGCGAGCAAGCATGGGGGCGATTTCAGCCATGTCTCTGATCACGTCGGGGGGAATGTACCCCACCCACTTAGAGAGGGCTTCTGTGTTCACTGGCTTCATCACCTGGTCTGTGGAACGCTCCACCCTGTGCACGCGCACACACACGCGCACATGCACACACACACGCACACACACACGCACACACACACACACACACACACACACACACACACACACACACACACACACACACACACACACACACACACACACACACACACACACACACACACACACACACACACACACACACACACACAGGGGTAGAGACTAAATCATCATCTTTTTTACAATGGCTCATCATAATTAGAATATGATAACATACAGCTAAAAGAGCCACCAGTACAAAAGTAATAAAACATTGAAAAGTACAGCAACAAGATCACTCATCATGCTGAAAAGGAAAAACCCAGAGACTAAATAATAAAGGAAACCCTGCTCTCAAAAGGCTTAAGCTGTTGTTTTAAACCTTTAAGCTTGTGCAGACGTTTCTGAGGCACAAAGTGCCACGATTTCTGACAGCATTATAAAACCTCAGTGTGACTAATACAGCGCTGGTTGTTTCATAACTAATTTTTAAAAAAGTGCTCATTCCCTCAGACAATGACCTAATTCCTCCAGATTTCGGTTTAGCAGCAAGCGGCAGCCAGATTCCCAGCAAATCTCTTTAGCGTAGCGTCTGCTTAAAGATGGCGACAAACGAGCAGAGCAACGTAGACTAACAATCTACCGTGGAGGTCTGTAAGCTCCGCCTGACCTTGAAACAGTTTGGCTGTAATTCAATGGAAAGTAAACACTCTTCTTCTCTTTTTTGAGTTTGCTAGCAGTATTTTTAGCTCTCTTCAGTGTAAATTAATAATCCAAAAGCTGCAGCTTTTGTGGGTGTAGCTGGGAGTCTAGTGGAGTGCATCGCTCAGAGAAATGCCATAAAACTAAGATGTGCAAAATTGTTTCCGAACAAAACACAAACTTTTTGGGACAACGTCACTGACGTGAATCTGTTCAAGCCTCCAGCAGAGAAACAATTGAAACATTTATTTATGAGCAGTGGAGGGCTGATGATTTAAATAAAACAGCCTCACTTTGTAACAGCCCATGTCTGTCACCTGATGCCTATCGGCTTTGGTTGAACTTGTTAAATTACTTATATGTGTGAAATACAGTTTGGAGGTTATTGTCTTGATTTTTGTTGCTGATTTCTGTGACCTAAGAGAAAGGCCGCATCACGTTGAGTATTGTTTTATTGATCGTTTTGTCTGCCTGACTTCTACGAGAGGTGATTTAGGAGACACGCCCCGCCCCGCCCCGAGGGTGGTACTCCCACACCTGTCTGGAGGACGCTGAAAGCAGGGGGAAGTGAGCTCGATCGGACGCTGCCAAGCGGTGTTATGGACTAAGGATTATCGCACCAACGACTAGGGAGAGTCTAGCGGACTTATGTGACTTATCTGATGTGCTGGAGCTGGGAGCGTGTGTTCTGGTGAACCGCCGTAGCAGCGGCCTGTCGGGTCCTCAGCGGTACCGTGAGTGAACAGCTGATCGACGCAGCGGTTGCTGCAGCTGCTGTATACTGAATCTACGATGACAATCTTAGTTTGTTTTTTTTTGCCGAGTGTATTATGGACGTACATTTTTCTTTTGGACTTTATCTGAACAGAACTTATCTGAACAGAACTGAATTTATCTGACGGAACAGAATTTATCTGAACAGAACTGAACTTCTCTGAACAGAACTGAATTTATCTGACGGAACAGAACTTATCTGAACAGAACTGAATTTATCTGACGGAACAGAATTTATCTGAACAGAACTGAACTTCTCTGAACAGAACTGAATTTATCTGACGGAACAGAATTTATCTGAACAGAACTGAACTTCTCTGAACAGAACTGAATTTATCTGACGGAACAGAATTTATCTGAACAGAACTGAATTTATCTGACGGAACAGAATTTATCTGAACAGAACTGAATTTATCTGACGGAACAGAATTTATCTGAACAGAACTTTCAGACCTTCCATTAATTAGTATATATGTTGTTGCAAAAGATCTTTTGCCTTATGCTTATGTGATTATTTGGGTTTGTTTGTTTCAGTCCAGGTTAGGGTGATAAGCACTTCAAATTGTTTACATCCTTTGTGTTGTGAAGTGAGTGTGTGTTACAAGGGAAAGTTGTTAATAATTTTTTTTCTTATATGTCAGGAGAGAGACCTGGCTGGCACCCCGATTAAATCCCTTAGTTACGCCTGCTTCCGTCACAACTTCCTCTTTTGATCCAAACGAGTTTGCACGTTGGAACAACGGATCCCCAGAAGATCACGCCATCTCGTTTACATCGCTGAAGGTCAAGTTCTCAAAAAATGCAAACATGTTCCTCACACCTAGAACGCCACTGACATAAAGTTGGCCACGGATTGCAATAAAACCAGGAAGAAAATTCTGATCGTGTCAGTAAATGGTGTTTTCTAATATCTTTACTGACAACAAGGTTAGTTAGAGAAAAGCTCTGTTGTTTCGAATCTCGTTTCTGATAATCACTATATCGTTTTACTGACCATGTATAACCATATCTCTTTCATGAAGTCTACATGACAAACAAATGCAATGAAGCCCTTTAATCCTAAAATACAGCTTCAGAAGCAGCAGAGAGGAACCAAATAAACAGTCTTGCTTTGAGTTTGAAACCTCTACACAGATCAAAGCACACCGCTCACATCTCCGAAGTCCAAATGAGTGCCATTATCTCAGTTTATAAACAATGTTGTGTCTCTACCCTCTGTAAAAGAGCCAGCTTTTTACATCCATGAGTCTTAAAGAGGGGAAATTCAGAGTAAACAGGTCATAGAGACTAGTCATGTTTATTAGGTTTAAACTGCCTCCCGAACCGAACAGCTGCGGATCTAACAGATGTTAAACCTCTGAATGAAAATGTCTCGGGGGCTAAAATAAAAAAACCACGTCCACTAGGGATGGGAACTCCGGCTCTTTTAATGGCGCTTACACATTAGTGTCGGCACGGCCCCTAAAGGTATCGAACGGCACCGAAATTTGGTTTCACACACAGGTCAGATTTGCGTTTTCAGTGCCGGTGGCGACTCTTTTTCTCAGCCCTTCTCCCCAGTTCATGTCCGCCTTTGTTTACCTTATTATGGAGAACACCGCTGACTTTCCCACACGTATTAAACTCCGACCACGGGCTCGGGAATTTCCACATTCCTGCAAAGTCCCTCAGATTTATATGTGAACACTACACCGCTCGTTCAAGACCGAACTTACGCCATCCAGCCCCACCAAACCCCGACCGTGCTGACGCTAAGGAGTAAGCGCCTTAAGAGAACCGGTTCTTACGGCTTGGCTCACTAAAACGAATCGGCTCGTTTGGTTCTTAAGCGGCTCCTCGTTTTTTTGTTTTTTAAATGAATTTACCACCAGAAATGATGTAAAATGTGTGTGAAATTACTGACCAATTTACAAACCTACATCAAATCAACTTTCTATTATTTAAAGGGAGACTAGGCAGTTCTTAGCAGCTCTAGAGTCTGTTTAGTAGAACCAAAAGCAAAACTAATCTCCTCTCTGTATGAAATGTCATTAGCGTCTACAGAAGGGATTCATCACTAAATCAAACATATCAGATGTGTTCATGATCTAAAACAAGCAGGAAACCTGCTGGAAGCACCAGGGACCTCATTTATCAAGCTTGCTTACGCACAAAACGGGGTCGGAAAACTGCGTAAGCAACTTTCCACGCAAACTTTGGGATTTATGAAAGAAAACTTAGCGGAAAAATGTGCTTAACTTTAAGTTGACTAAGGACCTGGCTTACGCACATGTTGGTCATGGAGAGCACCTGCAGTGCTGCTGCTGAGAAGGATAAAATTATGAAATCCTGCAGCATTATCACTTGTACTGCTTCATTTCCACACAGAAAAAGACCCCCCACACGCACACACATGCGCGTGCACACACACACAGCCTGAAGCACAGAATACAGAATGCAGAATATCAGCAGGAGGACAGATTGAGGCAGAATGTCATGCATCTGTGACAGTGTGTCCTGTCACTGTGACCCGATTGATCATGCCCCCTGGCTGCTTGGACAAGGGAGATCTCCGTTTGGCTGACTGGTTAGAGCGCGCAACTTTCACCCAGGAGTCTGGGGATCGAATCCCGATTGGACCATTTTTTTTTTATATCCGCCACAGATCTCTCTGAAGAATTCACAACACTGACGGCTTCAGCAACGCTGTGCCACTCCGTGGATTTTCTCTTTTTTTTTTTTTGCAAAAGCACTTCCTTCCATTTCTCCACCTCACCCACAGGTACCTCAATTTCTGCTTCTGTGAAATTGCGCTTCCTTGATCTACGGCCGCCATGTCATTGGCGGAGCGCTGCAACAGCCGGCTTACGTATATGCATGAGATCCACAAGGCACTTTGCATTGACCATTTATGGCAGTAAGTGGGCGTGGTGAGGGCGGGATGACTAAAATGCAGCTGAGAAACATTCTCGTTAGTCTCCAATTTATGAAGCAGATTCCGTGCAGCTGTGCGTACTCCATGTTTGATAGATCACAAACCTACTTGGCGTAAGTACATTTTTTTGTTGAGCTTAAGTACGGTTTTAGTAAGGATTCTACGCAATGTTTGATAAATGAGACCCCTGGTATGTCAGCTAAACAGCGGCCCGCCACACTGAAGTTAAGTGTGATATTCTGGCTAGTGCTACAGAGGGCGGTGGGGTCTGAGTGACTTCATTAACCCTGTAAAGGGTCATTTTGGCACATATTGGCTCAAGAAAATTACTTAAAAATAAGAAAAAGTTGTATAATATCCCTTTAAATAACTTCTAACTATCCAACACTAAACCAAGTGCAACAAAACAAATTTTAAATAGCAAAAATAAACTAAGTAAACAATTGTAGACTTAACTATTCACAGGTAAATAACTTAGAAACACTAAGATAATATCACAGGGACTTTTGTAGAGCCTGCTTGAGAAGATATTTTTTCTTTCCATAGTCCACACTCTTCCTTTGAATTGTCAACATTGGTCAAATGTGTCTAAATCTGGCTTAATTTCCTGCTTTAACTCATGTCCTCACCTTTCTGTAGCCTGTGATTTTTTTCCCCTTTCTCACCTCCTCCTCCTGCTGCTCTGTGTTACACCAGTGCCTGTCTGCATGACCCGCTCCTCCCCTCCTCCTTCTCGCTGCAGACGAGGAGCAGAGGGCTAATTGAGGAGTTGACCAATCACGTGCGGCTTAAACACTTAGAGAGTTTCATTGCTAATACAGCATTAGCAATGAAACCTCAATAGCCGAGGTAAACAGAACAGAAAAAACATCACAGACCTTTTGGACATGTGCTGCCGTTGTTCTCGCTATTGTGCGAACTCCCAAAATCACACGTGATCTTACAACTGTCCGGTGATTTCGTGATCTCAAGTGACCAGCTGCATGGAAAGCTTTTGCTGCTGATGAGCATCTACAATGCTCCTGCTAGGTAAGGCTGCTACGCTGAGTTTGAAGTGAAAACACATTTATTATGTGGCGTGCTGCTAACACATCTGCTAGAAAGCCCACATTAGCCTTCGATGCCATCTTGCTCTTTTTCCTCTTTGCTAATTTCAATGTATTGAAGTTTTAAGAGCTCTGACACTGAATTATTTATCACCATTCTGACGGTCAACACACAATTGCTCAGAAACAAAAACTAATAACTAGAAATAAGAACATCTCTAAACCATCTTTCCAAAGCCTAACTGTGTAAACCAAACTCTACCCAGGTGTGTGAAACTTTTTAGATACTCACTTGGACAGAGACACACCACCGGCCTTTCCGATCAGCTCTTCATGGTGCAACACCGACGGGTCCCACTGCAGCTCCAGGAAACTTAGCAACTTTTTCATTTCCTGCTCCGGGTGTAGAACCAGTTGTTCATAATGGACGGGTAAACATCTGGTCTCCCCCGCTGCCTGGCACTGGCTGAACATGGTCTCTACAGCACTGCTCCATTTGGTTAGGCAGTCTCTGTAGGACGTCAGGTCAAACCCTGAGATGGTTACCTGAGAAGCACACAAGAAGAAGAGTGTTCACCATATCCATTAATCACCATAAAACACAAACGAAGAGAGACTCTTTACACTTAAAACTACAGCTGCTTCTCGGTTCACATAACAAAAGCCAGTTTTAAACCACAAACCTCCTGCTGCGATCCAACACTGTGCAACACTCACGTCCTAACCACAAAGTTATTCACAGAAACTTCAACTCTAGCACAAATTTGTACCGTCTGTGAGGAAGTCTGCATTGACTAAAGCTTGAAAACAAAACATGCTTACCTTCCGTGATATCATGGAGTGAACTGTTGCCCGTCCATCTCGTAGCATGAGAATAAATTTGGCTTTTGGGAAAATGCGAGCCAGGTAAGACAGAGACTTCAAGGCAAACGGATCCTTGTTACAGAGTCGAGGTGCAGGCTCCCCGTGGCCGACTATTATCTAGAACGCACAAATAGAAAAAAATAAATAAATACAGGGATTTTACATTGTCTGCAAAACTGCTGAACATTTTTAGCTAATGCAATTTAAACATTATCAAAATATGTTGCTTTCTTGTATCTGATACTAGTAAGTGTTATTTTAGAGTGTTAAAGGTGCATGAAGTAAATACGATGACATCCTGTGGTCAAATTTGGATACTGCAATCCATGTATCAAAACAAGAGAGGCCCGTCAGAGTCTAGATGATGAGTCATACACAGTCAGCTGATAAGTAAATAAATTCATTTCACTGTAATATTGGAGTTGTTGGTAAATAAAAAAAGTAGCTTGAGATATTCCTAGAGCCGACAATTTATTGAAATTTCAGTTAGGTTAAAGTTAACATTGTTAGCTCACTGTTAGCCTCTAGCCTTCTTTACCTGATATTAGCGTAAAACAAAAAGTTGCCGTGGCTTCTGAGGGGAACAAGAAATAACTTCTGGGTCGCTCCTGTTTACTGGCTAACATTTTTATCCACAACGGTGTTGCTCTTTGTCAGTCGGTGTCAAATTACAAATGCTGGTGCTGAATATGATTAGCTTTGGAACCAGGAAATGTGAAGGCAGGAGAGTTATAAACAAAGACGACGTCCCTTTGCAACCTTTTGATAAGACGAAAAACCGATAACCCCCAAGCGTTACGAGCTGTTTCAATGTAACCTTCCTCCCTACATGATTGAGACATTAGTCTGTTTTAAGATTTTTTTCACTGTAGATATCCTTCTTAAAACACCTTCAAGCTAGGTTAATTCTACTTGTAAACATACCGTCCCTAAGCTAAGATGAGCCCTGAACTATCAAGTAGTTTTACAAAGCAGAAAATGACTTTCAGCCTCACCAACCAACCCACCTCCAACAGAAACGCTCGCACCGCTGAGTCCAACACCTGATCCGTGACGCCGGCTTCATCCAGTCGAATCCTCTCCTTAATCGAACGACTCCAGGTGGCCCTCATGGCCAGGAGGCGCGGGATCACTCGAGTCTCCTCTCCACACCGAACAGCATTGTGGGCATCCAGCATGACACGCATCAGCGTGGTGCCGCTTCTAGGAAAGCCCCCGATGAAGATGATGGGAGTGTCTTCGGGGAAGTGTTCAGTCAGGGACAGGCTCTGATTGCCCGAGCCCAGATTGAGCTCCATCCATCGGTAGCGATGACTTTTACGAGGGCAGTCTATACCGCTCATGCCCAAATAAAGCAAGGAGGCAGAACAGAGAAGCATGCAGCCCACGAGGAGGTTCATCCTGCTGCTTCTCATGGTTAATGGTATGGAGAGGGGAATAAAACAATAATCAAGAGGCAGGTGGATGGAGTCTGAAGCAAACGTAGCCACGTCTTAAGGTTCAGTCAGCCAGATGTCACCTGACAGGGACGAGCCAGAGGGACAGCAGGAAGAGATGCTGAAGATGCTGCGGGCTGAGACGACTCCTCACTCCTCTGCAGCTCTGCAGCCTTGTTGTCAGATTGCAGGATCCCGGCCTAAAGCGCTCCACAACCAGCCACGTGTCTTAACCATGATTCCACCTAAAAACAGAAAAAAACACTTCAGCATGAGCTGCACACACATCTCTAGAACAGCTCAAATTTTCAGCCACTGCCCTTCATGCATACATGTGGAGTGACTGAGGCAGAAAAAGACAACTTGCACAAACGTTTCCAAACGCATTCAGTTTTTCTTCCTAAAGCAGCCATGTTGCATTTCCCTCTTGGGAGCCAGTGACCATATCAAAGTTCACAGCAGCATCCTGCACAGACACACTCAGGAAACAAATCTGAAGCCACTAATTACTGCTCCCTCATGTTTTTACCCTCACTGACATTTTCTGTTACACACTACACCAAGCAATGCTTGTACAAGCCAATTTTACTATTCACAAAACATTCTGCAACTTCCCCAATTCTCTTCTGAAATGTCAGTAAAGTAGTTTCATCAGTGTTAGGAAATCCAACAAGCAGAATAGCTAAAATAAAAATCCTTCCAAAAGCTCTACATCCGCCAAGCAGATGTGATTTAATGAGTGTTTCCAAATTGATTCCAGCAGCATCTGAATAACTTTGCAAAACCACATTACGCTCAACAAGGTGGTTTTTACTTTTGAGCTATGTTTAATCTCGATATTGGAGGAAGCGCACATCTGGATGAGATGTGGGGAACTCCATTTTCTCTGCTAGAGATAAGTCAGAACACAGCAGGGAGTGACACCAGGCCAGGATAGGTGCCGCCTTGAACCGGGCATAAGCTCGTGTACTTTATTGCGGAGATTAAACCACCAGCAGTGAATCCGAGTCTGGCTGCTTTTGATTTTTATTCTTAATGCTTAACTGACCTTGAAAACGTCACGTTTTCACTGATCGCAGACAGATAAAATAACCTGATAGCAATCAGTAGGTGAAAAGCTGAGGTAGCCGATCATCAAGGAGGCCATGTTTGAGCAAAAAAAAAAAAGTTGCCACAACACCAAGATTAGCATCCCACCCTTTACAGAAATAAGAGTAAAAACAAACTATAAGCCTAGATCTGCTGGTTAAAGCCAGTATTTAAAACGGCCTAAGTGTACCTTTACTCCTAAATAATCTATTTCTGTGATTTTTTTAAAATATGAGCGGTACACAACACTGACACAAATATGTGGAAAACACACTGAAATTTAGCATTTTTAATCACACCGTTCCTTTGGTTTGTGTTCTTTCTTGCTTCCTTTCTAACATTAAAATAAAATACCGATTACATCAAAGGTTTATGCGGCTATTTAGGCTTGATAAATCAATTAAAAAATCACATCTGGCCTATTATCGTAGACATTTTTGTTTAAAACCTGTTATAATATGGTAACAAACCCCCCGAGGCAGGCAACCACCAGGTAAACGACCTGCTAGCAAACACACGGTGACAGTACGTATAAATGTTCTCATTTGGTGTGTATGTTTACAACTATCGTCTTTAAATTCAATTCTGGTTCATTTTTGGCGTCAACTTACCAGCTCCGCTCTAAAACAGCCAAATGTTCTTCGTCCGGAGACGAACTGAAAAAAAAAAAAAGATCTGAAAAAGCCTCTTCTGTTCTCAAAGACACGTCATTTTCTCTCCTTTCTTCTGTCTGAATATTCGGCTAATGTCAACAAATGTTTTTTTATCAAAACCCACTAGGATAAACGGGGTTTGCTGCTGGTTCTAGTGTAACTTCGGACCGAGAGGTCGAGCGTTTTCAACCCTTTGGAAGAAGAAAAAAAAAAAACACGGATGGCACGAGCCAAGCGAGAAGGTGAAAGCTGCTCGCTGATTGGTCAATCGCAGCACGGCGAGTCTGCTTGGACGACTCCCATTGGTTGAAACGTTAAAGGGGCATTTCCGCTACTTCAACAAGCGTTTTCTCTCCTCTTGAGGCTAAAATTACTTTACCAAATCGATTGGTATGCTTTCAGTAAAAGCCCACCGGGGAAATTTAATCACAGTGTGGGATTGAGTCGATCTTAAAGCCGCCACATTTAATTTACCCATCTTTTCATTAGAATCATATTTTGTTTTGTTTCTTTCAAAACGTACATTGATATACTCTTGATGTATTGATGCCTGTGTGGAGGTGCTACAGACTTAAGTAAGGCTGTCAAAACACAATCACAATAACATTAAATACCCACAAAGATCCAGGGATAAGTAATGAGAAACTTACATAATTAAATACATTTGAATGTATGAAAGTGGGGATAAATCATTGCCATTTTCACTGACTACAAAATCATACTTTCTCTGAATAGTTACAAAACGTTTATTGTGAGTTTTTTTGTTTCAAGTTGTTTGTGAAAAAAAAAGAGTGGATGGACACTGCCAATAGAAGAGTGTGTCGATACATCTCTGAGCTGCGTGTTAGTGCAGTGACGAAGTTTGGGAAAGAAAACATAGCTGCAGGGGATCTATTAACCCCACTCAGACACATTTATGCAGTGGTCTTCTGCAGCAGCAGAGCCTGCATTCACTGTTTTAATGTTGAACCACAGGGAAAAAAATTGACAGCTGAATCCAACATCAAATGCATTTGGTGCACAGGCGAGTCCAAAACCAGTCCCCAATAATGTCACATTGCTTTACTTTCCTGACTCTGCGAGGTGCCCAGAAAGCACCGGAAATTACAGTGATGAACCAACAGGAAGCCAAAAACAGAAAAGGTCCAAACCAACACATCCTTCCCCTGCTGTGACACAGCTGCACCAAAAACGAGTTGTTCAAAGCTCAGCGGGAAGAAAAATATGTTGTCTTACAGGAAATTGTAAAGCTAATTGGGTTTACAAGTGAACAAAATGCTTCAGAGTTGCATTCAACTAGCTAATGAAAGATAAAATGAAATGCCCAAGTCTATAATCTACTAAGGATACGACTAATGAAAGGTGGATTTGGACATCCATGTTTACTGTTATGATTCAAAAACACATAATTTAGGACTTTTAAGCAGCTTTCCGTTTAACATAGCAGTTAAACAGGTGACTGCCTCTACATCAACAGGAATAATTATGCCCTTTTCTCTGTGGTCAGGTGCTCCACACCATTTGTGCTCTTGAAAGGCATCTTTTCCCAGTTCTACAATATTTTGGCCTCCTCACCACCACATACAGTCCGATTTTAAACCCGTCCCTGAGTCATGACTGTCCACCACCTTCATCCGTCTCTGCAGCTGCCTTTTCCTGCTCCGGATCACCGGGCAGGTGGTCTGAGATGGTCTGGATGAGCTCCTCAATCTGCTCCTCTGACAAACGCTCTTCACTTTCCTCCACCATCTACACAGAGAGAGGGCAACGAAGGCCACATTATAGAAATAGAACACAAGGAAATGTTGATCCATCAGCTTAAAAGATCTGGGTCCGTCTTCTGGATTTCTCGCGGAAAAACCTTCCAATAAACTCTGTTGATGTCATTGGAGAAGAATCAGATGGTTCATGGCTGCATTATTGTTTGAATTCTCACTAGTGACACAGAAATACCATAATCCAGCTTTTCTGTGGTTTCCTGCTTAGCAAAAAACCAACAGAAGTCATGTTTAAACATCTGCACACCCATGGGATTTTAAATGGGGTGAAACATTTAGATAAAAGAATTATTAAACACAAATAAAATAACATAAAAATATCAGAAGAGTGTTTTAAAGATGCCCTATTCTCAGGAAAGATTAAAACAATATTGTTTTTAATATAATTTTCAATATTTTAAAGAAGGAAAAAAAACACCCCAAAACCTCATAACCACAGCAAAGGCAACTCAATTTATCACAGACTTATTAGAATTTCTAAGTAATTTACAAAAAAGCTACACCTGTCTTTACTTAACATTACTAATAAAGCAAGTTGTGTATGTATGGAGTCAAATTGGAGCAACGATTTGAGAATATCTGGTATAATTAAAGAAGCAAAAAATATCGGCTTAAACACCGCTGCTAACCACTTAAACATTCTCCCTCTCCTGATAATAACATTTTACTTTCTTTGACATTGAATGTGCTACTACTAGTTTACCCGTTTAATTATAGATTAACTAGGATAAATACAATAAAGTTTGTCTCTCAGCAAATAGAATAGTTACTAAGAAATCACAATGTAACCATAGACACATTACTTGGTATATATGTTTTGTGTGTGTGTGTGTGTGTGTATGTGTGTGTGTGTGTGTGTTAGGGCTGCACAATATATTGTAAATATATCGTTATCGCAATAACAGCATGCACAATATGCATATCGCAAAGAACAGATAAATATCGTAATGAATGGTCAGCTCAAATGTTTGCTACACATAATGCATTCTGTAATTCACACGAAAGTATTATATATTTTTTTAACAAATCAAATAGAGCTCTTCACCCATTTGGCCAATTGGGTGGGTTCTCATAGGTTAGTCCCGCCCCCAAGGCAGACAGCCCTTAACCTGATTTAGCTTAGTTCTGCTCTTTCTGCTGATATTTGGACATCCCTCGTCTGACTAGATAACAGTGTAGCGTCATGAAGGGACTGTTTTCCTTTCTCCTTAGGAAGAACTAATCTCCTTGAGATTTTGCTCAAGGCCTTTTGATGCCTCTGCATCTAAACTGTTTTAACTAGCTATCTGCCTGACCCTACAGCTCAAGAGAAGAAAGAAGACCAAAAACTCTCTTCTCTATTAAATAATAATCAAATACTCTATTAAATAATAATCAAATACCTTTGTTGGACCATATAATCATGTAAAGCAATGTTAAATCAATCTGTGAAATGAGAACATTAATTACTTGATATTATAATCCTATGATGGTATTTTAATAAGTAATGTTGTTGTTTATGTTGTTTATGTGCTTAGCAGACGCTTTTACCCAAAGCGACTTACAATTTTTTTTAACCTATAGGGCATGTTGTGTAATGTAACTTTTAAACTACACACAGGGTATCTGCAGATTTAAGGGAGCCAAATTTAAGACTTTTTAAGACCTTTTTTAAGGCCACTTTGACCAAATTTAAGCTATTTTAAAAATTAAATTTAAGCGATAATTTCCAGCTATTGCCTGGAACCGGAGCTAACCACGTCGCGAACGTGGGATTAGCCATCCAGTTACCATTAAACTTGCCCTTCCCCATGGCTCAAGCTCCCACTAGCTTAACCAGCTAATGTGCTCCTCTAGAAAAATAGCCCCCTTTCACAACCAACTGACTGCGTACGGTTCCGCTTACGCCAACGTCATACACAAAAAATGCTGAACACTAACTAGAAATTTACAAAGTTTTTATAGAAATAAAATAATCTTGTTTATTGGGTCTTTGGTAATTTAAGACCTTTGGCAACTGGATTTAAGGATTATTTGTAATTTTTAAGGATTTTTAAGGCCTTAAATTAGGAAAAGCTAATTTAAGACTTTTTAAGACTTTTTAAGGACCCGCAGATACCCTGTACACACTAGACTGATCACATGTAATGTTAATCACATGACACATTCCTTTGTCTCTCCAATCAGAGCTTTCCTTTCTGGTGCGTGGCGTGATCTGTGTGGTTTTTATATTTGTGTCCAATTTTGATTCGACCATAAATTAAAACATCTGAATTATAAAACTAACTCCCACGTCACCCTTAACTCAGTTCAGACGCTCTAGAGTTGCGAGCCGGCCACTCGTAAATTTTTAACCACAAAGAACCTAACGACAAGCTGGATAATAAACCTGTTGCAAGCTCCACCTGACGCAATGCTCCTTCAGAGTAAAAGCTGAACTCACTGACCCTTCAGGGTCCCGCTGACACTGTCAACCAACTGCCGCTTACCTGGGGGCATTCCAAGACTAGTCTGTCGTACCGTACGCTGTTTCACCGGCTTCGGTACCAAAGAGGGTCTGAGAACCTGGCATTCTGGATCTGCAACGGAGGTCTCCGCAAGGGTATGTAGCTCGGCAAGATAGCGTCTGAATGTGGTTTTTGAAACTCGACTATAGTTTAGAGCAAGCATTCGCTCCCACACAGAACTAAGGCTTCTCTGGAAACGAGAGTTCTGATAACAACATTCCACATTTACACCATCCATCTTGCCTCATTCACAACTAGATCCATTCATCACACAGAGTGTTAAGGTTGGTTTATGCTTGACGCGTCCGCGAGGTCTGCACGGCTCCGCGCGGCAAAATTGCGTCATTTTAACAACCACGCCCCTCCACCGCGTCTCCGCACAGCCCAAAATTTCTGCAACGCGCACCTAGGGAAAATTTCTAACCACGCGGACGGTCGGACGTGGAAAAACATGGCGGACCGGCTAGAACTAGTATGGCAGAGGTTCGTAAATACAGACATTTGTATGATTTAGCTCTCAAAGATCACCGTGATCAACATGTTGTTAATCATTCTTGGAGAGAAATAGCTCGCACTGTCAGAAAAGACGAGGACGCTGTTAAAAATGCTGAAATGCCATGTTGTAAATAGTAATTTTTACTTCTACTATGGTGTAGTGTTAGATGCATGCCGTAGAGCTCCATGTTGCCCCGTTCAGTTTGGGAGAATATTGGCTCACCGCAGAGACAAGCCGCACGAACCATAAACGCTGCGAGTTGTGAAGCGCGTTCCATCCGCGAGCCGCATCACCAAGCGGAAAGTGAATGCGTCAAGCATAAACCAAGCTTTAGAGTTAAAGTTAGAGTTAGCCTTGTTTTAAATTGTTTAGAAATAAATCTTCTTAAACTTTAAAACTTGTCTCTCTCTTTGACTCTGGGTTATTACAAATTATTACCTAATCCCTGCAATAAAAAGTTCATATCTTCTGATTAAAGGTAGTATTCAAAGATACATCAAATTGATTCCATATTTTCTAAGGAATCTCACCTTTGATGGTTTCCTACGTAAGAGATGTAACTATCGATACACTACAACAGCAATGCGACTCTACCACTGATTATCATCTCCACAAGTAACACAAGCCTGGAGGAGCTTTTGCTGTGTGGTGGAGTTGCTAATGGTTAGCTTCTACTAGCTGAGACATTCTCTGCCGTTTCCTGGACGCTAAGCCAACAACAGCCTTCTCCGTCATGAATCAAGATGAGTGAGTCCATTAATGTTAAGTGACAGTGTGACTTAGATCTGTCAGGCTTTTCTAATCCTAGAGTTTCACCGTCTATTTTCCATCCGAAGCTAATGCAGCAGATAGACGTAGGAGACTATTTTCATGTTCAGCCTGCATGAAAAACTCAGAGACCGATTATAATCAGAAATATTCACTAAAAGTGTTCCACACCTTTAAAAGAACCACTTTTTTATAATTAACAAAGGATAAAATAGCAGCTAGTTCAAATGCCACGCACCAAACTCTTAGCGTGATTAAAATTAAAAAAATAATATTTTCCTTGTGTTGCGATACATTTTTAAAGTTTAAATTCTGTTTTGGGTGTCTTGATTCAACAAAAACATTTAATTTCCACAGTGTGTGTTTATTTTTTACTCAGTCTAGGTCTGAATGCTATTTAATATTTCTCAATCAAAGATTAAAGAAACTGCAGAGCTGGCAGGCAGAGCTACTGTGGATTTCACCGGTTATTACTGGTAGCCTGGTAGGTTGGGTTGCGTTTTGCACAAATTTTAACAAATTTAACGAGACTCACTAGCTGAATTTCTACTGCAGTTTGAGGTCGGTGGTTCAACAGCTGAAGTTTTTCTGCCCTGATGATGACAAAAACAAATCAGATTAACAGAAAAAGGCTAAATGTTAAGACAATGTCCATCGTATCAACACAACTAAATCAAAATAAAATGTTTATTAGATCTCACTGACTTTGTGAGTTTGTGGGGCATCATGGTGGTGAGGAACTCCTTGACAATCTCAGGACTTTGTCTGCTGGACGGCGTCTTCGACAGGTACTTAAGTGTCTGATGGCGAACCCACAGGAGATTATGTTTGTAATAAATATGACCAAAACATTTATATAAATGCAGGAAGAGAGATGTGACCTGACCTCATACATGATAGTGTTGAGGTTCTGCTGCCCGGCACTGTGTTTGCTCTTCCCCCCATCTTTCCTCTGTTCCTTCAGATCTATGAGAAGTTTGAACACCTGAGCAGTAAAAAAAAAGAAAGTAAAAGTTACAAACTGATCTGTTTGACTGAACAGTGAATAACACGTCATGCGAGGGTAAACCGACTATATTACCTCATAGTTGCTGAGCATTGCAGCACTTGAATTTTTGCTGAAAACACAAAAAGTTGAAAGTTTTGAATTGATGTAGTTGTTATGAGCTGCATGGAAGGGAGGAGCTGGTGCTGCTGCCTCACAGCGAAAAGGTTGCAGGTTCGAATTCCAGCTGCAGCCTTTGTGGAGTTCTCCACTGCATGCGTGTTTTCTCTGTATGGATACTCTGTTTCCTCCCACAGACCAAACGCATGCATCTCAGGTTAACTGTTGACTCTAAGTTGTCTCTACCTGTGAGTGAGTGCATGTGTCTCTGTGATGGACTAGAGAGCTGTCCCCTGTCCACCATCAACTCGGAATATAGAGGAATGAACAGTTAAGATGATTAATGCGTTTTTTGTCTCCATGTGGGTTAAGAAATTAAACCTATAAAAATGCAGTCGAGAGTAAAATATTATTCTGACCATTTACGAATCGTTTAGTAAAAATAAATAAATAAAAATCAGCTAAAAGTTTCATTTAAAAGAATTAAAAAGACTTTAGAAAAAAAGTCTTCAGTCATAACAAAAGGACCGTGTTGTTTGGCTTTAATGGTTAATACTGACTCGTTTTTTGTTTTTAAATTTTAATAAGCTAGGATGAACAGTTTTTCGTCCCAGACCGAACTGAAAATGTGTCTCTGCTGTTTCGCTAGCTCTGTTCGCTTTCATCCATCAATAATAAACCAAAAACTGAAAACTACGGCTTATAGTTGTTGTTAAAAACACAATTCACAACAGCTACTTAGCAAAGTCTCTTGCTAAAATAAACTAAATGAAAGGTAAAAATGAAATCCTTACACTTCCATTTATGCGCCCGGAACTGCGGTACGTTGTTACACCTTCCGTGGGGAAACGGAGAGCATGGATAAAGGTTCCGCCGACACAAATGTGAGGGGAGAAAAAAGTCTCGAAAGGTCTGCTTGTGTGTGTGTGTGTGTGTGTGTGTGTGTGTGTGTGTGTGTGTGTGTGTGTGTGTGTGTGTGTGTGTGTGTGTGTGTGTGTGTGTGTGTGTGTGTGTGTGTGTGTGTGTGATCGACAGGCGGATTGGTTCGGCGTCTGCAGTGAGCCGATCTGTCGTGGTGAAGAGGGAGCTGAGCCAGATTTCCTAATCTAACAGATTTTAAACATTAAAATACTCAACAGAAATAGTTCAGAAAGGAAATTAAAATGTTCACAACTTTGTGTGTGATTTATTAGTATTATCATGAGTATTTATTGTGGCAGAAGCTGGTGTGGTCCACCACTGAGAAGCTTCTCTAACATGAAGACTTTATTCTACAGGTTATTGTTCAGCCTTCTGATGCGCACGCACACACACGAGTGTTGGTGAGCGGCTGCGTCTGACTGCTGACGCTCCGTGTGTGTTTTTATTTTTGCAGTGAGACAAACTCACCTCACGCCGTCCAGAGTTTGTTCTTTAAAGCTTCTATTAAATCCACCGTGTTGATGATTTTAACACGTTTCCTCTACGCTGCAGGAGTTAAAGTTTACATTACGGAGTAAAAGTTCGGCGGACACGTTTGTTTATATTTGGCCGCTGCGCGCCAGGTGGGGGGAGGGGGGACTCGGTACTGCACACAGAAAGCTGGTGTGATCAGATCTGAAAAGCGTTGGTAGATCACGTTTATTTTTCACGGAGATCAGCTGCGGATTCCTCTTCCGTCGGCATTCTAGGAATCGAAACTTGGAATCTAAATAAAAAAATTTGAACGATTCCGGGAAAAACTAACAGTTGGTCCCCGTTCCAATCGATGCTCGATGCCCAACCCTAAATTGACTAATAATTTTTGTACTTGTAAACTGATCTGTGTGTCCTGTAGACTTGTCCGTGTGTACCAGGTGATTTGTGTGTGTGTGTGTTCAATGATTGTATGTGTAAGAACTGAATTTACACACAAAAATATAAACACAAGTTACAAATCAAGAGTTACACACACAAAAATCTTTAGTTACGCACACACAAATGTAGATAAACACACACAAATCTAGATACACATAAACAAATCTAGATACACACATACAGATCTTTTGAGACTTTTGTCCTCCCCATACAAACATGAGGTTTTTGCTGCACTCTTATGTCCTTGTGGCAGCAAGCAGCAGAGATCCCCCCCCCCCCCCCCCCCCCATTGGGTCTGTTCCATCTTTCATGATCTTGTGGTGGTATGATCTCGTTGACAGGCTCTGGTCTTGTGCTGCTATCAACAATCCTTCAGTTTCTGCCTTCAGTCCTGCACTGCGTAGCCACTGATATGATCTTGTTCTACGTCTGCTTTTTTTTACTCTCAAGGGGTATTGTCCATGCATTGGCTTTTCCTCCCATGTTTCTCTCATCCTCTTTTGGGCCCATTTCTTTGCCTCCCTTTTGGTCCTCTTGGCAAAGCTTGTTATGGTTTCTTTCTCTTTTCTTGCCACATCTGGGATGTTTAGTTCCTGTGCATGTCTTATAGCTTCTTTTGTAACAGAGTACAGCTTCTTGCGAGCTTCATGTTGACAAACGAGGATCAGTAGGGCATTGTCTGTTGTTTCAAGGTAGGTTTTCAATGCCATTGTTGTTGTTTAGTAAGCCATCTCAAGTTGGGTAAGTCCTCTGCCTCCAATCTGTCTTGGTAGATACATTATTTCAACATCCGGTTTTGGGTGGTGCATTCTTTCAGATGTCAGCAACTTTCTGGACTTGGTGTCTAGTTTCTTTACTTCTTTAAGTTGCCAGTTGATGATGTTAAAACTGTATGTAACCGTTGGAACAGCTGAAGTGTTGATGGCTTTGATCTTATTTGCAGCATTAAGTTCACTCTTGATAACAAGCCTGACTCTTCTGTAGTACTCTTTTTTGACTTTTTTCTTTCATGGTAGCATGTTGTATTCCATCTCCTTCATTGACCCCAAGATATTTGTATGTATCCTCTTGACTGAGCTTCATTATGACAGTCTCTTGGTCCAATTGTATGTTTGAAGTTGATGTGAGTTTTCCCTTTTTTAATGTAGCCTTTGCACATTTGTCAAGTCCAAATTGCATGCAGATGTCATCACTGAAGAGCTTGACTATTTGGAGTAGTCCCTCTTGTTGGTTATCATTTTTGGCATAGGTCTTCAGATCATCCATGTAAAAAAAGGTGGTTGATCTTCTTACCTTGAACCTCATATCCATGTTCACTGTTGTTTAGCATGGTGCTGAGTGGGGCTAGACATAGACAGAAACGGAGAGGTGATAGTGAGTCTCCTTGAAAGATACCACACCTGACTTTTATTGGTCTTGTCTTGATGGATCCTTCCTCATAAGTGAGCATCATCGTGGTCCTCCATGATTCCATACTTGTCTTCATGAAGTTGATGAGAGTTGGTGAGATTCTATGAAGTTCCATTACTTTGATGATCCATGAGTGTGGTACACTGTCGAAGGCTTTCCTGTAGACGATCCATGCTGTACTCAGGTTTTTCTTCTTCCCCTTGCTGTCTTCCAGTATCATCTTGTTGATCAGAAGTTGGTCTTTGCTTCCATAACTTCCTCTCTTACAGCCTTTTTGTTCTGGTGGTAGCATGCTGTTGTTGTTGAGGAAAATGTATGTTCTCTCTGTGACGATACTTGTGAGGATCTTGTACATCGTTGGTAAGCATGTGATTGGTCTGTAGTTCTTAGGGTTTTTTGTGTCATTGGTCTTGGGTAGCAGATATGTTAGACCCTGTGTTAGCCAGGTTGGGCTCTTTATTGGTGTTTTAATGATTTCTGTGTATCCTCTTGCAAGATCTTCATGTATGACTTTGAGGTGTTTAAGCCAGTAGTTATGTACTTTGTCTTCTCCAGGTGACTTCCAATTATTTGCTTTCTTTAGTGCCAGTATTACTTCTGTCTTGCTGATGCTTGTCCACTCCTGTACTGGTCAGCTCTTCAATCTTTCTACTTCTTCTTTGATCCATTATGCTGCTTCATTGTGATTTTTCTCTTTTTCCCAAACATTGCTCCAGAACTCTTCTACTTTTTCCAGAGATGGTAGTTCTTTGATTTCTATCTGTTTCTTTCCAAGTTCTTTGTAGAACTTCTTTGGGTCAACTTTGAAAACATTGTTGTGTCTGAAGTGTTTACTTCTCTTTTCATATCTTCTGATTCTTTGTGCCTTGGCCTGTATCTGTTGTTTGAGCTTTTCTTTTGCTTCCACAATGTCAGTTGTGTCCTGGATGTTATACCTCTTCTTCATTTGCCTCTCTTTTCTTTTATTAGTAATGGTACCTTTTTCAATTTCCGTGAGTAGAGAGAGATCTTTTCTCTTCTTGAGAATGTCCTTCTCGATGTCTGCCTTCCATTTGGGCTGTTTTCTTTTTCCTTGTTTTTCTATTTTCTTGGTGAAACTCAGGTCTGTGATTACTGTAGCTGCTGCATAACATATTTCATTAATTGATGTGAGGTCCATTGGTTTAGAGTAGTCTTGTTTGATGTCTTGTATTGCTCTGTTGGCTAGGCTGATTATTATTATTATTATTATTATTATTATTATTATTATTATTATTATTATTATTATTATTGAGGCGCTTACTCCCACAGACATCATCTACATATTCATGTCTATGGTTTAGTACTTATTACTCGTTAACTCCTGTGTTAAATCATAAATCTGCTGGGAAATGCCTTTTTCTCTCATCTTTGAATTGTCTCTAAACTTTAGCAGGCTGAGTTTTAAGTGTACCGATTGTATCAAAACTGTTATGATTTATTTGTTTTATTTTCATCAACAAATTATCTCTTTCATGTCAGCATAAACACAACCAGCAGGTCACTGCAGGGAATCGAACCTCACCTCATTACTGAAAGTGCCATTACCAGTGCTAGTAACACTTTACAAAAAGGCTCCCTTTTATTAACATTACTTGGTACATTAATAAAACTATCACATGTAGCGTATTTCTACATACTAGAATCAACACTGTTTGCTATCAGTTGTTAGATTCTGAGAATGAACAAGCACATTAGCATATGAGCCTATATCATGTATAAATATCCAAGATACTTATATAATCGATAGAAGTTCATACACCAACCTACTTGGTCTATTTTTAATCCAAAGATTAACGCTTAATTTAAGATAATTAAATTTAATAGCAAATGTTTATTTATGAATCAGAAGTTAGGAATCTTTGCTTTTTCAATAACCAGAAATATTTATACCTTTCTGTGTTTCATTTAAAAAATGAGGCAGAGTTTAAAAATGAAGAATTTATTACTAACAATTTTAAACTTGACGATTTGAAACGACAATTTAAATGACAATTAAAATTGACAATTCATGGATGACAATTTACCAGCTTTGATATTAAAACTTGTTTTAAAGGCAAACCTGTGACTTGATGGAAAGTTAAAATGAAATGAGAGCTTGGATGCGTGAATGAATTCTCAGAAGGTTTCTTTCAGAGAGAGAAGCGCGTTCTGGGTTGGAAATGATGGTTTTGCAGCTAACTGTTGTTACTTAGAGAAACAGCATCAGACGTCATCTGTCGAAAGTGTGTACCTCACCCACTTTCAGGAGACCCCCTTCTGGATCCGAGATGTCAGGTGGAGATGATTTCCTCCGGGCACGAGGCTGGTAGAAGCACCTCAATGCGACCAAATCAGTCCTGGGATGTCTCCGTGGGTCACACGACTGATGAAACTATTTGCGTCTCAAAATCAATAACTCTGAAGGAGTTTTGAGTCTTACTTAAAAATCAATAACTCTGAAGGAGTTTTGCGTCAGCTGGTTATCGTGCGTTTATTCAAAGCTATTCTATCAGCATGACAGAACAGCAGGTGGAGGTTAGGCCGGCCGTTCCCTTATCCTCCGGATGGTGGTTGGTTCTCGAACTGAAGTTTTGCTGCTGGAAAGTTAGTTTAAACAAACCCACAGAACACGCCCACTCTCAGCAAGAAAGCTTTGGTCATGAGTCAAAGACATGTGATGGCAGTTACTTTTACCCTGGATAAGTTCTGAATGAGGCTGGTTACGTGCGAGATGACCTTCTGGTTTGCTGAACACACATAACCGATTGTCAACCATAATCATACAAATACCCAAAGCATAATAATTCATTTCAGTAGTTAAAACACATTTATTGAACCAAGTGATTATTTATGATGATTATAATAACAGTAATAAAGTCAAAGAGTTTATTAAAATTATTATTTAAATTATTATTGTGAAACTTGAAGTGTCCTTCTTCTGGGACGGAACAGCAGCAGATAAGGATGATATTCAGCAGACATCATGGCTCCTCGCTTGTTTAATCTGTGGGGCAACGTTACAGTCGACCCAGCTGACCCAGCTTGGAAAATGTGACCTTTGTCACATATTAGAGGACCTTCCTGATGCTACACACGTAAAGCATTAACAACTGCTTAACTTTAACAGTAGGTCATGCATTACTAGGCAGACCCCCCTGTCCTAACCTTAAGGACATTTAATAGTTAATAGTAACATAATAAAGGGAGTCTTTGTTTATTAGTGCTTAATAATGCACTTAGTAACCCTGGATGATAAGATGTCATTGAGGGGCAGATGGCCTAAGAATATTCTCTTCTCTTCTCTTCTCTTCTCTTCTCTTCTCGTCTCGTCTCGTCTCTTCTCTCACATAAAACAAGATCCAATCTAATCTAATCTGTTTCTGATATTTGGACATCTCCCCTCTGACTGGATAACAGCAACACAACTCTACCACTGACTTTTATCTCCATAAGTAACACAAGCCTGGAGGAGCTTTTGCTGTGTGGTGGAGTTGATAATGCTAATGGTTAGCTTCGACTAGCTGGGACATTCTCGTCTAATCTAATCTAATCTAATCTAATCTAATCTAATCTAATCTAATGTAATCTAATCTAATCTAATCTAAGATATACTGTAATATAATCTAAAGGTAGTTCATATGTTTTAACTTCAGAAAAACTGTTTTGCAACATGAGTCTTTGGAGATGTGTTTGTCTTCTAATCTAATCTAATCTAATCTAACATAATATATACCTTTTCTCCATTACTTAAGCCATCTAAATGGCAGGTTTTGGTTTCGTATAATACAGGCTTGGGATTTCTATCAAGAGAAGGACATGTAGATTTTTTATAATGGGGAGACATGGGTGTCTCAAACAGGGGAGGAGACGTGGGCCTTCTAGAATGGGAAGGTGTGGTTTTCCCAGACACCGGAGGTAACGTGGATGTCCTAGAAAGAGGAGATGTAGGTTTTGTAGAAATTGGAGGAAGGATAGATTTCCCAGAATGAGGGGGAAGCACTTTGGTGGCATTTGACCCTTGCGCAATAGGTCTCGCTTTGACTGGACGCAGAGTAGTCTTTCCCAGTTGGAGCTTGAGAGGTGGTGATGAGCCTGTTTTTTTAGTCACGACATCACTAGAACAACTGCCAACTTCCAGCATTGGTTTCTTATTTTTCAATTTGTCAGATTTATCACTGGAAGACTTACTTTCTGTTGAATATTTATTTTCTTTTTTAGACTCTTTTGGAGATGTGTCCGTCTTCAGTGGAGCCCCCCATTTAATGGGCATTTCCAGGCAATTGTTTACCCCAGAATAATTTTGAGCCACAAAACTTTCTTCAAGTTCATCCCCAGAGCCTGACCATGGTTCATCCATTATTTCTTTAGAAATACTTAGATCACTTTCATTCTCAGAGCCTGACTGTGATTCGTCACTAAGTTCGTACTCGGAAAACCCTTTCTTGCGTTCGCTGTCAGACCCTGACTGTGGTTCGTCACTAGAGCCTGACTGTGGTTCGTCACTAAGTTCGTACATGGAAAACCTTTTCTTGCATTTACTGCCAGAGCCTGACTGTGGTTCGTCACTAAGTTCGTACATGGAAAACCTTTTCTTGCATTTGCTGCCAGAGCCTGACTGTGGTTCTTTACTAAGTTTGCACTTGGAAAACCTTTTCTTGCGTTCGCTGTCAGAGCCTGACCGTGGTTCGTCACTAGAACCTGACTGTGGTTCGTCACTAGAGCCTGACTGTGGTTCGTCACTAAGTTCGTACATGGAAAACCTTTTCTTGCATTTACTGCCAGAGCCTGACTGTGGTTCGTCACTAAGTTCGTACATGGAAAACCTTTTCTTGCATTTGCTGTCAGAGCCTGACTGTGATTCGTCACTAGAGCCTGACTGTGGTTCGTCACTAAGTTCATACTCAGAAAACCTTTTCTTGCATTTGCTGCCAGAGCCTGACTGTGGTTCATCACTAGAGCCTGACTGTGGTTCGTCACTAAGTTCGTACATGGAAAACCTTTTCTTGCATTTGCTGTCAGAGCCTGACTGTGGTTCGTCACTAAGTTCGTACATGGAAAACCTTTTCTTGCATTTGCTGTCAGAGCCTGACTGTGATTCGTCACTAGAGCCTGACTGTGGTTCGTCACTAAGTTCATACTCAGAAAACCTTTTCTTGCATTTGCTGCCAGAGCCTGACTGTGGTTCATCACTAGAGCCTGACTGTGATTCGTCACTAAGTTCGTACATGGAAAACCTTTTCTTGAATTTGCCGTCAGAGCCTGACTGTGATTCGTCACTAAGTTCGTACATGGAAAACCTTTTCTTGCATTTGCTGCCAGAGCCTGACTGTGGTTCTTTACTAAGTTTGCACTTGGAAAACCTTTTCTTGCATTTGCTGTCAGAGTCTGACTGTGGTTCTTTACTAATTTCTTCAGAAAACCTATTTTCACGTTCAAATGTAGAAGTCATTCCCTTTTTAAATAAGCTAAGTTTGTCATCTGAGTCTGACGAGCATGGAGCATCTTTTCTGACCACATCAGTGAATCCAAGATCTGGTATCAATAATTCTAAGTCTTTCAGTTTGTTAGCTTGATCTTTGGGAGAAATGTTCCCAGTTGAGATGGACATTGATGATTTGCTAATTTTTCTCACTCTGGGAGATGTGCAATCTGAATATGTCTTTGATAATGAATTTTTGGAGCCTGACATCTTATTATCAGCACTTATGTGCTTGATTTGTTCTTTAAGCTCCTCACATTCCTTCTGTAGCTTGTCTTTTTCTTCCTGGCTGCGTCGCTGCATTTCCTGGCTTATCAGGAGCTCTACGGTCAGGTCGTCCAACTTTTCTGCAGTGTCTGGCCTGAAATCTTGAAATGTTATGCTTTCAAGTTCTTCAATGTTTTCCTTCAACTGACATATTTCATCAATGTATTTCTTATTTTCGCTCTTTGAGTCAAATGCCAGCTGTGCCAGTTCTTTTTCGTGTTTCTGTCTGACCTCCTCGTGTCCCACCATAGTTTGAGCAAGTTTGTTCTGGCACTCTTGGATGGTGGATTCTTTTTTCTCCAAGGAGTCGGTTAGCTGTTTGATTTCCAGCTGCTGTCTCTTTGTTTCCTGCAGGTGAGATTCTTGCATGCCTTCATTCTTCTCTTTCTGTTTTTGGCATCTGTCTTTCAAAGAGTTAATTAAAGCCTGCAGTTCTTGATTTTTCTGCTTCAGCTCCTCAGAAAATCTCTCGGCACTAATTTTCTCACGCTCAACCTTTTCAATGTCTCCACTAAGGCTTGCGATTTTTTCATCGTACTGCGAACACTTGTCCTGAAGATCTGATACCTCTTTATGAAGAGCGGCTTCAGAGTTCTGCAACTCTTTGAATCTTTCCTTGTCTTTCAATTCCTGCAGTTTGATTTCCTCCTCATCATTTATTTTTGTTGTGTTTTTAATTCCACACCCCATTTCTAGAGTCCTCTCTTTCGTGTGACTCAAATCTGTCAAAGGTTCGTGGAGTTTGGGCGCGTACGCAGTCCTTTGTTTAAACACGGTCATGTCCTCACTTTCTTCAACGAGGTCCTTAATTCTTATCTCAAGGTGCTCGACTACGCTGAACCAGGTCTCTGTCTTGTCATTGTTAGCTCTAATTTGATTTTTCCACTTACAAAACTCTTCGAAGGCTGACTGTAGACGAAAAATGTCCGTTTTAAAGTTCCCCAGTTTGTTCCTAACCTGACTGACCAATTCGTCTTTTTCAACAACAGAAACGTTAGCTTGTTTTAGCTCCTTCTCTGTTTCTCGTGCTTTGTTTTTCGTGGTTTCCAGTTCTGTCTTCAGGGTTTCCACCTGTTCAAAGAGAGTGGAAAGTTCTCTGTCTTTTTGCGCAGCTGTGCTATGCTCTTTACTGAACTGTAAATTTTGCTCAATTTCTTTTGTATATGTCTTCAGTAGCTCATTTAGTCTGCTAATTTTATTTTCACTGTCGATAACTGCATTCTGTAAAGCGCTGATACAATTGCCACTAAACTGGACTGTATCTGATTGCGGAGCCGGTCGTGTTTCCTGGTAGGGCCAGGCGTGTTTTTGATCAAACTCACCCATAGCTGACTGCAGCTGTCGTCTTAAGTCACAGATGAGCTGGTCTTTATTTTTGACTAGCTTAGCATCAGCAGAGGCTATGAACCATTGAATTTCATTGGCCCCAGATTCAGCTGCGTTTTTCAACTTACAAACGTCAACAATCTTTTGGCTTCTTTCAGTCGTCACTTGACTCACAAATTTGTCATAACCGTTCAAAGTGCTCATCAAACTAGAAAATCGGTTTCTCATTACCTCAATATCCTGCTTGGTCTGGTCAAGACACATTCTCAACTCATGATTTTCTGCTTTGAGTTGATCAGTTTCCTTTTTCCATTTTCGTTGCAGATTTCTAGACATCTCATTCTGTCCCACTGAATAAATCGGTCTTTCTTGCATTGGATCACTTTCTATACCACGATAATATGGCACCTGTGTTTCACAATATCTGTCTTCTCTTTCAAGTTGCTTAGGGAAACATGTTTTTCCCAGAAACATGGTTTCATTACACTGTCTAAAATCCTCTTGTTTCTTGAAGTTTGATGTTGAGTTCATCATTTCCATTCTTGAGAACATTTTGTTTAAGCCCTAAGTCTCGATAAGTTAAACTAACAGCTTTTCCGGGTAGTATTGTTTCTTAAATCACACAACAGGGATAAGAAACTGATTTCGGAGTGATACTCTTAAGCAACAGAATGCAACTGAACTGGCTTCTCAAAGGTTCTGATAGGTCTGTGGTAGTGATGATGTCATCGCCCTTTGATATGTCATCATAACAACTAATCAAGAAGAAGGAGACAACTCTAGGCTCCGCCCACTTGTATCAGGTGACCTTGTTGCCATTATTATTATTCAATGGACATTAATGCAACTCGATCGGCTGCGTGCACCCCACTAATTATATATCAAAACGAGCGGCTTTGCCATGTGAGGTGTGCTAATATTTTTCTAAGCAGTTCGCCTTACGATGATGAAATATTTAGCAAAAAACATTGAAAGGTTTCAAATTTTTATGCTGTGCCACTCTAAATTAGCATAATGATTTCATTATGATCAATTAAATGTGTGCATAATTAATATGTTAATTAAATGGCAGGCCTTTTTAATTAATTAATTAATTAAATTGAGGCATTTTTACACATGCATGAATAAAAATTATTCTTTATTAATAGTTGGATTGTCACTTTTGACCCTTTTTTATTTACCTATATATTTATTCGTTCTTTTTTTATTATTTTATTTTGTTTATTTACTTTTGATCTTTATCGTCCTCTTGGGGAATTTTGTTGCATTGACACCTGTAGCTTTTTGGATTTTTTAAAATAAAAAAGCTCATTAATTTAAATCTTTCAAACAATATTTTTTGTTTGAATGTTATAATGATTATTGGCATTGATATTTTATTTATTTTTAAGTCAATATTAAAGATGGCATTTTTGGTGGGTGGAACTCAGCTTCAAATGCACTGTAGTCATGGTAACCAAGTAATCAGCATTCAAATATCAATTCTGTAAGAAAAGTAATTGATCTACTTTGAATATTTAGCACAATTTATTCCTGTTGTGTGTTTTCCTGGGTACTTTGTCTTATTATTGCAATTTTTAAAACTTTTATACTTCTTTTATGTATAAAGTAGGGCAAAAAGTGTTTAGTCTGCCTCCAATTGTGCATGGTCACCCACTCAAAACGATGAGAGAGGCCTGTAATTTTCATCACAAGAATATCTGAACCACAAGAAACAAAATGAGAAAAGAAAAACTATAAAATCACATTGTCTGATTTGTTTTGGATCTATTGGCAACTTATGGTGAAATATAAGTATTTGGTCAATAGCAAAAGTCCATCTTAATACTTTGTTTACAACCTTTGTTGGCAATGACAGAGGTCAAATGTTTTCTGTATGTCTTCACAAGGATTCCACACACTGTTGCTGGTATTTTGGCCCATTTCTCCTTGTGGAGCTCCCCTAGAGCAGTGATGTTTTGGGGCTGACGTTGGGCAAAACGGACTTTTAACTCCCTCCAAAGATTTTCTATAGGGGTGAGATCTGGAGACTATGAGCCACTTCAGGACCTTGAAAGGCTTCTTATGACACCACTCCCTTGTAACCTAAGCAGTGTGTTTATGATCTTTATGATGTTTTAAAAACCCAGCTTCAATGCCCTTGCTGATTGAAGGAGGTTTTCACTCAAAATCTGATCATAAATGGCCCCATGTCCTTTACATGGATCAGTCATCTTGGTCTCTTTGCAGAAAAACAGACCCAAACATTCTCATGCTGGATGCTGTTGAGTAAACATCTGTCTGTAGCATGAAGCTGCCGTTCCGGAGCTGCCTTTAAGTGTGGGAACGGCAGAAGAGAATAGCTCTGTGTGTGTGCCTGTTCTCCGCATCGGAGCTCTTGCCCTGGCGAGCAGACAGCTGCTCAGGGGAGAAATTGGTGTGTGTGTGTGTGTGTGTGTGTGTGTGTGTGTGTGTGTGTGTGTGTGTGTGTGTGTGTGTGTGTGTGTGGCACAAGATTATGAGGACACACACAGCAAATTAATAAAATAATGTGGTTCAGAGTCTACAAAAGGAACACGGCTCATGCCCACCTTTTGTTTACCTTATGGAGCATATTAAGCGCCGCACACAGGCTCGGGGATTTCCGCATTCCTGAGAAGTCCCTCTGATTTCCTTAACACTACACCACCTGTTCGAGACCGAACTCATGCCATCCAGCCCGACCAAACCCCGACCATGCCAACGCTAATGTGTAAGCGCCATTATACTGATAACGAGTTCCAACAGGTGCCATTAATACAGGTAACGCGTGGAGGACAAGGAGCCTTCAGATCTGTGAGAGTCAGAAATCTTGCTTGTTTGTAGGAAACCAAACAGTAATTTTCCACAATTATTTTCATTTAAATTCTGTAAAAATCAGACAATGTGAATTTCTGGATATTTTTCTCATTTTGTCTCTCATGGTTGAGGTATACCTATGATGAAAATTACAGGCCACTCATCTTTTTAACTGGGAGAACTTGCACAACTGGAGGCTTTTCCCCATTGCTGCTTGCACCAATACCACTAGGTATTCTGTCTTCTTTTAACTTCATATGTTTTTTGTCATTATATCATTACTTGTGTTGTTGTTTGCGCCAGGGATGTGAAGAAACAGTTTTGACATTAAAGTGGAATTAAGTGAATTGGGAAGCAGAGCAGATCTCAGGATTCTCTTGTAGAACCAGCTTTCATTCATGATGCAGATGCTGTCCAGAACAAAAATAGGTCTGTTAGTCACAGTTATTCTGACTCATCCCTTCAGACCTAGACTTCTGGGAGAAAAACTGAACGCACATCTCCCTCTACATTTGCATTTAAAGCTATATGCCATTCAACTTTGTTTTCTCTGTTTAGCTTCTATAGAAACAACAACTTACCCAGCCTGTATCTCTTTCATGGGTGTTGCACCAGATGTTGCCTTGGTGACTCTGTAGGCCAGATGTAGACTCAAATTACAATATTTCAGCACTCATGGATAAAACATTTTGCTTCACATTTAAACCCTGTCTCCATCTATGACTCAACATGAAACACCATTGACTCATGTGATCAGTTACATAACGCTGTGTGTGCATCGTGCCAGCATCACACCAGCATCATGTCTGCACGCATGTAAATAAGAGTCACCAAAGAACATCTGTAGATCCATCATCAGGACCAAGTCCTAAATGATGAAGTCAATTAAATTGTGTTTAATTCAGTTTATTTATATGGCATCAAATTACAAGAAGAGTCGTCTCAAGGCACTTCACAAAGTAAACATTCTAAAGCGGTTCAGTTCATTAAGCCAATCAGTAAAAAGTTTCCTATATAAGGAACCTAGCAAATTGCATGGAGTCACTGACTGGTGTCAGTGACTTTACAGCAATCCTCATACTAAGCAAGTAGCGACAGTGGAAAACTCCCTTTTAACAAGAAAAACTTCCAGAGGATCCTGGCTCAGTAGGAATTGCCATCCGCCACGACTCACTGAGGATCGAGGAAACAGAGCAGACACCCCCCACACATA
This sequence comes from Nothobranchius furzeri, assembly GCF_043380555.1. Classification (NCBI taxonomy): domain Eukaryota; kingdom Metazoa; phylum Chordata; class Actinopteri; order Cyprinodontiformes; family Nothobranchiidae; genus Nothobranchius; species Nothobranchius furzeri. The sequence continues at coordinate 56,826,225 of NC_091750.1, forward strand.
CCAGGAAAAGTGCTCTTTATTTATTTATTTAGGACAGTGCATGTTAATGAACATAAATGTAAATGCAGCTTACATGAATGTAAACATGCCAGATTATAGCCAAAGGCTAATTTCCATCTGTTGTCCTTAGACATAAAAAGACATAATGATTCATGAAAATTCATCATTCATTCATAATCAAAACTCCATCACCAAACCTACGCCATTCTATTCACAAATAAAACATCAAAACTATACAACTCGTACATGATCACACACTTGATTTGTCCATAACCAGTTTTTAACATTTGCCTTTAAACAAATTGAAAGTCGAGCATTCTCTAACGGGTTGAGTGCCTGTTAAATAGTGACAGGCACCAAAGTAAAATGGTAAATGGCCTGTATTTGACATAGCACCTTCTAGAGTCCTGGAACCTCCCAAGGAGCTTGTTGTGGCCACCAGCCTGGCCTCTTCAGGTGCAGGAGCCAGGATCACCCAGCCTCGGTGATCAGCCAGGCACCGCCCCTCTTCCTCCTTTCTTCCAGGCTGCTGAGGAGCACAGCTGAGCTAAATCATCTGGTGACCTACACCTGGGATAAAAAGGCCGTGCCTTCAGCAGTCTGGGAGGCAGCAGTGCAGGGGCTAAGCTGTTATTCATGCCTCATTTTGGTTTCAACCCCTTCATTTTGATGAGTCTTAATTTTAATAGTTTTAACTCTGAGTGATCCAAAGGGATCTTTGTTTGATGTCAACTTGGTTGACTTGGTTTTAAGGTTAACGTTGTAGTTTACTGACTTTGGGATTTTAAAACACTCAGTGTTTTTCTAGTGTGTCAGATTTTACTATCAACTTGAAGATTTTGGAAACACTTTCTGTTCAGTAAAACTTTTAATATAAGTTTTAACCAGGTGTTTTTAATGTTGGTAATTGGTCTTTTAGTGTTAACCTTTTTGAGAGTTTTTTTTTTGTTTGGCATTTTTTAAACAATGCTCACCATCTGTTTGCACTTGTTTTTAGAACCTTTTATAACAATTAAACCCATTTTAAACCCACTATCATGTTTCTTGTGTTCCCCTTCCTTCACATTTTAACACCTCCTGTCGGGGACGTAACAGTGCTTTACAACACAGTCATGCTCACCCTGGTCTGGTCGATGAGCTACATTCTAGCCACAGCTGCCCTGGGGTACACTGACAGAGGCGAGGCTGTCGAGCGCTGGCGCTACTGGTCCATCCGACCACCATCAGCAAGCAAGGGGGGTTAAGTATCTTGCCCATGGACACAACAACAGCGACAGACTGAGTGGGGCTTGAACCTGCAACCTTCCGATTATGGGACGAGCACTTAACTCCTGTGCCAGTGTCACCCCATACAAAGAGTAAATACGTAGACACCTCATGGGATGGCGCTGCCTATTGGAGCTGCCGAAGTGGCCGGCTGCCATCTTAGTCTCCATTCGGCACACTACCAGAGGCGAGTCTGCCTCTGTCAGTGTGTCTGTCAGTGTAATTAAACAAAATAAATAAACAAATACAAATCTAAAATCCTATCAGGTAGGCTAGAAAAGTCACTATAGTAATCCCACATGATCTATTTACAATTGTACGCGGGTTGTTGTAACCGTGGGATGCACAAAAACGGGCATAGTTGCGTACTCTGCATTGCCTTCGGAGAATGAAGAGACCCATCCAAAATGGCGACGACACGGGTGGTTACGTATTCTTTTCACTCCTTTACATTTCCGGAAATAGGCCCTGAGCTGACACCAACGAAGAAGAGACTTCAAACATGGCGACTCCCATGCATAGAATAATAGCGAGAAGACAAGCGTGAGTAAAACATTTTTAAACTTAGCGTAGCAATATTATTTTAGTATATTTTGTGTCTACATTTGTTACGTTACCACGTGCGGTCTATAGCTGACCTACAGTTTTACATTCAGCCTGTAAAGAACGAACTTGGAGGGACGGGCATCCCGCGGCTCTACGAAGCGCTACGTTGTGTGAAACTGTACTCTTCTGAAGCTGTTATTTATTTTTATAATACCCCAGTTTAAGTAAAAAATAATTTTGTTTACATCGATGTTAATGTCAATATAGTTATAACCAATAGTCGGATCAAAGTATTGAGAAGAATCGGGACTTGGGCAGAGTTTTGATAATTTGTGATTATTGGTGGGGTTTCAGTTTCTTTGGTGGAACACCTGCGAGTTTCTGAGTTTAAAATGAAGTATTCATTACTAGTGTATTAATTATGAGATGGCTACATAAAGCTTCGTGTAGCTTCTCAACTATTTTCTTTGCCCAGAGGTTCACGTCTTCGATGCATCATTCATTGCTTATAGTGACACCTGCTGGTGGAGTTAAACTACGGCAGCCATCATTTTTTTCATAATTTATACTGGAATCATTTGTTCCATTCATTATTAATTTTAAGTAATCTGACAACAAATACATGTATGTGCAAATGTCTTACTTCTGTAGTTTATGTATTTTTTCCTGTTTGGAAGGTATTTATTTATTTTTATTGCTTACAGGGAGGCAAACAAACAAAATGTGCGTTGTCAGAAGTGCTTGGAGATGGGACACTGGACTTACGAGTGCACTGGGAAACGGAAATATTTGCACCGACCGTCAAGAACAACCGAAATGAAAAAGAAGCTGAAGGAGATAGAAAACAAACCTCTCAGCATCACAGGGTGAGTCATCTCTGACAGTTTGAAGGACAAGTCATTTACACCTGGACTTCATGTAGGGTTGGGCAATAAATCGAAAATGTATCGTTATTGAAATTTCTGACTCTTATCGATAAATGTTCCCATGTCATTAAATTTGATAATAAAAAAATGAAAAGATGTGTGTAGGTTGGCAAAATCCATGTCCCTTTAAGAAGCTGTGCAACCTTGAGTGACTTAAAAATTTGATTCAACGTAATACATGTGACAGCCCCATTTATGGACAACTTTTGTTTCTGCGCATACCAAGGTGAAATCCTCAATATATCGTGATATTGATTTTAGGCTAGATCGCCCAGCCTAACTGTGCATAAATAAACCCACAAAAAATGATAATTATAACTGAGAACTCAGTTTTTACAGTGAAATTAGATTTATAAATAATTCTTAAATTTTGACAGTGTTTCAAATGATCTCAAATAGAAGTTGAATTTGTTTAACTAAAATACATAAAAATACAAACAAATGATTTTATCAATAGTGACTGAACTATATATAATGTTGTGATTTTTCCACATCACAGACCTGGAGGAGAAGCTTCCAGTGAAAAGAAAACAAAAAAGAAGTAAGTAATCTGATAATTTACTAGGGATGTGTATTGGTGAAACTCTGATAATACGATACGTATCAAGATACAGGGGAGACAAATTCGATATATCACAATATATTGTGATACATTCAGCCAGATGATATTAGCATTTTTTTTTGACAGAATTTATTGTAGGGAAACTCAGTCCAGTCCAAACTGAAATGTAACATGTTCAATATAAGGTATCTTATAAAGAAGAAGAAAATATCATTTCTATAGCGCCTCTCAAGATAAAAATCACGAGGCGCTTCACAAAAACAAAAAATGTAAAAATATAAAAAATAATTTAGAAAATGGTTAAAAATATATTTAAAATGAGCAAAAAATAGACAATTGTGATTAAAAAAAATGTTAAGAAAGAGAGAGAGAGTGAATAGGAAAGAGGGAAATCAGTGCATCCTGAGGAAGGTGGAATAGAGAAAGGGATTTATATTTCAATGGTGGAAACAAAACCCATTGCACACTGCTGCTACCTAGTGGTCGGCGTTTGAATTGCACCAAAAGAAAAGAAAATACACAAATGTTTGCATGTAAATTCCATGTGGCTTTTAAAGATCGATACAATATTGCAGGAAAAAATATCACAATATATTGTCATATCGATATTTTCTTACATCCCTATAATTTACTATATTGAAATATTTTAAAGAAGTTTCATAGCTGTGGTGTGGTCATTTCTAGTCATTCATTTTTGGATGTAAAAGATTTTTTTATTCATAAAGATGATATTTTAATTCTTATGTTCATATTTCTCAACTTGTACCACTTTAAACAGAATTGTGACTTAACAGTTCCATCTAGTGGCAGTTGATGAGAAGTGAAACCATTTTCTTGGTTATTGTCTGTTTTTAGACAAGACTCTTAGTGAATTTACATTTGATTCTTGTTTCTTTTGTACTGTGATAGTAGAACAGCTTCACATTTTCCATCAGTTAAATTGTTGTTACAGATTAATTGGAAAGTCAATTAAAAAAGTAATTATAAAAAGATTTAAATGTATCTTAGCCTGTTTAACCCTAACGCCCCCCAATTGGGTGCCTCTACAGTTTCATGTCCCAAACATCTACAACTGTCCACGTTCTCCAAACACAACTAAAACCACAATCAAACAGCCCAGATGGGAAACAAGGCCATTTTAAATGGTAATAAATTAAGATACAACGATCTTTGAACTTTATTTTAGAAGAGCATCTGACCTTCTCTGGTGTCTGCTGGGAAAAAACCCTTGAACACATTTAGTTGAGGACCCTGGAATAAATAAAACAATTGACAACATTTCCTAAATGGAATTTGAACTCACAACCTCCATCCTGTCAGCACTTTCACACAGGGCAGCTCTTCTAACATACAGTTCAAGTATTATTTTATCTTAATGTATCAAAATCCAAAAATTACTTTGTTTACAATCTAAACAGTTTTGATAGTAGCTGTAGTTGTGCTCGGGGACTTGGGACATGGAACTCCAAAGGCCCCCAACTGGGAGGTGCCAGGGCCCAAAGAAAAAAGGCCTTGGGCCTAAAGGGTTAAAAACTGTTCAGTAAAAAGTACTTAAATTCAATTTTAATGTGTTTGCAATAAATGCTTTTTTTTTGTTGTTGCATCAACTGGTGTTTACATGTGTTTCAAATAAGCTATTATTGGCTAAAGAAGACACATAAATAAGGGTATTACTGCTAAATCTCCAATACATTTGTTTGAAAACATGTACTTTTGCAGAAAATCATCTCATATGATCTCAGAGACAGGACAGCTGCAAAGAACCAACATTTCAGACATTTTTTGTTATTTTACGAATGTGAAAATCTTTTTGTCACTATGTTTGTGCAAGATGACACCCACAGCTGCCTGTTTAACATTCCAGTAGATGTATCAATCAATCAATCAATCAAAGCTTTATTTATAAAGCGCCTTCCGCAACCCTGTCAGGAAGCCCAAAGCGCTGAACATGGTACAGTTGTAAGTAATTATACTGAATAAATCAACAATAAAAGAAATTCAAATTACAAAATACAAAATGGAAATAACAAAATAGATGAAACATTCCGGTAAAATACAAATGTGTGAAACACAATTGGATTGAGTGGATGGATTGAGTGTACCAATGAAAACTGTGGAATGGATTCAACATAATAGAGGGCCATAATCAAACATGTTCTGGAAACGCCAAGTGGAGGAGGTGTGTTTTTAGGTGATTCTTAAAGACTGGCAGAGAGGGGGACAGCCTAACTGAGGGTGGCAACTGGTTCCAGAGTAACGGTGCTAGGACTGAGAAAGCCCGGTCCCCACGGGTACGACACCTAGACCGAGGGACAGCAAGCAGGCCTTGGTCAGAGGAGCGCAGAGCGCGTGATGGGGAATGTCTGTTCAGGAGTGTGGCCAGATAGGGGGGAGCACCACCCTGGAAGAAATGATAAACAAAGACGAGGATTTTGAATTGTGAGCGATAGGAAATCGGAAGCCAGTGCAGGGAGGCCAGAACTGGACTGATGTGGTCCCGTTTCCTGGTCCCAGTCAGGAACCTGGCAGCGCTGTTCTGCACAACCTGTAGGCGACGCAGTGTTGACTGACACAACCCTGCAAACAGGTTTACATTTTACTGCTCCCATCCTGTTCTCTCCTTGTGCCGCGCTTTTAGGGCAAAAGACTCCAGCGACGACAGCAGCAATGCCGACGGCTCCTCCAGCGACTCGTCAGACAGCAGCGACTCCTCCAGCTCATCTTCAGACGATAGCAGCAGCGACAGCGACGACAGCTCCTCCTCATCTTCCTCCTCCACCTCTTCGTCATCAAACAGCTCAGACTCGGGAAGCAGCAGCGATTCAGATCAAGGGCCTCCAAAGAAGAAGAGAAAGAAGAAATGAGCATGCTGGGAAGAGTTGGCTTTCTGTTTGCATCTTATTTTTCTGCGTTATTTTCCCCAAAAAGTCCTCAAGTGTTTTATTTTTTTCAGCTGGTTTATAAGGTTTGATTTAGTTGGACAACGATGGCAGATGAACAAGAGGCTGGTTTAAGCTGTGTTGTTCTGTTTTTCTAACTTCTTGTCTCTGTTTTGTTGACTGTGGCATTTTCTCAAGTTTCTTAAAGTATTTGCAATTAAAGAGGAAACTTTTAAAAAACAAATAGAACCAATGCAATTGTTCGAATACTTTAATGTATATTTAAGCTAATCCATATAATCACAAATGTATGTAACAGCTGGTAAAGAAAGGGGAAATATTGTTCCTGTAAAGTTTGTTCCTGTAAAGTTATTTCATTTTAAATAAACTAATTTGTACTTATCAGGGCCTTTAGATTTTTGACAGCTTGTCAAATTTGGGATTTATAAATGAAATGAAATAATATCAGATCATGCCAGCTGATCTCCAGGCTGCAGTTTAATGTCTCCATTTTTAAAAAGACTAGAAGTAAAGTTTAGAAACAGATGGGTAGGTTGCTGAGGTCCGTCTGTGTTTGGTTGATCAAAAATATTTCCGCCTATGGTGATCAACATAAACTGTTCCTTTAAAAGGTGAGGCGTCAGAAAATTGTCTTGTCATTTAATCCAACTAATCTGAAATGAAATCCAACTAATCAGAAATGAACGAAGGGATTATGATGTTAAAATGACTGGGGCTTTGCTGCCCGGAGAAGTACAGAAATTGAGCATCGCAAAACTGTGTTTTGGAAAAAACTCATTTTTTACTCGTATTTTTAATCTTAAAATAAAACATAATGCAGTAAAATTGTTCGGTTAAAAGACAATCTATCAATAAACAAGCTGGGAACAATAAAACGTGCTCGGTTTTCTCCTGTACGTCAAACACGGGCAACCTTGCGTCACTGAAATGTTGCGTTCACTGTAGTAGGAATTCAAGAGCTCTCCATACACTACTGGTAATTTCTGTTTATTTTTTAATTAATACACATTTCACTAAAAAGCTATACATTTTTATTTAGTATGAACACCTTCATTCTTTAATACGATCTTAATTATTTTAACATTACAAAAAGCATATTTAAAAAAATCGGTTTTCTTTACGTAAATGGCGTAACCTCTTATTATTATTACTAATGTTGATATTGTTGTTGTTGCTAGAGGTACTTACTCGGGGTCCTTAGGTTTTTTGTAAGAATACTACACACTAACTACACGTTCAGTTCTTAGGTTTGACATTTTTCCATCAGCACGCGAAGGCGGCTCCTCTTGCTGTCTGTAGTACCTGCGGGCTGCGTAACTTAGCTATCAGCCACTTGTATTGAAGAGTAATACAATTCGCGAGAGATAAAATGGTTTGCTTTGTTTTCCACTCGATGTGCTGTCGCGTTTCAAAGAAAATATGAGGCGCATCTTTTTAGTTTTAGCATTTTAACTGTTAACAGCGTTTCGCCGAGTCCATTTTCTGCGTTGAACTGGAAGTGGAAAAAGACAAAGAGAAAAAGAGCTTTCCAACAGCTAGAATGGTTTGGGCCTAAAAGAAGACAAGAGGTGAGAATGCTCGCTGTCAGAAAACAACGTTACTTGTTGACCTCATGGTTGTTGTACATTACAGTCAGTGTTATTTAAAATTTCCGCAAAATTATAAGCTTCCGAAGCTAACTAGCCTAGCATGTAGACGCTAACGGTGAGATGCAGGTAGTCCTAAGGAAGCACATTAGCCTCATGCTAAATATTTTGAATACACGGTTGGACTTTGTGTCTTTTAGGAGTTCTGGAGCTGGGAAACGTTTTTTATATTGGTGACATTTGTGTCACCTTTAGTCCGTGCACGTTTACTAAACCTGCGAAAAGCCTCGCACTAGGGGTGAATTTGTTTTTGTTCCTGGGATGTTCTGACATCTGATATAAACTCAGAAACGTGGCTGACACCACTTAAAAACAGATAATACTCAAACAAATACGATGTTATGTAACATACAACGAGATCACTGGTGGTAAGTTTGCTGTAGAAATAAACAATCTGTTATGTAGTGTGAAACAAACGTTGCAAAATATACACAGGATAAACTAAACCATACTAGCAGTACACTTGTTTACTTCACATACCACAGTGTAGCCAGTCCACAACCCATGAGAGCGTAAGGCTCTTGTAAAGTGACAAACAAATAGTTTAAAGGTGCACCAAAGTCTATCAAAAGGTTGATGATGATGGGTTTTTTAGGAAGCCATTTTACATGTCATAGTTGGGGGAAGGGCCAGAAAATGCACCATAAGTCATTTAGTATTCCTCTGAAGAGTTAAAGATGATTACATGTTCAGGTTATATTAATGAGAGCTCTGGGGTGGCCCTAAGGTCACTGACCTCTGTCAGTCAGCTGTAAACTGGCACTGGTGGTACATAGAGCCTGTGGTTTGATCATGCAGTGTATTCTTAATGTGTCTTTTGTAGAGTGTTTTACATTAAAGTTGACATGATTAAACTAGAGAAAATGCTTGACCTTGAGAAGAGACTATAGCTAAAGGCTACTGGCCTAGTCGTCTAATTGAAGAAACTTAATTGCAGGTAGATAAAATAAACTGAAAATACCAGTCTAAGTAGAAAGAAAAAAGCATCGAGGTAAATGTGAGTACAAAATTAGAAGTGTTTGTTTAGCATTTTCTAATGCAGGGCAAAGCTTTCTGGAAGGGTCTCCTTGCTTTAGAAAAAGCCTTTCCCAAGATTAAAACATCAGCATCAGGTTTTCTCTTTAACTTAAAGTTTTAGGTAACATAAGCCATTTGTACAAACGGCTCGCTGGTGTTGTTGAGAGTTGAAACGCTGGACTGAGTGATGTCTGGGTGGAATAGTTTGCATTAGGGTAGCCACCGATTGCTGTGTGCTGACAAATGAACAAACTTGTTTTGGTTGCTCCCAGATGTCAGTTTTTTGTTTATATGAATACAGAGAAAACAAACAACTAACGTAAACAACATTAGTAATGTGTAACTGTGCTCCCAGTGACGCAGCTCGCTGCTGGAATCCGCTTCACTTCCTGTTTAGGGTTTTACCTAGAGGCTTTAGTTTAACTATTTCCCTGGTTGTCGAGGCACAGGGCAAATGCTCTGTCAAGATGTTCTGGTGACTCATTTATTTCAGACAGAGCTGAGAGTTTGTTGTCTTTGGCCTTGACTCGGCTAATGTACAATGCAGTCGTCCTACAGCGCCACTTTGCAGGCGGGATATTTCAGGAGCAATCCTGTGTCTGAATTACCTGCCAATGATTCAGAAAATCATACCTGAGTTAACAAAACATCGCTGTTTAGCCTTTTTTTAAACAATTTTCAGTCTTTCTGAATACTGAGCTCAATTGATAGAGAAATAAAAGAAAACATAGCAAGTCTTTTCAGAATCGACATTCCTACAGGCAGAAAAAGTGAACTGAGTCAGTAGCTAAAGGTATGTCGGTTTGTTATCGAATATTTTCAAAGAACAGCTTGTCATGAGTAGGTTGCTTGAAGTGCTCATTCCAGAGTCTGCCAGTTTAATTAGTCCAAAACTTAACGGACATCAGCCACTCTTTTCTTTAACTCTCTGTTCTGTTGCTCACACAGCAGAAACTATTGCCACTCATTGTGTCCTGACCTCACACATCTGTTCTGCTTTTGTTCTCTGCGACGAGAGTTAAGCTCTCATGTGGCTGAATGGTCCTGTGAAGGTGAAACTCATTAAGGCCTTTTCATTTCATAGGGCTACTGTGAAAAACCTTGTTCTTGCTTTAGAAATGGTGTGATAGCCATATGTTGGAGGAGTGAGATGTCTCATCAGTTGTAAAGGAATGTATTGGACAATATATTATTTTTTAGCTGATTGGACATTTTCCGATTAGTGGTGTTTTTCTCCCTCGAGGTTGCATGTCAGTTATGGAGAGTGCAGTTATGTATTTTGAGGTTCCATATACAAGCTGTAATGTGCATGGTAAGGTTAACCCTTTAAGCGCCAAAGTCGCAGAATTGCGACAAGCAGCAACGTTGGATTTAATAAGCCACAGCAGCAGAAATGAGCCCTCATGCACTTAATACGTTACACAGCGGGGTGGCAGACACCTGTAACTTCAATCCAGGCAGCATTTGTGGGTGTGTTACTATTCAAACTTTTGGAGTATTTAGAGCTTGAACCCCGCCCACCAGTCGCAGATTCGCGGGGGTTGTCAGATCAAGTGAGAGTGAGCGAGTGGTAGAGGGAAAAACAATGCCGAGTGGAATGTTCAGTGCTAACGAAGCTCTTCGTCTAGTACTGGCAGATTTGGATTCGGAGGAAGAATATTTCCGAGGATGATCTGCGGTCTTCTAGTGAGATGGAAAGTGTGGCTTCAGCGCGCAGCAACAGGGAGTCTGTCAGCGACAACGCGGTTACACAAGCAGCCCATCCAGCCCATCCAGCCCTTACCTTGTCCGATGTTCCACGTGTCCAGGGTCGGGGAAAGAGGTTTGGCGGGGGGGCTCGAGCAGCTCGAACCGGGTCTGATCCTTCGCTCCACCGTGCCGGGGGGAGTGGGGTGAAAACTCCGCTGGTGATCGATTCAGGCCCGGGGGTGTAATCTGCGGGAATTGGAGCCGGAGGGGTCGGGGAAAGACAGGTGGCAGGGGGGCATATATATATATATATATATATATATATATATATATATATATATATATATATATATATATATATATGTGTGTGTGTGTGTGTGTATATATATATGTGTGTGTGTGTGTGTGTGTGTATATATATATGTGTGTGTGTGTGTGTGTGTGTATATATATATGTGTGTGTTAGGGCTGGGCGATTCTTTAAATATCGGTATAATTTTTAAACAAGATATAAGATGACTTTATATCGATGTAACTGGCCAAACTGCTATGCTAGCGATTAGCCGCTATGCTAGCGACATGTTGCTCCGTCTCTAAGCGGCTATTACGTGTATTCTTACAAGTTTGCTCAGTCTGAGAGCCTCTGGGTAAATGTGCTGCTCTAAACTTTGCATTTGGCCTCCTGGTTTTTAATTATTTGGGGACGTTCAATGCCAACGGAGTTCTGTTTTCCATCCTGCTTGTGCGGAGAGACGAGCCAAAACCCTCCCTCCCCGTGTAATGAGGAAACGGCTACGGAAAGCCAGAGTGGCCAAATGACCTGAAACATATTGTAAGGGCTTGAATAGTAAACTATAGGGTTACCGTTTTATTTTGAAGGCGAACTCAGCGGGTGAGAAATGTTGTTCCGGTTCCGTTTTTTTTCCGCTCTGGTTTGCTATGCTAGTAAATACTCCGTTACGAGTGATTCTGATGAAAAAGTTGAGTTTGTAAGGTGTGGGTTATGGTGACAGTAGCCCGAAAATAACACTCATTAAAGAGCAACCAGAGACTCTGAATCATTACAGTATAATCGCTGATTTGAGCCAACACTGCTAACTAATACCTAACAACTAGTTAATAACTAGTTTTTCTAATAACTATTAACTCCATGGTGGATGACCCATGTGATCTTCAGTAGATGTAATTACATCATCGTACATTTAGCTTAACATGATGGATTTTTTTCTCTGGACAAGACCTATACAACATGGGCCACCTCTAGATGAAATTTAAATAATTTTACATTAATTATAAATATATAATTAAAAAGTGCCTGTGGGACATTTGATACACCTCTGGCTCTCAACTGTGTGTGTGTGTGTGTGTGTGTGTGTGTGTGTGTGTGTGTGTGTGTGTGTGTGTGTGTTAGGGTTGGGGGTAAACGATTATTTTTAAAACGATTATTCTGACGATTATTTTATCGAATAGTCGACTATTCTAATGACTATTTAGAAAATTAATCTAATGATTATTTTTCTATTGCACAGTTAATAAAAACCAAAAAATCTCTAATAAATTCCTCAAAAAAATTGATAAATTGTTACTGTAAGAGAATAAACACTACAGGCCTTCATTTTGTATAACACTGCTTTTATTGTGTTGGTTGGTTATGTTCTGGTGACGTGTAGAACTTGGGAGTGCAGGCTGCTGCCTGAGAGGTGGTTGAAGATGGAGTGTCTCCATGCTGCTTTGTTTTGGTCACTTATGTGCGTGAGGTGAGTGGTGTTACGACTCTTCCTGGGGAGTTTGGCTCGTGTGCAAAAAGGAAGGGACAATAACGGGATTTAAAAGTTAAAATGATGATCAGGTTTATTTACAACTACAAAAAATCATAAACCTTTCCATCCACAGCTTGGGAATAATAAAACTAATTCTGCCTGTGGGGAATTAAAACAAAAGTACAAATAAGTAGGGATGTCCCACTGGGCAAAGATTACAGGGTTCTGGACAAAAATAAGAATCTCCAAAGGTCCAACTCTAAACTGGGCGGTTAAACCAAACTCAAGGTGATATTTTAAACGAAACCAAAAACCCACAACACTCTAAATGTAATAAAAGGGAGATCGACGCCACAAAAAAAGATGAACTCTAAACCAAAACGTAACAGCTTATCCAAATGCAAGAAGCTGTTAGCGAAGATGCTAACAGTAGCTTTACCAATGTTAAGTTCAAGTTACCAAGTTTAAATAAACCAAAAACACCCAGCAGCAAACAGACCACCACGGAGGAGAGACTGCTACCACCAAAACAGCTCTCCTAATGTCTGAAAGAAGCTCCCTTATGAAGGGAGAATCACTCCCGGTGATGTTCTACATCTGCGGTAGAGACGGAGCAGCACATCTGACCCCGGAAGTTGTTGTCCGTTGCCGGGAGACGAAGGCGGGCAAAACAGGAAAGGAATCTAGTAGAGAACGGACATTATTCCGGGTCTTCGGTATTTGGCGGAGATGTTAGTGAAGGCGGAGAAGAGGGCGAACTAGAGGAAAAACATGCAGATTCCTCTTCTATTTACAAACTCCTAGGGATGCAACAAGTGGGCGCGGTGCGTCGACTACCGGATCTGACGTCGACAAATTTTTAGAATCGAGCCGTCGACGTCATTGAGGCGTCGCTACAGCCCTAGTGTGTGTGTTAGCAGACAGCTGTACCTGTGTTACTAAAGCTCAGACTGGTAGAGAATAGGCACTACGGTTAAAGTTTGACAAGAATCAATACATTTTTATGCATTTAACCTACTGATTTATGTATATAATTTCTCAAGAGCTTGAAGTGAGTTAACTTGTCAACAGTTTACAGGAGGAAAAATATCGAGATCTATATCGTATATCGGAATTCAGCTTAAAGATATCGAGATATAAGTTTTGGTCTATATCGCCCAGCCCTAGTGTGTGTGTGTGTGTGTATATATATATATATGTGTATATATGTGTGTGTTTGTGTATATATATATATATATATATATATATATATATATATATATATATATATATATATATAATATATGTGTGTGTGTGTGTGTATATATGTATATATATATATATGTGTATATATATATATATATATATATATATATATATATATATATATATATATATATATATATGTATACACACACACACACACACACACACACCACACACACACACACACACACACACACACACACACACACACATATATGGACCTGCTGGGGGTGTAGGGACTAAGAAGATCACCAATGTAAGATGGTGCTTGTCCATGTAAGGCCCTATAGACCAGAACCAGGATCTTGAAATGAACCCTGAAGTTGACTGGCAGCCAGTGAAGCTGGAGGAGAAGCGGGGTGATGTGGGTGTGTTTGGAGGACTTGGTCAGAAGCTGAGCACGGGCATTCTGAACCACCTGCAGACAGTTCAGGGAGGTTCTGCTCAGACACGTGAAAAGAGAGTTACAGTAGTCTAAGCATGAGGAGATGAAGGTGTGGAGAACTGTCTCAAGTTCAGAGCGGGACAGAATGGGACTCAGCTTAGCAATGTTCCTGAGATGGAAGAAGGAAGAGCGAACAAGAAAACTGACATGAGAATTCAGGGCGAGAGCTGGGTCAAAGGTCACGCCAAGATTCCTGACAGAAGGTTTGGTGTGGGAAGCAAGCTGACCAAGAGAGTCTCTGACTTTGGAAACCAGCTTGTCTGGGGCACAGATGAGGATCTCAGTCTTATCTTCATTCAGCTGAAGAAAGCTCCCAGCCATCCAGGTTTTGACAGGATCTAAGCAGGTGTGTAACAGCTGCAGCTTAGACATCTCATGGGACTTATAGGAGATGTACAGTTGGATGTCATCTGCATAAAAATGATAGGGCAGAACTATCGCTCCCTATTCTCATGTGTAGCATGAACCAGTTGCAGCTCAATATTCTGTTGACTAAACAATGATCTCTCACACAAGCAACCCTTGTGGTCTGCTGGCCTATAAAGTTTAAACACAAATATCATCCATCATCATTTGTTGGACTGATGTATGCCGTCTACATGTAGGCCAAACTTAGTGCTTGAAATAAAAAGAATACCAGTCTTTTTAAATATGTGTGAAACAACTTCAGACTTTTTTTCTATAGAAGTAAAAGGTTTTATGTCTAAAACCAGTATCTAATAAGGGTGGGGGATATGAGCTATGTTTCAAGGAACAAACCTTTCTTAATGGTTTAAAAAAAATGTCCTGAATCAATTTAATTGATGCTGTTTAACGCTTTGCCATGGGAATGTAAAAGGCAGAGTGCCTGGGCCGTTGAGTTGTGATGATTATGGCTTACAGCTTAGGAAAACCCAAAATACGAAATCTCAGAATTTTACATGAAATCAATAAAACAAGGATTTTAAATAGAGTAATGTCAGACCTCTGAAATGTATAATCATACATATGTACTCAGTACTTGGTTTGTGGCCCTTTTGATTTGACTAAAATAAAAGAACTTTTTCACAATGTTCAAAATTTTCAGGTTTCACCTGTAACTCACAGGCTCTCTGCTGCCTTAGTTCATTAGAATAATATTTTAGCAAGAGTTGGGCCCTGTGCTACTTTTAAAGTTTTCATACGTTTGGACTTTTAATATATGTAAACCTGTTTGGTATTATAACAGCAGCAGCAAGGTTGTGCTAGGCTTATTCTAGGGAGCCAAACTTTAACTTAACTTTATTGTAATGAATGTAATCCAATACATTGTTATTAAAAAGCAATGATTACGGTACCTTCTTTGGGATTAAAAGGGAATTTCTGCCTTTTACTCTCTTGGATACTGAACTCTCTGTTACGTGGATTTATTGTTTTATTTTTTCAGGGGCCTTATCAGATATTATGTCTTGGACTCTTTATTTAATTAAATTTTTTTTCTGCATAAGAGCGGTCATTCACCCCATTCAAAGGGTCTTACAGTTTAACCTAAACATGCCTGCTTTTGGGGTGAATATTTTTATTCCAACATTAAAAGTTCCTGTTCAGCACATAATTAGAGCCAAAATGATGCATAATTTTAATTTGTGCAAACTGCAACTAACGACTATTTTAATAGTCGACTAGTCACCGACTATTGAAATGATTAGTCGACTAATCGGATAATTATTAAATTTTTCTTAAATTTAACATGAGATTGCTTGAATAATGTGAAAAATGATAATAAACACAACAAAGGTGGGTACTTCAATGGAAAATGCATATTTTATTGAACTTTGCTGCTGATAGGCCAATTCATACTAAAAGTAAATAAAAATAACCTGTCTAACACCAATTAGGCACAGTGCTCAGTCAGTATAGACATAAATGCATAAATAAAATAAAAATACTTTTGTCAGGCATAGTCAGGCATAAAATTGAATCTTTTTTTTTAAAGCGAAAATACATTAAAAAGTACAGTGTACATCCAAAACAAAACGTATTGGCTTTCGTGTTATTTAAATCTTACCGAGGTGAGTCAGACTCTGTTTCATTCAACTGTCCGACGTAAGTGTTCATGCATCCGCGAGGTGCTGCCGTGATACACAAGGACTGCTTTGCAAATAATGCAGGTAATCTTTTTATTCGCCAAATCCAGGCTAGAATGCTCCCAAACTTTAGATGTTTTGGTACGCGTAGCTGCTGTGTTAGATGCAGCCATTTCTGTTGACGCTCAGCAGAGAAGCTATTGCGCATGTGCGACTCTTGGCAGAGATTGTAATGAAGTGAGATGCCTCACTCGGTCGGAAAAAACACGTCTGGCGACAACGTCGACAATGAAATTCATTGTCGACTATTTCTATTGTCGATGTTTGTCGACGAATCGTTGCAGCCCTAGTGCAAACAACCTTTTGTCCACAAAGCTGCTGTACCAATCAAGCTAAGAGTAAGTGAAATTCATGCTACATCAGAAGATTAATAGTCATTTACATTAAAATTCACAAGCAAAGCTTGCATTATTAATTAAAAGCTTATTTGGTGGCAGAGAAGGGATTGTTTAAAAAAATTGAAGCTTTTTAACACATTTTGAGCGCACAGGGATCAGCTCAAATGACGCAAAGCCTAAGATAATTAAGCAAAGTGACAGAAAAAGTAGCCCGAACAGTTTGTGTCAGATCTTTGTGGTTAGAACGTTGTTAGGTTAATCTTGAGGTGAAACTAGTCTAAAATCCCTTGTACCTAACCTTGTAAACAGTTTAGAGTAATTTTAAAAGGCTACTGACACTATCTGTACAAATGTTAGAAGGTTTTTTGAGGGATATTGTTTTGTTTTGGCATTCTGTTTTGTTGGAGAGTTCCCCTCACCTCTCAGTAAACCGATTTGCTGAATGTCAGACAGAAGAAGCTCCAGAATCAATATAATTAATTAGTTTGTTAATGCACAACACTGGCAGCTCGGGTCTAGTTTGGTAAATGCTAAAGGTTCCCTTCGCTATTTCAGACTGCTGATTGGGTGACTTAGTTTATCCCAGTGGTTTAAACCCGTCTGAGAGAAGTTTACAGAATATTTTTTATCAACTCAGATGGCACTAAGAGGTATTTAACGCTTTATTCTTAAAGCAAGAGCTAAACAAAGGTGGTTTTAATCGTTTCCTTTGAAATGTCAGCACTTTTTATGAAAGGCGGATGAAAAATCTCTTGTTCTCCTCTGTTGATTTCAGAATAGACTCTGATTTAATGCAGGTTTCTTTTTAAATGCTGGAGCTTTTTGATGAAAATTAGATTAAGTTCTAGCTAAAAGTATCAGCATTAAAATATTGCAGCCCACATCTGAAAGACGTCTTGGCTGCCTGTGGTTATGGCGGCAGTCCTCAGGAGTCCTGCCCAAACAGATGTTTATAGAGGGAGGTTGACATCAGTCGAATGGACGCTCCCTGTGGAATTCCTGCTGTCAGCAGGTTTGTTTCACAAAGCATCAGTGGCGGTACCAACTGCCCATCTAGCCAGAGTAGTTGCTGTGTTTAACTGTTTATGTGAGACATACTAAACCACTCATAATGAAAATTTATATATAAAAAATATAACTTAACTAAAATGTTTTATTAATAGCTTAACCAGCATGTTAAAGTGGAAGTATTTCATAAATTTGATACTTAATAACTTTTATTTACTTGAAGTACTGTTTTTTGTTTGTTTGTTTTTTAATAGCAGCAGCAGCAAAATGTAGAGCATTTCATGCATCCAGAGGTCATGTTAAGCAAGAGCTTCTTAACATTTCTGCTGAAAAAACTTATGTCAAATTGAAGACTGTGAACAGGTTTATAAATTACAGGTAGAGTTGGTAGGGTTGGTATTCCTGCAAAAAAGCTGTTCCAGCAAGCTACATTTTTGGAAATTAACAATTATAGGGTCCAACCCCCTTTCATCAGGCCCCCTCCTACAGTCTCAGAAGCTGATGGTCGCAGGAAATGGTTTAACACCAGACCCAACTGATATTGTCAAACAACCTTTAAAACATAACTTTTTTTCACCTTTTTGTCCCATTGTTTGTACCGTTTCTGCCATAAATCCTAAAGTGTTGCACCTATGTAAAGCCGCGGAGCCTTTGAGCTTTAGAACTTGTCACCGTCTGATGCCATTCAGGAGTTCCATGGATTCTGTCTGCTGAAATCTCAAATTAGAGAAGCCACTGGGACCTAAATCTGAGATCCAGCAGAGAGGACTCTGTTTTACATTGGTACCCCCTTCTACTACTTCTACTGAGACTAGGTAACCGTATAATAATTTAGTATGCTAGATACTATAGCTAGGCTTGCTCGACTTTGCTTTCTGTTTAATTGACAAGGGAGTCAGCTCAAACAGGTATGAAAGTGCCCCTCTGTGTAATGCCATGAAAACAAGGATCTTGAACTCTATCCTGTATCTCACTGGAATCCAGTGTAGCATTGCCAACACTGGGTGATGTGGTCCTTCCTATTTGTACTAGTTAACAACCTGGAAGCAGAGTTTTGAACTAACTGTAGTCTGGCAATGGTTGATGACTCGCCCCGACAAGCAGGGAATCACAATAATCGTGTACTGACGAATGCCTGTATGACCGTTTTGAAGTGGGCATGTGACAACATAGCTCTAATTGTTCAAATACGACGCAGATGATAAAAATATAAGGTAAGAGTCACACTAACCTGCTTTTCAAAGAAGAGATCGTCATCCACCTTCACTCTGAGGTTCGTGATGACACTCTTCCAGAATGTAGACAACAACCCTAACCCTGGAGACAAGACATTACCATGATGAACGCTTAAGGGGAAGAGGATAACCTCTCTTGACGTTGGAGACATGTTGGAGGCAGGGCAAGGGAGAGACATCTTTACCGACTACACTCCACCTTCCTCTACTCCCCCACTTGTCCAGATTTAGGCTAACATCAGATTTTAACCATAGGCCCTATCAAATAAAAATGTTTTAAGCCTAGTCTTAAAAGTAGACAAGGTGTCTGCCTCATGGACTAAAGCTGGGAGCTGGTTCCACAGGAAAGGAGCCTGATGGCTAAAAGATCTGCCTCCCATCCTATTTTTGTATTTTCTGGGAACCACCAGTAAACCTGCAGTCTGAGAGCGAAGTGCTCGGTTAGGAACATATGGAAGAATCAGGTCACTGATGTATGATGGAGCTTGATTATTAAGAGCTTTATATGTGAGAAGGAGGATCTTAAAATCTATTCAGAATTTAACAGGTAGCCAATGTAGGGAAGCTAAGACAGGAGAGATATGATCTCTCTTTTTAATTCTATTCAGAACTCTAGCTGCAGCATTTTGGACAAGCTGAAGACTTTTAACTATATTCTGTGGACTTCCTGAGAGTAATGAATTACAGTAATCCAGTCTTGATGTAATAAATGCATGAACTAGTTTTTCAGCATCACTCCTGGAAAGGATGCTTCTAATCTTAGCAATATTCCGAAGGTGGAAAAAGGAAATCCTACAAAACTGTTTAATGTGGGATTTGAATGACGTGTCCTGGTCGAAGATAACACCAAGGTTCCTTACTTTGTTCTCAGAGATTAATTTAATGCCATTCAGGTCAGGTGATTGACTAAGCAATTTCCTTTTCTGAATTTCAGGTCCAAAGATGAGAACTTCCGTCTTGTCTTGATTTAAAAGCAAAACGTTTTGAGTCATCCAATTTTTTATGTCTTCAAGACAAGCCTGTAATCTAACTAACCGATTGGGTTCATCAGAGTTCCAAATGTTCAATCAGGGCATGAATCCTTTTTCTCTGAATAGAAATCAGAAGTCTGCCCCGAACACACAGAAACACTTAAAATAACCAAAACTTATCTGTAATGATCCATCTTAAGTTTGAACAGTATACTTCCCAGAGACAGCCCTTTCATGCAACAATATATAGGTGTTAATATTGATACTAGTAAGTCATTGTGACTTAGTCAAAGCATGCTGTGATTTTGTAAAACATAATGGATTATGTCAGCCAATAATACTAAATGTTCAGTAATTTCTGGCTTCAAAACAACTTCTTTTTTATCAGAATAGAAATGTATTTGCTTAAACTTATTTATTTGAGAAAATTGGTACAAGAAGTACCTGGTAGGAAGTCAAAACCAGCTAAATGGAACTGAGTTTGTACTGGTCACTCATAATTTGCATGAAGACAATAAGAAAATTTGATTATCCTCAGTGACTTTAAAACAACATGTTTATTCAAAACGTAAAAAAGAAGAAGAATTTGCCAAGGAAATCTTGAGATAAACGTGTGGAAATGTTTACTGAGGCTTTGTTTAACCAGTCTTTGTACCATTTAAACATCCTTGCAACATGGGATGATGCCACATTTGTCAGCATGTGTCATCATCATGTGTTGCTGATGAAAATGTGTCATGTTTGTTACAAACGGCAGGCAGACAACTTGTGTACGGTTTCTTTAAGAGGCTCCGCTGGTGCTCTGCCTTCTGCTTGGGGCGGTTCAGGGGAGGGAGGGACATTGTTGACGAAAAAACGAGCTCCGGTTGGCCAGGCGTCACTGAGGGAAGAGACGTCACGTAGAGGAGAGGGCCTGTGGTGTAAAATAACATCTCCTTTTATGGGAGGAGGCGGACAGGGCCATTAGCAGAGAGAGGTGAGGTTTGATCCCCTCTCAGGGATTCCTCTTTACTCTTTTCAGCAAACTCTTTAATTTGAGCTGTTTTAATTCATCATTGTTTACTTAATTATATTTTTATTATTGTTTTCTTTTCTCTCTTTAACTTGAAAGTTCTGGTACTTCTGTAAAATCTCTTATCAGAGGCATAAACTCATCTAGACTTAATCATGTATTACCTTTGATAAATATTTTTTCCACCCTTTCTTCTGATGATTCATATAATTGATTAACAGAGAATAAAATGTCCTTGTAAGTTGACGATTAGAACAGGAATGACTGTTTTTAATGGAGGTTTATCTCTCTTATGTTCAGTTTTGACATCCACGTACATTCCCACCCCCCAGCCTGTTGCAGCTGGCTTGTTCTCCATTCACTCTTTAACCTCAGAGCAACAAAACAGAAACAAAAGCTGCCTCTGCCTCTAGACTTTACTGAGTGTGACCACCCCCGCTGTTTGCTGACATGGTATCTCCCAAGAACAGGCAGTCGCCTCCCCTCCCTAAGTCAGATTTGTCTCCATTCCAAGGAAATGCACTATACCTTTGAGTTGGGTAAAGGAATCTAGTTAGACTCATTCAGCTGGATGCCTAATTACACATAGGCTAGCTAAAACAAAAAGGATTGCGTGTCCTTCACAAGAGGGGGTTGATGGACACATTTAACCAAACAAGTAATGACAAGGATACTTGTGAATCCCTGGGAGAGCTTTTGAAACTCCCCCCCTCCTTCCAATGTTTCAGTGGTTGGGGCCATGGCCTCTCAGTCAGGGTAAGAAATGCTCAAATAGTTGGTTTATTTTACATTTTGCTTTATGTCAGGAATAGAACACTCAGTTTTTACTGAGGGTTTTGTTTCTGGTCTTGTTTCCTTTGATTACATTTCATAATGATTGTGTCATGAAGGCCCAACGCTGAATTCATGGTGATCAGATAACCATCAGCTCTTATTTGCTAGTATCTCTCACAAGGCCCGGTTGTTATGTTGAGAGTTAGGAAGAAAAAAGACAAGCCGATTAATTTAGGTGCAAACTGAGATGGCTTCTCAGCTTTGAAGTGAAGATTTTGACCTTTTTCAGTTTGGCGCACTATTGAATCACTAGCAAACCCACTGATAATCCTGTTTAAACTCACACAGAAATCATTTGTGTTTGGTGGATCTTTTGTAAGATTATAGATGTTCTTCCTTAGATTAGAAGGACTTTTTCCTAGCACATGGGCTTGGTCAAGAATGCAAATCAAAGCTAATTTGATCTGACTGTCTTTTAACTTTAAACACAAATTATGTAATGTGGAAGTTATCAGTAGCTTAGTCTGGAATTCTCAAGGCAGGATTAATATTGTTTTGAAGTTCTTGTACTCCTTTTATTGAAGAATACAAGTACATTTAGATATTTTGGGCTTGGTGGGTTTTTAACTAGGCACTGGCAGCCTTCCACTTAACCTGAAGTAATAACTCTTACAGTAAGTTAACATGACATCCTGTATGTTTGTGGGAATCACAAATAAGTCACCATCTATGCGATGATAGTAGTCAGTAGGACATGTTTACACATACTTCTTTTTAAGGTGGAGTCGATGTTCCTGGAAGAAGCTGTTCAAGCAATTTGAAAAATAACAATCACAAGATTAAACCATCTTTCTTAGAGTCACAGAATCTGATGGTATAACTCTGGATGCAACAGACACGTCAAACAGCCATAAAACATACATTAGCTTACCTTTTCAACCCACTGTTGGTACCTTGTCTGTCATAATTGCTAATGTAATGCAACTGCATAACAGCCATGGCGCCTCCGGGCTTCTGATGGACTTCTTGCAGTCGGTGCCAGTCAGGAGTTCTCCGGACTGTAAGTTTAAGAGAAAAAGAAGCCACTGGGACTTAGACCGGAGATCCATCAAAGAGGGCTGGACATATTACACTAGAAACCCCCTCCCACTCAGGCTATGTAACCATATAATAATCTAGTAAAGTGTTTCCCTTACATCGGTTCATCTGGAATTCCAGTGCCACGGCTACCCCCTCCCCCCCAACACACACACACGCAGACAACGCAAGGAAGCTAAATGATCCGCACGCACCTCTGCCTTTATCTTGGACATAACTTGCCTTTTTATTGCAGTCAAAGCCATGCTCATCAGGTATTTTTTGACAAGACACCCCTAAAGGTGTGTGTCCTCTACAGTCCCCATGCAGTCTCTGGTGATCTAAGCTCCAGCTTTAACAGAAATAAGCTCCTGGAGCTCTGCTTTGCTCCAGTTTGCCATCTCAACTGATTTTGTTCAAAAAGCAAAACTTGCGGCCTGTTTTCACTTTAATTTTCAATTAAGTTGCCAGCTGGAGCTTGGCAGTAACTCCCCATGACACCTCCCTGTGTTGCGCCAAGGTGCAATTGCCGTTTTAAGAAAGACAATTACTGCAATATTACTACCAAGTTGGGAGGAACAAATGCCGCAAAATTCACGCATCACCATGCTGGCATTGCGCGTTTAAAAGACTCATCATTGCTGTAATATTACGTCGATTTGCTGGCACGGTGTGTCTTGTAAAAAGGGCTATAGTCTTTAAAGAGTGAGAAACAAGATGAAGATACTGTTTTGATTATTTCTGCTTGTTGTAAAAGACAAATACAAACCAGACTGACAAACTTGTCTACCAGCAAGTTTCTGTGCTAGCTGGTTGAAACCAGAGACAGATAAGGTTTGCATGAGGATTTCCTCTAGAACTTCACTACAGTGACAGTCTCACTCCTACTCAACTCTAGCCTAGTGAACTAAACCAAATTCTTGCTTTGCAAAGTCTAGGCACGCTCCATTGGAACCTCCGCAACTCCTTCCAGGACTCTGGCTGGCCAATCACAGCTCTCTAGAGGGGTTTCAAACACATAACGAGCTGTGATTGGTCCATAATGGTGGGCCAATCATAGTGCTTTATCTGCTTAGTGAACAAATCACAGAGCTTTATCCGCTTTGTGGGCCAATCAGGGCACTCTATATGCCTGGTGGGTGGGATGATGCAACAGAGTGAAACAAGAGTATGTCACATTCATTGTCCAGTGGAATGCGGAGATCATTTGAAAGACAATGGTAGAACCCGCCCCACAACCGAGAGCCATCAATCACTGCGTTTACATGCAGCCAGTAACCCTTTTGAAACCCGAATATTCACAATAACCCAGTTCCGCAGGTCCATGTAAACACCGCCAAAAACCTGGATATGCTCATAACTGGGTTTTTAAAAACCCGGTTACTACACCTGGGGTAACCCTTTTCTAACCAGAATGTTTGGTCGTGTAAACGCATATCGGGATATCCCCATCAAAGCGTGTATTCTGCGCATGCTCTGTTCGCAAAGAATCTTGGTCTTTTGAGTAGCGAGACGTCTCGTATGCGCCAGAACACCGGAAGTAAACAACAAGTTGGGAGCAAAATGGCGAGTTGCGGCACAACACCACACTTTTGGAGTGACGAGGAAACTAAAGCGCAAACAAACGCGGTCGCTATCTCTTCCGAACTGGGAAACATGTTGTTTTCACGGATACTGGAACAAGAAGAACCGGAAATGACGCATATTGCGTCTGGACGTAGTCCATACGTCCTGACGCTACCCCAACGTCCGCATTTATATCGGGTTATGCAAGTTAGGGGTAACTCTTTCTATTTATGCTTGTAAACGGGTTATTCTGATCAACTCAGAAACCCGAATCCCGACCTTAACCCGATCATAACCCGGATATTGGCTGCATGTAAACGTAGTCAATGAAGCGTTGCCAGACTAAATAATACATTTATTTAGTCTGGCTTGCCAGGCTAACCCCCAAATTCCACTACCTCCGCTCCGGTCCGCCCCGCCTTCCGCAGCCGCTCGCTTCCGAACTCAATTTTTACTGGTACACGCTCTACAACGGCTCCGCTCTGGTGCGGAGACCTGAGGTGGGCAAACAAGCATGCGCGCGATTTTCTCGATCTTGCGATACAGTCCGAGCAATAAACGCGGAAGTTAGATCCAAACACCCGTTGTGTGGGAGAAGCATCGGCATGAACTGTTTAATCTGCCCATCATGTGTGTTGAGAGATCAGCAATGTTTGGATCAACAAAGTGTGACTACTTTGATAGTAGAAACTGTATTTATGGCTTACTTTTGTGCATTTAAACTTCAGCCGCCATTGATAGTTGTTAAAAGTTGTTAAACCTGTGCATATGAAACAAAAAACGCCTTTTGTTTATCGATTTATTGTGAAAAACGGAAGTTGTGCTTGCTCCTTTTCCTGTTGGGCGGTTGTGATTTCTGTCCATTGACTGCGGAGGTGCTCCGGCGTCTGGCGAAAATAGGATCGATTCTATTTTTGCCGGACGCCGGAACAGAGGGCGGCGCACGTTTCCGCACTGCCGGAGCACGGCCGCAGTAGTGGAATTGCTCTGATTGACTACAACGGGACCGATTTTGCTCCGGCGTTCGTGTCGGAGCGGAGCGGCGGTAGTGGAATTTGGGGGTAACTCAACTCATGAAAATCAACACATCATGTTGGTTTGTTGACGTGAGCTGTGTTTACAAAGGGTCCTGCTGCTGGGTCATTTGATTAACATTGTGCAGTTCATTCAGCCATGCTGTCCCACTCCATGCCAACTTCAACAGGCCTATTTACATCCTAATGTACCGCTGATGCTACGGAGTAAATACAGGTACACGGTGTAGCCTGATTACTTGTCCGACCCGTCTTATTTCCAGTGCCTTTTCTTAAACCACAGACAACATTTATAGCTTGAAAGACCCTCAAATGAAAGCTTGTGCCTGTCAGCTGTGTAGTAAATTAGAGAAAATGACTATCATTAAGCAGAATCTACTGGAACGTGGCTCTAGTAAATCATCTTTGTAGACATTAGATGTCTGCAGGAGGTAATCAGTGGTCAGGTCAGCTGTAAGTTTGTCATCTTGAAAAGTGTTTTGTTATGTACTTGGTTTTTAGTTCTCAGCTGGGTTTGTATGCTAAAAGATGTTTAATGGCCACAAACAAAATTATAATTAATAATAGTTATGACTTACATTCATTTGTGTAAATCCCGTTCTCTGTTCTGGGTACTGACTCATATCTGGCTTGTATTAAGAATGTAAAACTGAGGTTTTTTAAGAAGAGCAGTTGAGAAATGACATTTTCGACTCCCTTGCAAGTGTTAGACATGAAAAGTTGCTTTGTTTACTAAATTGGAGCTGCACCCGTTTTTGGTTATATGTAAATATTGTCTTATGAATTATTGTGTCTGCTTTTAAAATCTTGTTCCCAAATTGGTCATGCTTGTTGAGAATTTAAAGTGATGTGTTTATTATATAGGAGTACAGGAGTAAACATCCTTATAATTGTTGTTGTCACCAGCAGAAGTAAAAGCTGTTTTAACAGCAACAGTAAAAATGTGCTAGTTTCTTTTTTGAAAACTGCAGCCTATTTTATATTTTAGTGGACATCAATATTTGTGAAATGTTGCAAATCTTTAAACACATTAACCTTTTTTTAATCAGCAACGCAAATAGAGGCAAGTTCAGTTTCGGTGTTTTTATCCCCACAGACTTTGCCCTGCCTTTGGTTTTTGTGTTTGTAGATGGAAAAAAACAAGTGAATGGAGGCGTGTTTATCCATGTGATGTTGACCTGATCCACGATTGGTTTATTTTGCACCCTTTTGTAAAGGCTCTCCATAAAGTTTCCTGTTCTTGTTGTTTAGCATTCAAATTTTAAGACCACAGTAAAGAGCAAAAATACCCTTATTTTATTAGTGAATTAAATAGAGAAGGAAATATGTGAATTTTAGGAATACATATCCTTATTAGGAGTAGGATTGGTCGGAATCTGTTGATACGATATATCAGGGCAGGGCATAGTTGCCTCGAATAAATATCACAATATATCGAGCAGTTCGCCTCAATAAAGATAAATAGGACAATAACTACACTTTCAGCGGCATGTAGAGGGAGCAGTAGCGGTGGTAGATTTGGCCAGTGAGAAGCTTGTTCCCACAAAAATCCTTCAACATGGCAACATTTTGGTTTGTTTCTGCCGGCCACTCCCTGCTGCCCCGTTCCGACTATCCGTGCTCCCCGTCGAAAGGTGCTACTTTGGGGAAATGCGCATGCGCAGGCTGATTATTGCGTCACAGCGTTATTGTTCTGAGAATATTCAAATGTTTTTAGCAACTAAAGGGTTAATTTTTACAAAATGACTAAACTGCTTCTTACACTATCCACTTTTTTTTTCATAAAATAAATTAACAGTAGCTACCAATTTTCAGTAAACCTGTACATAGGAATCAGCTGTCGAAACACGCTGCGGTAGGAAAATTCGACGAGGAAGCACGGATAGTCAGAACACCCCCACCCACTTCTACAACTAGGAAGCCGACCGATATGTTTTTTTTTTTAGGCCAGTGCCGATATAGATTTTGAAAGAATTTGTTCGCCGATGGCCGATATCTAAAGCTGATTTTTAAGGCAGATATATATGTTTTAGTAGCACATTGATTGTGAAAGACAACTGAACTCTCACTGTGTGCAATATAAATTAAATAAGACATAAAGATTGAATATATCGGCCCGATATACCGGCCAGCCTCTAGCTACAATGTTTGAATCATTCACCATTTGCTCATCGTCTTTCCCTTCTAAAGCCTGATTCATGCTTCTCCGCCTGCGTCCGTGCGGAGACACGCAACGCCATTATCCGTCCTTGCGGACCTGCTGGAGAGCTCCGCAAGGACGGACGGAGTCGAGCTCTCTTTTCCAAACATCCATCCGTCGAGACGGACAACACAAGCTTGTGATTGGTCAGGACGGCGCTGTTGTCTTCACCGCCGCCATTGCGCCCTCAAAAACATAAAGAGAGCAGAGGATAACTAGCGGCCGACACGGAGCAGCTTGAAGAATACCTCGCGAACAAACTCTAAAAACATGAACGTTTAATTCCCCCGTGACTGGAGGAGTGAAAAGATGCGTAGCAAGCGTTTTATTTGTGGACGGAAAGGACAGGAAACGTGGGTTTAGAGGTGGCAAGCGCATGAAAAGGTGGAGTATGAGAGACAAATTTGTTTGTTAAAAAGTCTCTTATATACAAAAACACAATATAAACACACTATCTTGGACCGGATACATGCCAGGATACCACAGAACAGCGCTATGCCCTCTGTTGTCCTGAAGGGGAATTGCTTTGCTACACTCCCCAGGAGACGGAGAAGTATGAGAGCAAAACGCTTCCGTCAATCCGTGCGTGTCTGTCCCTTGCGGAGCTGACGGAGAAGCAAGAATCAGGCTTTACAGACCAGATGGGGTAGAGTCCCATGACTAAACAAAGTCATGGGACCCCATCCAGTTCGTAGCACAGCATCTGTTTAGTCATGTGAACAGTGAATGACATCATCTCAGAACCGTAAGTGTGTGTGTTGTATGTACATAATTCAGCTTTAATAAATTTCATTCTATACAAAATCTGCTGATTTTAGAAGCATTAATGTCAGTATATCGGTATTGGCAAATATCTGTTATCGGCCTTAACAGTGATCTCGATATCAGTATCTGCCCCAAAAATTTCATATCGGTCCATCACTAATATATGAATGTTTGCATGTAAGTACCCAATAAACAAATGGATACACTGTTTTTAAATATTGATTCATTATTAAACATTGTAATATTTCAGCATTTCAGTATTTTCTTACATTCCTAATCTTTACAAAGCAAAATTCATTGCATGCTAATTTGCACAGAAAATCTGTATAAGAAGCATTTGCAGTAGAAATAAATGACTGCTTTGTGTCTGAACAAGCCTACGCTCATTAGACGCTACAAAGGTCATCTCTAACAGAATTTGCTAAATTTTCTTTTCTTTTTGTAAAGTACAGAAAAATGTTAGCAAAGTACTGATCAGAGATTTCCTGACAACAGATTTCAGATAGACAGTGTCTGACTTCCCATAGACACAGGATCTTCTTTGATTTTGTCACTTTAATAAGCACCCAGCTTGTTCAGCTTCCATAAACCTAGCCTTTTTACTGTCTGTTTTAAGTTGAGCCTTTTTCCCCTGTTTGTGTTAACAGCAACATGAATTGTGAGGACCGGAATGTGCTCCGAATGAAAGAACGAGAAAGGAGAAATCAAGAAATCCAGCAAGGCGGAGGAGAAGCCTTTCCAGCCAATTCCCCTCTTTTCCCTGAACCCTATAAAGTAGTAAGTTTGTTTAACATAACTCTCTCTGTTGCCCTGTCGAGCCGTTTGGAGGAGTTTGCATCATTGGCAGAAAACGAAAAGCTTCACGTGTGCAGCTTTAATATCTTGTTTTGATCAGCGAGGCAGCCGAGAGCCGAATGTGGTTACTGGGTATTGATACTAAATACTTTTTCTTTGGTTCTGATTTAAATCCATAATAAGAAGTTGACAAACTTTTACACTAATGCAAAACAGGCTATTAGCACACCCAGTGCTTGTTTTGTAGCACAGCTGTTAGACGTAAACAAACAAAACGCTGTGTCTTCACTCCACTTCCTCCTCTACGTCTTCCGCCTGTGCTCACAGATGCAGATATAGGCCAGTCAGCTCCTACCAACCAATGTAATTGTAAAGAGGATTTAGGCTCTCTGAACTGGTCTAATCTTTGCCACTAACCAGATTTGAGCAGATGTAAGTGGCTCCTCTCCTTTAGCCAGGACTAGCCATCAAAGACGCACTGAGGAATGTGTCCTGACAGGTTGGGAATTGAAAGGCCACCAGAGGTGAGTGATGGGTGTTTGTGTTTTGGACTACAACAAAGCGAGGGATAAAAACGGACGTTAAAGACGGGTAAAGTCTTTGACCGTTACCTGTTGAAAAAGCAGCTTTTTTAGTTGATTTGTTGTTTATAGCATTCTGTGTGACCCTAAAGCGGTTAAAGTCACGACTTTCTGTACTTACTTTATCTCTGCTCCTGCTTGTGCCGAGTCTTACGTAAGCTTTAGTTTGACTTTGTGACTGTCACGCTCCACTAAGTGGAAGTTTTACAGTGTTCTACATTAAAGAGCATGTGTGCACACAGCTGCAGCTGTGGCCTCCCAACTGTAGACCAGCACAGCGGTAACGATTTTATAGTGCACAGTGCATCTGCACGCTTCGTGGTCATCTTCAATATAACTATATACATAAAAGTAAATTGATTGATGCATTTTTCATGCAGATTTTGTCTTAAAAACACAAAAATTAAGCAAATTAAGTGGAAAAAAATATGTTTTTGGACTTTGTAGCTGAATGTTTTGAAAGTGTAATGTTTAAAGAAATAATGGAAAGGTTCGTTCCTGACTGGCCGAGATCCACTGCCACAGCAACGACAGAATAATCACTATTATGCACCTAGAAGGCAAATTGAATGAGCTTTTATATGTCAGCGTGTGGTTTGTTACAGAAGTGCAGTAGGATGAGCGCAGTGGACCACATCCAATATTAATTTACAAACACAGCAAAAAGAGGTTTTGTCTAACAAAAATAAAACTTTATTTACAGTCTTTTTTTTTCATACTTTTTATTAACAATTTTACTTGGAAGTAGCAGTAGATGAATCCTAAGCTGAGTGAGTTGATTGAGAACATCTTCTGTTCTGACGGCATTCCAACATGTTCGTAATGAGAGCACCGTTCCTGTTGACGCCACAAACTGAAACCAGCAGCTTGACAGAAAAATGGCTGGTATTACTCTTCTCTAGCTGCACAAATGAGAGCCAGGCCACGCTAACAGGAGGTGGTGGGGAGCGTGTTATGACCGAGCCAGTTACATTTCCTGCTGCAGATAACGGCTTGTGTTTCCCCACCCCCGGTGTGAATCTGTCAAACAAAACTGAGGTGTGAAACTGGAGACCGTGTGGGCTACAACATGTGGTCAAAGTGATTGATTAACCTGCGTGCTGGAACCATTATTCTAATTCACAAGGGTTTAAACTGTGTAAACAACACTCACGGGCTACTGATGAGTATTTTCTGACCCTTTTTTTTTACCCCCAATTCTGTAAACGATGATAAATCCGACGTAATTACATCTTTGCTTCTCTTCAGGTCAGCAAAGAAGATAAACTGTCCAACCGTATTCAGAGCATGCTGGGTAATTACGACGAGATGAAAGAGTCGATCGGTGACACGCTTCCAAAGCCCGGTAATAAACCTTCGAACAGCTCGTCTTCCACTGAGGACAAATCCGTCCCTCCTCTGTTTGGCGGGGACCAGCGTGGCGTTGGTGGAAGCCAGAGCAGTAAGTGGACTCCTGTTGGCCCGGCAGCGGGCGGATCATCATCACAATCCCAAAAACGCTCTGGACTCTCGGGCGGACACAGTAGCCAGAGGAGCAACGGCGGCAGTAGCAGCAACAGTAGCCAAAGAGGGGAAGTGCGAGAAAAGAAGTCGAGCAAGCATGGTGCAGGATCAGACCACTCAAAGTCCCATACATCCAGTCCAGCCAAGGGTTCCCTGAGCTCCTCCGGCAGCCACTCGCGGAGCTCCTTGTCATCCGAGCAGCATCACAGCAAGGAGCGCTATCGTTCCAAGTCTCCAAGAGACCGGGAGGCCAACTGGGACTCGCCCTCACGGGTTCACACCTCCTTCCCCAGTGGACACTCGAGTCAGACCTTTCCTCCGTCACTCATGTCCAAGCCCAGCTCCATGCTGCAGAAGCCCACAGCTTACGTTCGGCCTATGGATGGCCAAGAAACTGCAGAGCCCAAAAGTTCCCAGGCGGAAAACTACAGCGGACAGTCACACAGCAGCACCATGGGAGAGATGAAGCCCAACGGCAAGGCTTCGCTAACCAAACTCAAGATCCCCTCACAGCCCGTAGAGGTGAGTCCTAGTTAGGACATGATCGCGTTATGCTAGTTCTGGTTAGACTGGCCAATAGTTGAATATGAGAGCTACATGGAATCTCATCTGTAATCTATTACTTACACACTATACTCCACTAATTTCCCTTGCACTAATCACAAGTTTTTTCTCCTTTTAATCATATTTTTCAACTTTTTTTAAAATAGTTTTTATATTTTGAACTTTTTGTTCTTGTGAAGCGCGTCGCGATTTCTATCTTGATAGGCGCTATATAAAAGATCATTTTCTTTCTTTCACTATTGTGTTAAACAAACTGCATTCTTAGTGATGCCCAATAGGAAACCTTAACACGCCACCGGAGGGCTGCAGGAACTCCTGTGGCTCATAAAATACCTTCAGGGTGACTCACGGGACTCTAAATGGAAGCCACCTCTCACCTGTTGTAATGAGAGCATAGTTATGAACATGTCTGCTGAACATGGTGTTTGTGTGTTTAGGGGCCGAGCGATGCCAACTGTGTCGACGAAATTCTGAAGGTATGCTTCTTTCTTTTTGTTTCTGTGATCAGCTTTTGGAATAAAAGGAAAAACCACTGAAATAAGCAAAGGAGCAGTTCACTTTACTCACATCCCATCCACTACATTTTTCCTCTTCTCTCTCTCTCGTGTGTGTGTGTGTGTGTGTGTGTGTTTTCTTTTTTTTCATTCAGGAAATGACTCAGTCGTGGCCCCCTCCGCTAACAGCCATCCACACTCCCTGTAAAACGGAGCCCTCCAAGTTTCCATTCCCCACCAAGGTCAGCATCGCTGCCGTGGTTTTAACTGACTTAAGTGATTGTTTTGTTCTGGATTCATTTGGCTAATAAATATTTGTTACATTCACGCAACTGAAAAAAAAGGCATTTATGACTAATTTGATCTTTGGTTTCCTAAAATCACAGTCATTGGATTAAAAAGCAACGTGATTTAAAGGGAAATTAGCTCATTTATTATATTTTACGGATATATTTTATAGTAGTGGAGGAATAAAATGACTTTCATGAAATTAATTGAGATTTTTTTATTACTATCTCAGGATACACATCCAAGTGTGCACAGTGAGTATCATAAACCAGATCCATTCTGCACATAACTAAGTGTTAAATTTGGCTAATTGTTCATGGTTTTTATAAATGCTATTTATTAATGTATGCATGCATTATTTTTCACCTGTATCTCAGAGCGAGTCAGTTCATCTAAAAGCTCCAGCAGCCACCAGCCGAAGGACAGCAGCGACCACCCCACGTAAGAGCTAAATCTTTTCGCCCTTGTCGTGGGTATGTTTTCTTTTATTGATTTGCATAAACTCTTGAGTTGGGATGGGTACCAAAACTCTGTACCACTTTAGTACCAACCAGAAATATTCAATAGGCACTGGCACCGTAAATATATATCTTATTCGGTGCAAAATTTCAATACAATCCCCAAAGAAAGTCCTGTACAGCTCCGTTCCTCCTGCTGCTCTGCCTCATGGGGCTGGAGGACGCTGGCTGATCTCTCGCTCACAGACTGTAGCTTGTTTACAACACTTCTCCCAGTTTGCTGACTAAGAAAACGCCGGGAAAAGAATTTGCTGCATTTTGTGAAAGAAAACAGCGACAGAGCTAAATGTGACATCTGTGATGAGATTTGTGTTACTAAACTACATTTAAATATCAGCAATTTAACAAAGTGCCGCCGCGTCATTCATGGCTTTTGTTTGTGAGCTGATGCGTGCATTTTAACGTTTAATCGCCATCTACACCTCTGTGTTTGATTCTAGTCCAGTTGGTGTCCTTACACGTCATAATTGGAATTAAAGATATAAACAACTATTTGTGTTACAAGTTTAAATTATAATTAAGGATGCAATAACAACTTCACTGGTGGGAATTAAGTTTGCGATATCCCAGTTTTAACCTTTATTAGGCAGATTGGATAGTCTACTCAACCCATCCTCAACCCACTTATCTAAAAGGAGAAGAGCACCAGTTTAAATGTTTGTTCAGATAGTTGAATAAATCATCTTCTGCAGAGTTTCTGCTATCCACCGTTATTTATTTAGTTTAATAAACAAATATTCAAGTACCTTTTTCTCTTAAACAAATAGATATCGGTACCAAAAACCAGGCTTCATTTAGAGTACTGGTGTGGCTCCCAGTGTTTTCTTTACTGTGGGAAACGGGTAATAATGGCTCTTTGATGGGAACAGGTTGCCGACCCCTGGTTTAAGTGTTTCAATTTTTTTAATGAATTCGATTAAAAATAAAGGCGCCCGGCCCGTGTCTGAGGTAATTACACAGTCGTTGGCCCGAAGCCCGGCCCGAGGGCCGACCCGAGGGCCGACCCGAGGGCCTAGGGCTTCAGTGCAGGGCTCTACACTCTATCCATTGTTTTACACATTTGTCCTGTACCAGAATGTTTTCACCTATTTTGTAATTTGTATTTTGTAATTTTAATTGCTTTTATTTTTGATTTATTCAATATATTTACCTTCAACTGAACCATGTTCAGCGCTTTGGGCTTCCTGACAGGGTTGCGGAAGGCACTTAATAAATAAAGCTTTGATTGATTGATTAAAAAAAAACGTATCTAAAGCTACCCAAGCCTACTCTTAAGTATCAAAACAAAAAGCCTACAGAAGGTCCAGCAGACTGAAACTGTCTGCACATAAAGTAGTGAAAAGTAATTAAGTTTAAATATTTGATTTCAGTATGCTAAAGGAAGATTTGAATGTAAGCAGCAGTGAAGACAGCGACGGAGAACAAGATGCCAAGAATCCCTCAAGAAACGTACCAGCAAGGTAAATAAAAGTTTGGGTTTAATATTAGAAATAAGTTTATTTATGTATAGACATTTTCCACACGTCCACATTCTTGTGTCCCATAACAGCGAAGCAGCCGAGCCATCCAGGGATGACCCCAGCAGCCGCAGCTGCTCCGAGAGCAGCTCGGGTTCTGACAGCGAGAGTGAAAGCAGCTCGACGGACAGCGAAGCCAATGAGCGCCCGCGACCCGCCTCTCCTGACGTAATCATTTCACCGTAACTCTATACGAAGCTCTAGCGCTAATTTTAGGACTCTGTCACACATTTGTCACAAATTAGGTAAAAAGTTTATTCCTTATGGTTGAACAGCATCTTAATTCTGTTCTCCGTCACCCCTTCAGCCTGAACCACCTGCGACCAACATGAGCTGGCAGCTGGACAACTGGTTGCAGAAGACCAAGCCGCCCTCTCCTGCGTCTCCTGTGAACAACCGTAACGTTTCATCCAACTGTAAAAAAGAAAGTCGAGAAAGCTGCTCAGGGCGCGGTTATGGTGGTCAGGGAGGAGGGTCAAAGGATACGGCCCCAGCACCTCCAAGCAGGGACTTGCGCGCACTGCAGAAGGGTTCGGAGGGTGGACGTGGACGTCAAAAATCGCCCGGCCAGGGTAACGGTGGTACAAATTCTCGCTCCCGAGTGGGCAAAAAGCAGCCTAAAAAATCAGAGAAGCCTCCTGTGGTGGAGGAACCAAAGGGAGGTCTGAAGGTGGAGAGTGAGCCGGCTCCAGAAATACCTCCTCACCAACCCAAAGCTCCCACTAAGGGTTCCCGAAAACCAAGCATCAAAAAGGAACCCAAGTCCTCACCCAGGCCCTCTGCAGCCACCGTCACCACCACTACAGACAAACGCAAAACCAAGGCACCTACCAAGACGCCCCAGTCTCGTGAAATTGTCAGCACAGACTCTTCATCCTCTGATTCGGAGGGAAATGACAGCATCCCATCCTCGTCACAGACTCCCAAGTACCCAGAGAGTATCAGGACCCCTGTATGTGTGTTTTCACCTATGGAAGAGAAAGAGGTGTTGTCTCCGCTCAGCGACCCTGAGGAGCGCTACCCCACAAGGCAGCCTCATCCGCAGTCTTTACTCGTCAAGATAGGTTGGTCCGAACGGCTCTGCAGTTGATGTAGCTGATGCTTTTCTTTATTTTGGACCAAATGTAAGCACAACCTTTCCCTTTCCCATAGATCTCAGCTTGCTGTCTAGGATCCCAGGGCGGCCGTACAAGGAACCCGTGGAGATCAAAGTGGAGAGGGAAGACTCTCAAGATCGAGACAGCAAGGACTTCAGTAAGCATAGCAAGTCCAAGAGGAAACACAAGGTAGAGTCCACTTCAGTGTTTTTTTTCCTGTTATTGGGTTCTGTTAGGTTAATTTTTTAAAATCAGGTTAAAAATTATATTTATTTTCAGAATAGAAACTCTTAGGAAAACCTTCATCCTGGTGTCTACTGAAGCAAAAAAAAAAATCTATTTAAACCAAAGAATAATCAAAGAAATGTAGATTTTTATTTTCATCCATTGGATGGGTGTTTTTTTTTAGCTAAAAAAAATACTGGAGAGTAGGGCTGGGCGATATGGCTTAAAGATAACATCTTAGGAATTTTTTTTCATTCCAAATCCGATTTTTGATTCAGTTTGATATTTTTTCTCCTTTTCCCCAAACAGAAATTACAAATAACAGAAAAATGTTCAAAAAGTTGCTTTTAGTTTAATTGTTCCTTATAGGAGTTGACCTGAATTCAAAGTCCAACTAAATACAAGCTGTAAAGCCTGCTTTTAAGATCAAGAAATTACCATAGATCTCTGTTAATTACTGTTAAAGTTATAAACATTCAACACCCGGGTCAGGCTAATGCTTGGAATGCAGCTATGTTAACCACCGACACTTTGATAACTATTTTCCAGTGATCATTGAAGCCTTTGCACGTTACGTATCAGACATAGTTTGGACAGCCTTTATCGGTTTTAGTTTGCTAATGTTATGTTTCGCTACGTTGAGGCTAG
This sequence comes from Nothobranchius furzeri, assembly GCF_043380555.1. Lineage (NCBI taxonomy): Eukaryota > Metazoa > Chordata > Actinopteri > Cyprinodontiformes > Nothobranchiidae > Nothobranchius > Nothobranchius furzeri. The sequence goes on from NC_091750.1 coordinate 56,862,542, forward strand.
TGTGCCAATGCTAGCTTTGTGTTGTATGTATCTGAGGCGAGATGTCCAAATATCAAGAAATCAGAGTCCAAATTCTGTCGTGTTCTGCCACTTTGTTCTCTGGCTGATTTTTCTGTGCTGAAACGTGCACCTGATCTTTTTACCCCCAGAGTACGACTTACAAGGCATTCGTTCCTACTGGAGACCAAAACAAATGCATTAAAAGTTCCTCTTTAAACACTAGTGTGTTTAGCGACTGAACCTTAATTAGCTACATCAATGCTAGTAACTGGATTGAACAGGAAGCTCCGTTGCGTGACTGTTCCAGAATCTGCTGGATTAGCTAACAGCTATCATCAAAGGTAAAAATCCAGCTGTAGTGGGTTTTAGTGTCAACAGCGCTGACTGAACGGTGGTCTAACTGCGTATGAGTGAAAACACAGCAGTGGAAGATTTGGCTGCTTCTACTTCTTCTCTGCCCGAAAGTGAAAAAACATCCAGATTTTCCTAAATTAAATCTTCATAATTGGCTATTTTGAATTATTTGATTAAATTGTTTCATCACCCGGGTCTACTAGATGTTGGAATCAGCAGGGGGTATGGTTTTTTTTTGTTGCAGAAATGTAATTTTACTCTACTTAGTACATGTTCAAATCTGTTTAAAAGCAAGTCGAATCAAAACAACCATCATACATCCAAATACTCATATAGTGTGTTTAATTTTGTCTGTTTTTATCTGTAGAACGACGAGGAAGGCACAAAGCCAGAGAGCAAAAGATTCAAGCAAGACGAAAAGTCTATTTCCCATCATAAAAACAGCAGTAAAGAGTGAGTATTTTATCTGTTTGTCCCCATTAGGATTCACTCAGTGGAAAAGTCTTTAACTTTTCCCAATGATGGTAAAATCAGAGACTCATTTGTTTAGCCTGTTTATTTTCTACTCGTCCTCCTTAACTTCACTTGGTAACCTTCTTTCTATAGTCTCTGGTTTGTTGTGAGTTTCCCCTGATGTTCGTATTTAATCCTTAATGCAGCGATGATTCATATTCCACCAGCTCAAAGCGACCGTCGGAGAAGAAGGAGGAGCCCGCCCCTTCTCCTTCTATGTCGGGCTCTCAGCGGACACCTAAGGGAGAGCATCCAAGTCGAAAGGGAACAGTCAACTCGTCCTCTGGCGTGCTGTCGAGTGGGAACGGAAGTAAAAAAGAAGGGAGCCACGGCGCCAAGAGCAGTTCTACCTCCAAACACAGAAAAGGAGAGGACAAGGGACGCACGCGCGATGGAAAAGCTGATGTGAGTGAAGCCTTCATGCTCTTTTACTGACTTCACTCACCTTTCTTTCATTGTGTAACATCCAAAACTTTCTATTTACTGTGTTTCAGAGGCGGAAATTAACACAGTACGAATACTTTGTTACTGTACTTAATAGTATATTTCTTTCAAGTATGTCTGTACTTTACTTGAGTATTTAATTTTCTGATGGCTTTTTAATAATACTCCATGCATTTGAGTACTTTCTATTCCTTCTATCTTCAAAATGGCCTCGTTACTTCGACACATACCTCACGTAGTGCACGTACTACGTAATACACGAACATCTATGTTAAAAAAAAACAGGCGGAAAACGGAGCAGCGAGAAGGCGTTCGGTGGGAGCACGGTTTGAGACACAGAACAACTCTATCAACATAGATGAAGACAGTGGTCTGAGAAATGCTGCAGATTTGAAGGAGCGCTGCATTCTTCTTCCTTGGCCTTATTTAAAAGAGCTTTTTAAAGTTGTTGACTCCAAGAGCGATTCATGGCAAATGCGCTGTGTTCTGTGCCTGCCTAAACACAATGAGCTTCAAGCATTTAAGAATTCACCATCAAATCTGAAAAAACACATACAGGTATGCTGCATGAGCTAATTTAGCATGTTTTGTAAGTAAGTTTATAAGTTTGGTAATCCTATAGGATTTTCAGAGTGAGCAAATTTCTGCAGATGTTGAAGTAATTACAGATTATAAATGTTGTGGTCGCAGATGATCCTCTGCCCCACTCTGTTTTTGTACCAAGTGGAAAATGTCTAATTTTTGAGGCTGAGAGCTCTGAACACACACACACGTGTGTGTGTGTGTGTGTGTGTGTGTCTCAGGCTGTTTGAGAGCTCTGCTACAGTAGTCATTTGTCAATTACCCTTTTAAGCCTAGTCCACACGTAGCCGGGGTTTTTTAAAAACGAATATCCGCCCCTCCAAACACTTGCATCCACACCACCTCGTTTAAAAAAAAACTCTGTCCACACGTACCCGGATAAATACGTTGTTAAGGACATGCCTGACCTATAGGCGGCAGTACTTCCCACGTTCTTAACCTCGTCCTTCGTCTGTGGTCTTCCGCAAGGAGCAGCAATTCTGCTTGCAAAAACAAACAAGCAAAAAGCGCTTGGACAATTGATAAAGCGAGCGCATGCTGTCGGCTAGTGTAAACACAGGTCGCACATGTGATGTCAGCATTTTTTGTCGCGGAAAGTGACGTTGCGGACCTTAAAACTCCGGTTTTGTCTGTCCACACGCAGACACCCAAAACGGAGAAAACGCAGATCTTCACTTTGGCCGGAGTTTTTAAAAAGATCCGTTTTCGTGTGGATGACAGGCCAAAACGTAGAAAAATATCTACGTTTTGGCAGATCCCCAGCTACGTGTGGACAGCGCCTTAGAAAACCAGTTCAAGCACCTTGGGATTTTTTTTATTTCGGAAGGCCCTGCACAAATACACTTTTCTTCTTCATCTTGTACTTTTGCGTACCTAACTACACTGGTCTTCTCTTTGTTTGTATAAAGGAAGCACGCAAATCACCTGGAAAGGTATAACGATCTAACATCAACTAGTCTGAAGTGGAAATTAACCACCAACGGTGGTCCAAACAAACTGCTAAACTGTGGGAAACCAAGAGAGTTTCACAGAAAAGCATGGGTGATGCCATCATTAACTTTGTTTTTACAAGGTCTGAACCCTCTATGTTGTCAGACAGGAGGGTTTTAAACTCCTGTGCATCAACTACAACCAGGTGTGACTGTAATGTCTTGAGGCACCAAAAAAAAGGGAAGAAAATTGAGAAAGCTAAACTGGAGATGAAAAATCTAAAGGCTGCTATGAGTGAGGTTGCAGCCTATGCCACCACAGACAGCTGGATTGCACACAAAGTTTCACTGGTGTCACGGAACATTGGATGGAGCCTAAAACCATGGAAAGATGCTCTACTGCACTAACGTGCAAACAGCTAAAAGGGTCGCACACATTTTCTGCACTTTCTGGTGCACTAAACCACATGCAGTGGGATGTGAAAGGTTAGGCAGCCATGTTTAATCTTCATAATTTTCCTACTCAATTTTAGTTTCATCAGTCCACAGCACCTTATTCCAAAATGAAGCTGGCTTGTCCAAATGTGCTTTATCATACCTCAAGTGGCTCTGTGCTGTGGGCAAAGAAGAGGCTTCCTCTGCATCACTCGCATACAGCATCTCCTTGTGTAAAGTGCGCCGAATAGTTAAATGATGCACAGTGACTTCGTCTGCAGCAAGATGATGTTGTAGGTCTTTGGTCTACATCACTTGATGTTTTCACGTCATGTGAGAGTTGTTTTGAGACCCCATGTTGCTGTTCTTCAGAGAATATTCAAAGAGGAGGGAAACTTACAATTGCCCCCCCCCCACCCCCCTTCTCATAAATTAGATTAACCTGTGCATAGAGGTCAAGGGTCACTGAGCTTACCAAACCAATTTTGAGTTCCCAAAATTAGTTCAAAGTTTTTGGAATCAATGAAACGTCAACCAGTGTTGTGCCCGAACGCGTTCATTGAATGATCGTTCGTGAATTTGTTAGTTGGTTTTTTTTGTTTGTTTTTTTGTGAACGTGAACTGAACTGGTTCGTATTTTGCCTGATGAATGTAAAAGTGAGCGCGTTCGTCCTGGCGTGTGTGAACGGGTTTATGAACGCGTTCCTTCGCCGTACTAGCTCCAGATCTCCACTTAGCTTTTCCGGAGCTAATGCCTAGCTAAAGCTTCCTGTTAACCCATTGACATATAAATATTAACCATATAAGTGTTAACCATAGAGTTTATAAAAAGTAGAACCCGCAAATGTGGCCGAACATAGGCAGTAGCGGGTTAGAATTATGAATTAGTTTGTTTTTTAAACAAACTTAAACACTGATGTCAACAGTGCCCACATTTCTATGGAGTTCTGGAAGAAGAGGGTGAACCTTTTGAGGGGACAAGGCAGAAAAAGAATGACAAGGATGAAGGGCAAAATGTGGATCTTGAGTTTGTCGAAGCTGGAGCCATGTTGGATAAAGATGATGGTCTAGAATACCAACATCATCACTGTGCCTGCCACCTCCTGAACTTGGTGTCAATGATTGGTGCCTCAGAGACAAATGCCAACGCTACCTACAAGACACCTTCTCGTTCAGCATTTTCTAAGTGCTGGAGTCTATGGAACAAAAGTAGTAGAGCCACTGCAGCTGCAGTGATAATTGCAGACAAATGCAAATTCCAGCTCTTGAGACCAAACTGTAATTGAACATTTGAAATCTAAAATATTAAGGTTGTCAGTAATTTGTGTTATTTTCTGTACCAGCACAGTCCTGATAAACAAAAGATGAAAACAAAGCTATTTTGTGTGTCTTGAATTTTTTTCCTTTTGAGACGGTTGTACAAATAATTTCTTTAGGAAAGCTTTTTGAGGATCGAGGACAAGCTACGCAGCTTCAGCCAAATGGGATTTTCTTATGTACATTTTAACATATGGTTGTTGTTGTTGTTTAAATAAAATTCTTAACCCAATCCAGAAATTATTTTGTGTTGTTTAAGGTGAACATATTTTTTACTTTTTGTGCTTAAGTATTTTCTAGAACCTGTACTTTTTACATGAGTAAAGAAATTCACTCAGTACATTTTACCAGAGCATTTTTTTTTACTCAGAATGTCAGTATATCTCTATTTTTGTCTGTTCAGGAAAAAGTATCCAATAACCAGATGGCAGTGCCTCCTCTCTCCATGGAGGGCTCGAAGTCTCAGAGAGCCAAGCTGGCTTTTGAGGACAGGTAAGCGGAGCCCTTTTCACTGTGGATAACCCCTCAGCGGGAGTCGGAAAATGCTGCTTTGGGGGCTCTAGGGTTGCTTTTGATGCACGAAACTACAGGAGGTTGGGGAGGTCGTGAATAAAAGTGTCTGAGTGCCAGAAAGATTATGTAAAATTCCATATTTAAAGGACTAGACTTTTTGCGGTCATTTTACATTATAAAGACATAACATTAAGCTTCTGAAATTGTAGCAGTTTTTTTTGTTTCAGATTTATATTTAGAGAATAAACAGGAAATAGGAATAAATGCCCAATATTTATTTGGCCTGCTAATAAATTTTTTCCAGGGTCTGTTCGGCTGATCACTATTTACAAGAAGCCAAGAAACTCAAGCACAATGCAGACACTCTGGTAAGCTGGGACAAGTCAATCACCAATTAAAATCAGTAACAACACGAAATGTAGTACGAGAATCTGTTTTAAATCCCAATCTTCCTTCACAGTTGGACCGTTTTGTGAAGGCAGTTTGCTACCTTGATGCCGTGGTTTCCTTCATCGAGTGCGGCAACGCCCTGGAGAAGAGTGCCCAAGAAGCCAAGTCGCCTTTCCCCATGTATGCTGAGACAGTGGAGCTCATCAAGTAAGAATAGACATCAAAGTGTTTGTTTTGTGGAGTTCACATTCAAAAATGGAGTCTGGTCATGAGATTTGTGTAAACAAAAATGTATATGTGTCCTTAAAGTTACAAAAGATTTAAAACATGAAAATAGTTATGCTAATGCATTCTGGGTAATGTAAGAACTAGCTTTTGACAGAGAAGAAAATATTGCGTGGATCTGCTGTACAAACAGATTTGGTGGAACATGTCCTGCCTTTGCTTTCAGATACACTATGAAGTTAAAAAGCTACATGGCTCCAGACGCTACTTCAGCAGACAAGAGGCTAGCGGTGCTTTGGTGAGTAGACCGTCTCACCTCATCAGATTATTAGTTTGCTGAAATTATCTGCCTGCGCATTGCTTTCCTCTCCAGAGTGCAATAATTGCATGTTTTTTCCCCCAGCCTCCGATGCCAGTCACTCCTCTACCTGCGGTTGTTCAAACTGAGGAAAGACAGTGCTCTAAAGTACTCCAAAACGCTCACAGAACACTTGAAGGTGCTTTGGGTTTCACACATTCTCAAATGTTTAAAAATGTTCATCCATTCCATATGTGCAGATGTAGGATGTAAATGTGAAATGTCGTGTGAACATAATGTTCTTGATTTTGTTCCACAGAACTCTCTAAGTAACACCCAGGCTCCCTCTCCTGGAATGGGAAAGTAAGTCATGTATTCTTTGCTGCTTTGTGAACTTATGGAAAAAGGAGGTCTGTTTCTTTATTTTAGGTAAATCGGTACTCAAGTTTATTAAAACCTTAAGATTTTAAATATATTTATTAGGGCTGGGAATTTAAATAGTTAACTATGATTAATTAGAAAAAAAAATGCATTAAAAAATGGACCCTTTGAGCTCAAGGGCTATGATTGGGGGCTATGAAGTTTAGGAGCAAAATAATTTTCCTGAATATCAATAAACATCGTCAAGCTGCATCTAAGAAAAACCATCAGAACCTTGGATACAAGACTTTATTTTTGTGCTCCAAGCACAACTAAAACTACTCCATTTTTTTGGTTCTTCACTATGCACAGAGTGCTTGTTTTCACCTTTTTCACAACTAAAACTACAATCAAATAATTCATCAGAAATCCCTCTTCCTGTGTGAGTGTTTTTGCTTTCATTTCAGTCTCTTAACACTGCCAAAAATCTCATTTTACACACATTCTATTCACCCGTTTTATTCTAAATATGTATCCCCCAACATTCCACACTGAAGTTTTACAGAGATAGAAGCCAGAGAGAAACTAAAACAGAAGGTATTCCCCCCTCTTTTGTCACACTGAAACCAGATTAGACAGAAAACTAAGCCAGTTTGACAAAAATAAATAAATAAATAAACAGGCTTAGAACTCAAACATCCAGTAGGACTTTTCTCTTTCCTGGTTTGTGGATGTCCGTGTTACAATGAGTCTCGTTGGCTGACTAAGCTGTCAGTCTAATTTTGATGAGTCACGCTTCATTCTGTTGGCCCTAAAAATACCTAAGAGGTGTCAATCATCCGAATTGACCAATAAGTCACAAAGGTAGAAAGCTGTGTAGTGAAGCTTCTGGTATAGCTCCAGCCTATGCCAGCAGTGCATTTTAAAAGTATGACACACAGCAGCTGTTCAAAACTACTTTTTTTTCTGTTTTCTATTTAAGCACAATTTAAAAGCATTTTTTTTAGAAATTCAAAGAGCCTGAGTTTTTGTCTATTGTTAAAGTCCCATAGTTGTGTGGTGAAAATTGTCCTCCACATTTGACCCATCCCTGTGGGGAGCGGTGAGCTGCAGACTTGGCCGCACTCGAGAACTATTAACTAATCCAACTCCTTAAAGATGAATGTCAAGCAGGGAGGCATTGGGTCCCATTTTTGTAAAGTCTTTGGGATGACCCAACGGGGATTTGAACCCTAATCTCCCAGTCCCAGGGCTGACACTCTGCCACTAGGTCATTGAACTGGTATGGTTTGATTCTCTGCCTAATTATTTTTAATTGAAAAATTGCTTTTGAGGCAAGTTTTCTTGCGCGATTAAAATGCAATTAATTAAGATTAATCAATTAATTACAAAGCCTCTAATTAATCAGATTACTTTTTAATTAAGTCCCACCCCTAATATTTCTATTTGCGAATGGCATCAATCCTGTGACTAGTGAGTAAATGCATTTTGACATTTCAAAGTCAAAGTCAGTTTTATTGTCAATTTTACCACATGTGCAAGACATACAGAGAAATGAAATAGAGTTTCAGTACACACAATTCAGAGATCAGACATACATGGGCAAGACACGTGACAAGAATTGGTGACTGTGGTCCTTCGCAACACGAGTCGCGCTACCTTAACATCCAACAAACGTTCTTTTGTTTGTTTTTTTCAAACAGTAAAGCAGCTGGAATGCCCTCTCCGGTATCGCCCAAACTGTCGCCCGGCACTGCAGGAGGCTACTCGACTGTCAGCAACACCAGCTCCTCCGTGACCATACCTCAGCGCATCCACCAGATGGCTGCTAGCTACGTCCAGGTCACCTCCAACTTCCTGTACGCCACCGAGATCTGGGACCAGGCCGAGCAACTGTCCAAGGAGCAGAAAGGTAGGAGTTTCTGCCGTATCTTTACTTCAAAGTTGGTGACTCAGTAGTTTAACTGTGTTTGCAAACAAATACAGATGTTGTTGAGACACTTATTAATTCTCAGTAGATATCTTATCATAACTTCTACTGCATCAATATGAAAGTAGCAATTTTTGTGTTTGAGAAGGTTTAATTTTCTGACCTGGAATGGGTGTTGAATAAATCATGTGTTTTCATCAAATTTTGTTGGTTATGAATAACATTAGATCCACTTCTGCTTTCAGAACTTCCGGGTAATTTTACAGAACCTTCATGGCATGCGTGTCTCCACTTCACTGGGTCAGCCTTAAACGTTTTCTGAGCCATTTCAGGAGCTAAATGAGTACCTGAACAGGGGCATGTACTCTAAAATGCCCCGGTAGAGTCGCTGGGCGGGACTTGTGCTTAACTTGGGCTGATTATAATTTGGTGAGAAATTATGTTGCCAAAAAATGGTTTTTGTAAAGTTTGAAGATTTCATAGTGAAGCGGAATGTTAGGAAAACAAAAGCATGGATGCTGCTTTAAATTTGCCATGTCTAACTTGACAACCCTGAAAAAAATCCCCCTGAAATTCTTTATTGTCCACTTCTTTGTACAAATTGGGGCTTCTCGCCACTGAAAGCCGGCTTTTCATCACACAACCATTCTCCTGGTCCTCTGAATACAATATAAGTATCTGCGGATAACTTTGGGTGCTGATGAGTGACATCACTCACTGCTGAAATGGCCACAATATGCTGACGTTTAGCAGAAGTCCTGAAAGAGACGATTTGGTATGGAGACAACAGCTAAGAGGACCGAGCCTTCGCATCTCCCGGCCATTGGTCACCCTTTTTTTGCTTTGTTGTTTCAGATTTTTTCATGGAGTTGGACAAAGCGATGGGCCCACTGATCTTCAACACCAGCAGCATGACAGAACTGGTGCGTTACACTCGGCAGGGTCTCCACTGGCTGCGGCTGGACTCTGATCTCATTCCATAGCGAGCATTCGCTCCCTGCAAGCTGCTTCCTGTCACACACCCGAACCTCAGCCTTTCCTTCACCTCTAGTCCTCCACATACGCTCACATGTGGTTAACCTGGCAGACTTCTCTCCAGCACTGTGTCCATATTTCTTTTTTGCACCAGCTTGCCAAAAAGACTTTTGAGCAAATTTCGGACATCTCTCCCCTTCGACTGCACCAAGCGTCGCAGCTGCAGCAGGAATCAAAAACAACTGATCGTTCATCTGCGTTCTTATGAAATTTTCTGAAGGCCTGGTTTTTATCTCTTTGGCACTGGGTGAAATATTTATTCTGAGTACACTAAAACTGAGATTTTGTTTGTGGGCTACTTTGGCTTTTAGCTTTTTATTTAACTTTGTTCCACCAAAGTACCTTCCAGGAACACCAAAGGTGCTTTAAAATGAATGTTTCTCTTTATCGTTTTTGTGCCTTGTGTGTGAGCTACAGGAAAACAGTCACCAATAATACCTGATTTTACTTCTTTTTATTCTATTTGATTTTTGCTTTAGCCACAATTGTTAGCAGTCATAAAATTATTTACATGCAATAATATATAAGTAAGTTGGTGGATGAAGTCCTTTTAACCAGGTTTATTAACCCCGGTCCTCAGCTCCCCCCCTCTCCTGCATGTTTTCCATGTTGCCATTTCAAACACTGGTGTTTACTGCCACACACCTGACCTAAATTAATGATGGACTCACAGGCTTCTGCAGCACTTGATGTCCTCCTGAGGAGGCTATTCAAATATGTAAACCAGGTGTGCTTGAAGCAGAAAACATGCAGGACAGGGAGTGCTGAGGACTAGGGTTGAGTAACCCTGCTCTAAAGCTACCATTTTGATTTATATTTCATTGTAGTCTCTTAGCAGCTGAGGATAATCCTATAAATGCCAGCTAAATGGAACATTTCTGACTGAATTCATATAAAATCTTCAGTTTATTTGTTTCAAACCGTGAACTTATTTCCAATTCTTAAAGTCAAAATGTTGGAAGAGGTTTTTGCTTTACTTTATAAAAATAACTTCTCTCACTATGAAATTGGCAGTAATATTAATAAAAGCATCAGAATTCTGCTCTTTTGAGATGTTTTTACATTTGTAGCGCCGTTGTTTCAGACCTTCCCTCAAACCAGAGCCACTTCCTCAGTGTTACTTGTCTTTTTAGTCTTTTTTTTTTTTTAATCGAGTGTATTTTTCTTAAGAACTGCAGGGTTTGTCTTAAGTATTGAAGGTTGTGTCCAACATAAACAGCACAGTTATTTATTTAGTAGATTTTATGAGAACTGGGTTGTTTTTTGTGCTGATTTGGTACAACAGGGGGTTAGCAGTGTTGCATCAGTGAAGAGTTTTAAATTTATGATCGTATTTATCAAAGAAGACGTATAATGACCAATACAAACTTTATATTTATATACCAAGCAGTTTTTTTTTATTCCAGCCAAGCAAAATGCAGGATTGAACGGAGGTTATGAGAACAAGGGTTTTAAAACGGAGATGTTTCACAGCAGGAAAATGCTATTTGCTTTCTTATATATGTGAACAATTGTCCCTTTGTTCATGTGAATTTACTGATATAAACAAGCAAATGCTGATATTATACCTAGCTGATTGAAGGTCATGACGGCTAATTAGAGAAACTTTCCTTTTTGGTTATTTTAGGCCAACTTCCTACCAAAACATGCTGAAAATTCTAACTTTGGGCCAAATATTATTTTTATGATATTTTTAAATTGCTAAAAAAAAATGCATAGCGAAGGTGTCTGTTTTACATCGTCTTCTCTTGGCTAAGCATTTACCATTTTTCTGGCTTGTCACTTATTTTTTCATTCTTTTTTCCTTCACCGGCTCCCTAGCCTTTACCGCAAGCAGGGAAACTGTTATTTTCTCTTACAGTTGAATAAGAGAAAGTCAGAGGAGGTATTATTTTGATCTATGCAGGATTTTTTTTATTAGAAAAACAAAAAGTCTATTTGTGTGAAGGGGAATCGGGGGAAGAATATCATTTTTAAGCTTGGGACTTCCTTTTTGTTTTTGTTCTGCCTCTATTAAAAACTGTTTAACTGAAAAATGCTAATGCCTTTAGCTTTTGCAATTTAGTGTAATATACCTATGTATAGATTTTTTAAATAACCATACAAAAGTGACTTCTAGTCACTTTGTACTTAAAGCTGGAGGTGAGTTTTCTCATAGAAACTCCTCAGTCATGTCTTCATACACTGGTACACTTTGTAAGTAGAGGTTTGTGTTCCCTACACTATCTTATAAGTAATAACAAAAGTAGCAGTAGAATCATTTTTAACAGTTTGCTACTCACACTTATTTATTTTTCTGCCCTTTTTGCATATTTGTTTTCTTCCTATTTTGCCTTGATGAGGATTTTATGAAATAGGAAGCTGTAAATGTTATCGGAGTGGGTCATGAAGAGATTTCATTGTAAGTAGTAATTAATATTCTAACTTGAAAGAATCCAGGGTAAGAAGAGGTCTTTTTTGACATTAAGTAGAAAGATGTTAACATTTGCATGTTTCTATTTAAATACAGCTGTGTAAATTGTAAATATAACGCGTCTTAAAGGGGCAATTTTTACTACAGGCTGTCATTTTTATTAAATTTAAGAACATAAATGCTGTAAATATATTGTGAAAGACTTTATGCACATTTTTCTTTCGTCCTCCGTGAACTTTAGTGTTCGTTTCATGCCCTAAGTTGTTACAGATGATCACCCTCTGTTAACACTGTACATCAGTTTGATTTCTGTCCTTTTCTTACGTGCTCGTACACTTTGTCCTTTCCTTCACTGTCCGATAGTATCAGTCACCACATAATCTTTAACGTCTCTAAATCCAAGTGCGAATATTTTGTCTTCTCTATATTTAATATGGAGCTGTGTATTTCATTAAGTGTATATTGTTGTTCTCATGGCATGTACAGTGCGTCCGCGTCCTCCGGAGACAGACATGTTTACCATGTCTCTTTTTGAACAATTGTTCCAACATGTCTTTTCGAACAGAGGTATTTCTCATCAGAACAGTTGTAGCAGTTTATACAGTATGTTGTACAACACCTTTTTCTATGACGCGTCTCCAGAGTGAGGCCGGCAGCAAACACTATGTACAAAAATCTGAATTTGGACTAGTTTTAGCAGAATTGATGATGGAGATGCTATAAATGATGGATGCAATATGATTTAAGGTACCTGTTGAGTTTGATCTTCAAACTTAGGTCATGTAATTTAAAAAAAGCATTCTTGTGAAGTGAGTATTAATTGTGACTAATGAGAGTCTGTCCTGAATATTCTTTGTATTTTGCTGTATTGAGAATAAAATATATATGGATATCTTTGGTGTGTTCTTACTGTGTTTAGTTTCTAATTCTATTTTTGGTTCTTTTTAAAACACAGGAAAGGTTTCTCTTTGCCTTGCTGACGTACGTTTCGTTTGCCGACTGCAAAACATCTTCAGAGCTGACGCTGATGGTGGCTTCACTTCCTACTCCGTTTATCTGCGGGGAGCAGAGGATGTTGTCGCCTTCTGCTGCCCGCTCTCCCCTCTCCGATGATGCAACACAAGGATCATAAACACCGGACAACAGAAATACAAAAGATGGATAAAAGAAGCTATAGAGATAAGGAGACGTGGATGGGGGACCATGAACAGAGACGATGGCGTTTACTCATTGGATCTCGCATGGGACTGCATCATCGGAGAGGAGAGATCAGGCAGCAGAAGGCGACAACATCCTCTGCTGCCCGCGGATAAACGGAGTAGGAAGTGATGCCACCATCAGCGTCAGCTCTGAGGATGTTTTGCAGTCGGCAAACGAAACGTACGTCAGCAAGGTAAAGAAAAGCCTTTCCTGTGTTTTAAAAAGAACCAAAAATGGAATATATATATATAGATATGTTTAGGTGGGTTATCGTTTTTCGAGTTTTTCATGCAGGCTGAACATGAAAATGGTCTCCTACATCTATCTCCAAAATTAGCTTCTGATAGAAGATAGATGGTGAAAATCCTGACAGATCTACGTCACACTGTCACTTAAAGGTATAGCAATCGTTTTTCTTCTGGGTGGATCACGTCAACCATTGGTCCGCAAAAATGTCAATTTCTGGTGAAGCCAATCCTGGGTTAGTTTTCACTTCCTGCGCATGCGTACTCTGTGCACCCCTGCACTCTCATGGAAATCAGGAAGAGGCTAACGCGGTCCAGTCCACTCCCCACAGACGCCGCTGTTGCCGGTTTTCTGCTCGAGAGGTAAGCTAATGTTCTGCATGCTATTTTTAGAGACTCTTATTACACATTACGGCCGGCAGCTGCTTGGAAACAGGCGCTGGGAGAGTGTTGCACAATGTGGAGAGGGCGGTTCTTTCCTGAAATTCAGAAACATTGATTGCTCTACCTTTAACGTTCATGGACAACCATTTTGAATCATGACGAGGAAGGCTGTTGTTGGTTAGCGTCCAGGAAACCACAGAGGGTGTTGCTGCTATTAGAAGCTAATTGTTAGCATTAGCAACTCCACCACACTGCAGAAGCTCCTCCAAGCTTGTGTTATTTGTGGATATAAAACATCAGTGTTGCAAAGCAAACTGAGTCAGTGGTAGAGTTGTGTTGCTGTTAGCCAATCAGAGGAGAGATGTCCAAAGATCAGGAAATAAGACTCCAAATCCTGCCGTCTGAAGCTCAGCTGTGATGTGGTTCACTTTTAGTTCCTGGAAATGGTGCACCAGTGTTTTTTGGCTCCAGAGTATGACTTACAAGGCGTTCATTTATATTAGATATCACTGCAAATTTATTGATTAAACGAATGTTTCACACCTTTAATTCTTTTTCAAACAATTACAAAACAGCTAAATAGGTTGCTGAAACAAGGTTTTTACTGATGGCTCCTTTGTACTTTTTATTTAAAATTTCAATAATCCTCTTACATGAGTAAAAGTTATGATTACATATTTAATTGTATGATCTGTTAGCAGTCAGTATTTGATGTGAATGATTATCAGCTAATATCTTCAGCTTAATTTCTGTAAAATCATTAGCATTCTGGCAATTTTTGTTGTGGTGGCCATCAGTAATTGGGTTTACTCCAAATATTACTGTATTGAAGGATTTATCAGATACTACAGATATTTACAAGGTAAGATCATAATGCCATTTACTTCACAGACTGCTGCTTGAAAACAAGGTTGTCAGAAAAAATAAAAATCATGAGTTGCTTCATCCATTCACTTTAAATAAGCAATTGAAGTTTTATGTCCCTCAGATAATCTTATCAATATTTTATGCTCAATTAGTTTTTTCTTTAAATGGAAAATATGTGTTCAGTCACTGTGCGTGGAACCACAAAACTATTTTAAGTTTACTCAGTGGGGATGAAAGGTCATGGAGGCCCAAGCAAAAACACCTGTTGTCCAACACAAACAAGTAAGCTTGGGGCTGTTTCACTGTCTGTGTGGAAACGGTAATGGCGTGTTTGTTGTGGGTTCTGAAAATGAGGAAGTGTGTGGCCCGTCTTTGGCTGAGCAGTTGGGAAGGTGGTGAAGGGCCCCGCCAGGGAGTGTGAGAAGTCCAACGGTGCTGTGAAACGACAGCTTTTTATTGTCTCACTACTGTTGTAGCTATGAATTGGTTCAAAATTTGTCAGCCCTCTGGTGGCCCCTGGTGGCCCCAAGCAATTGCCTGCTGTGCCTTTTGGCACACAGCACCCCTCAGTTCATTGGATTGTCCTGCTTATGCTTATTTGTCTCTGTCTTTAACCTTAGTGTTTTTATTTTTAACAACATTTTCATAATCCTTTTAATGCTTCTTTAGGATTTTTTACTTTTGAGTCTGTTTGAGTCATTGTGCATCACTTTGTGATACCTTTTTGGTTTTCTTTAATATTTTATTTAGAATTCGACAGTTTGATTCTTTTAGCAGCAGTTTATGAATTTTTCTTGTTGGCTTTTTGAGATCACTTAAAAATTTTAATCTTGTTTGGGCAATTTTCAATTATAATATCACAAATGATCATTAGGAATGTAATACTAATTTTATTTTGACAAAAGGGGCAGATAAAATACTTATTACTCCTTTCATTCAAATTGTGTTGATACGTATACTACATATATTTACTTCATTCCCCCCCTAGAATAAAATAAATGAATAAATAAATGAATATAATAACTATAAATAGTTTAAAAATAGGGTTTAAAACATGGTTTCCGATGTATGGCCATTTTTTGACTGATTTAATTAACTATGTTGAGTTAAATAGCTATCTTGTCTTTATTAAACCGCTTTAAATCTTACACAATCAGGATTCAGTGATTCAATCAAAACAATGCAAGGAATTCCACATTTTCCCCGTTCCTCCCATTAACACCATTTGACCAATAGGATGTCGCGTTTTCCCAAAGAGCCCACCTTTAGCGTCTTCTGATTGGTCAGCTCGGTCCTCCGTTACCTTTCATCCCCAGGGAGGGAATAAGGTAAAGTAGCTGCTCGTGGAGGAAAAAGGAAAGCTCATTACTGGACGTCACCAGGCGCAGCAGTCTTCTACAGAGAAGGTTCCCGGTAGGGTTTAACCTCGTTTTTTACGCTTTTCTTCACTCGATAAGTAACAGGCGAGGGAAACCAGGAATATAAATTAAAAACTAAATAGAAACCGTAACGTTCAGGTACAGAAAGCAGGCAGCAGGTGTTCTTAGTATCGCCTGGACTTCTCAGTTTCGGTTGTCAACTGTCATCTGACTGAAAGCCATTTCTCTTCCTGCAGTTTTGTTTATTGCTATTTACACAACCAATTTGTAATTTGATACACTTGGAAAAATTTGCTTGAACAAATGTTAAAATAATAATTTAGACAATAAAGTGATATTTAATTTATTATAATTAAACATGGCTGCCGTTTTTGTTTTCCCTTTGCAAATCAAACTTAATATCACGTTTTATTTCCCAAAAAATTTTCACCTTGATCTTGCAAAATACTCTTATTTTATAATGATTTAAATGTTACCTATGACTTTAAATACAGCAGACTGATGTAATGGAGGTGTTTATTGCCCTGGAGAGGCTAGTTCTTTTAACTACTGTCATCAAAACACATTTAATTGCTAATGCCATGCTCTCTGCCTTGCAGAGTCTGCCTATCCTCATCCATTCACTCAGGTCAAACTGATACCTGGCTCTGAATTATGCACAGAGGCCCCTTTTCACTAAATGAGTGGATTATCTTTTATTTAAAGTGGGAACAAAGAGGCACCACTGCTGTTGCTTGGTGGCTCTGAGGGGAAACCAGACACTGCTGTTTGTTGATGCACTCATGCAGTGTGTTGGTCAGATGGTGGGTGCAGGAAGAGCACACTGGCCCTTTTTGTGTGCTGCTGCTACTGGATGTCATGCCCAGGTCTGCATGGGTCCTTTATAAACAACTGTGTGCAGAGTGTAGATGATCTAAAGGCTTCAGATGTGTTGCATTTATTTTTGCACCACTTTAACAGGTGTAAATCCTGTTGTAGTTATCCCACTGAACAGCCTCTGTTTACATAAATATGTATAGCTCATCAGTCCAGTCTCTCATATTACCTGTTTCTCCAAACCAAGGCCATTCAGGAAGCTTTTCACAATGAGTAAGATAGTAAATATTTATCACTTTTATGCAGAAACACACGCACATTGGCCTGAAAGGTTCTTTTTTTAATAAAGCTTTTGGACTGAAACAAAATTGTTTGTTAATTTATACAAATTCGAAGCTTTTAAGTAACACTTCAGGCATGTACAAAGCCAGGTTTTATTGAGTTTGCAAAAAAAGATGAAAGGAGAAAGAGAAGCGAAAACAAAAGGTGGAAGTAAATAGAAGGGAAAGACTATAAGAAACACACCGGGTGTTGAAACGTGAGCTCTTTCGTCATCCATGTTTTGTTTTACAGTCTCTCTTTATCTAAGAAAAGGGGAAAAACAAAGATATTTAAAAAGCTGATTACGACTTCAGGCTGAGACAAATAAGGACAGTTTGTGTTGTTTTTCAAGCCGTGGAAAATGACTTTGTGTGTTTGAGCGCGCGGTTCGGACTCGGATGTTTACATTCTTCATGTGACCTTTCACCCAGCTCACCTCTGGACGGATGAACTTACTGGTGGCAAGCAACATAAGACCAGTTCAAATACAAATGTTCCAAAGCACCGAGATTTACTATTCAGCTAAAACTGGATTACACACAAGATAACTGCTTCAGGTTAAAATATCAGATGATCAAACGGGACTGTGATCAAATCAGTATCGTTCCGTGTGCTTTGACCGTAACCGAAGGTGTCAGATGGTAGGAAGGTGTCATCGTTGGCGTAAACCAGCTAATTCTTGTTGCTTTTTGTTATTCCAACCCTCATTGTTCCGTCTTCCCTGTAAAGGATTTGCCTCCTTGCTGTAATTCCACCTATTTTGCACCGAGACCTTTTCAGGGGACTTTACATCCCTTCCCTCCTGTGATTCATCACAGATTCTTTTGTTTTTGTTGTAATATTTAATCCAGACTGTATGTGATAACTTGAATTGTTAATCATATTATCATATTATTTGTAAGCTACTTGTTTTTAAATCTACTGCTGTGATTGTTAGAATAACAGCATGACGCCACATGTGCCTGTTTCATGTAAAAGGAAAGGCCACTTGAAGGACCAAAGTCCACCAGACACATTATTTCTAGTTGTGTAAGAGGTAAAAAACCTCACAGCTACTCGGTTTGATGAAATCTGGGACATTATGTCATGCAGACGTTGCTCTTTAAGAGCTTTGTAACACCATGGTGATGCCGTCACATAATAATTAAACCCTAGCTAGCATGGAGGTTGGTCAACATGTGGTCCAGACCTTTCGAATGATACCATGATGACATTTTAGTAGGGTGCACATGTGTAAGCACAAATAAACCCATTCAGGACATCACTGAAGGTCACATCAAACATTGATAAGGGTATTACGGCCAATTATTTGATTCTGCTGAGTGAGAGCCCAGAGGAGGAGAAACATTGGCATTTTCAAGTTTAAATGTCTCTACAGGATTAATAAGTTATTGAAATTCCACAGAATAATCAGAGGTTAGGTTGAAGGGTGACACAAACAGTAAACGGATAAGAACGGTGTAGTGGAACCTGAAATGATTAGTCATGCGTGTCAAAGATAAGGGCCTCCAACTGAAAGTTCCCACACTTAAAGAGATTTTTTAGTGTGTTTCTTAGAAAAAGTCATAAATTATTACTGTCTTATACATTGTAGATAACTTCTAACAAAAGTCTTTTTGTCCTAGATCTTGTTTCCATCCTTACGTTCATACTTATTGTAGTCACTGCAGATATTTGTCTTGTTTCCTGTCTTTGTCTTCCCGTTGCCGGGAGCAACACTTTTAATACCTGGGGTCGCCTACTCACTTGCCTGTAATTGTGATCCCTTATTGGACCCTCCCTCTTTTGTCAAAGAAGCAGAAAGACCTCCCAAAGTCCTAAAAGCCACATAAAGCATAGTAGGTATAAAAACAGAAAAATGTCAGTCAGAGGTCATCAGGGGTCGATACCAGAGGCGTGTGGCTGCATGTTTTCTGGCAGAGACACACCTACTCTATTATACGTTTCTTTAGGACCCTCATTGTAATATAGCAGTGTCCAATTACACACAGATATTAGTGAGTGGTCTACTTTTGCTTTCAAAATGCTTGTTGCACCCTCCTGGTTAGGTGGATTTTTTTAAGCAATAGTTCATTTAAAATGTGGGAAACTTTAGTTTAGAGGGTCTGCAACCTTTACAATCCAAAGAGGTGTTTCCCTCCTTCAGTCTGATGGAATAAATATCATTTACAGCTGCAATTGATACAGGACCTTTTGGAAAAAAGACAGTTTATCAGTTTTGAGAAATATCTGAAGAGGCTTATGGCAACTGAAAAAAAAAAATATATATATTTTCAGAAATCTGAGAAGAAAGTCATGATTCTGACTTTTTTCTTAGATTAAAGTCAGAAACCTTCACACACCCACTCCATAAATATCTACTATGAGAGATTTGTTGTCAGTTTAGAAATTACCATATTTTCCGGAGTATAAGTCGCACCAGCCATAAAATGTATAATGAAGAAGAAAAAAAAACATATATAAGTCGCACTGGACTATAAGTCGCATTTTGGGGCAAAATTTTATTATTTTTCTTACAAAATCTGAGACCAAGTATTTCACATTGCAAGACAAGTACCGGTAACAATAACAGAATAAACAATCAGGGCGCAGCAGCGCGCCACGGTCTGCAGCAGAGGATGGCGGTGTTTCAAACCCTCCCAGCGGGCAGGGAGAGCACCCGCAGCATCCCGCCACAGGCTGCAGGTTCGAAACCCTCCCAGCGGGGCAGAGGAACTGAAACCTGGACTGGAGCCGGCCTGCAGCAGCATGCAACGGTCTCCCGCAAGTGATGGCGGGGCAGGGGAGCTCATTCCTGGTCTGGAGCCGGCCTGCAGCAGCGCGGTTTACATAATTTGGTACATAAATCACTTTGGTATATAAGTCGCAGGACCAGCCAGACTTCGAAAATAAGTGCGACTTATAGTCTGGAAAATACGGTAATAGGTTTTGAAATTAAAATAAAACTTTAGCAAAAAAAAGTATGGATACCTTTTCTCTGTTGGATGTTCACATTTGGAATAAATGATGTAAAATATTACTGAAAAGCTGCTAAAACTAGCATTTTCAAAATATTATCTATAATATATTAATCTGGCTAAAAAGCCTCAGGTTCCAAACCCCTGGTCTAACCAGTATTTTGTGTATTATTTTTCTCTTAATATAAAAATCCATCTTTAAACTTTTTTTTTTTCACAAGCTAGCTACATTCTTCTCTATTCTTTGCCAGCACATAGTAATGAAATCATTAACCAGAAAATACAGTGTGCCACTTATGTTTACTGAGTTTTATTTTAATCTGAACTATCAACTTTCTCCAAAACATGTACAAAAAAAAAAAGATTTTATTAAATGACCAGACACCTAGAAAACAATACACAAAGATATAAAACTGCTTAAAACAGGGAAAACCTTCAAAAACAAATTAGCTTAAAAAACTTTTCCGTGCCTCTTAACAACATTCTAACATAGTCCATCCATCCATTTTCTAAACCCGCTTGTCCATGTAGTGTCGCGGGGGGACTGGTGCCTTTCTCCAGCGGTCAACAGGCAATCAGGTGGGGTACACCCTGGACAGAGTGCCAGTCCATCGCAGGGCAACAAAGAGACACACAGGACAAACAATCACGCACACACACACACTCGTCACACCTAAGGACAATTTAGACAGGCCAATCAACCTAACAGTCATGTTTTTGCACTGTGGGAGGAAGCCGGAGAACCCACGCGTGCACAGGGAGAACATGCAAACTCCATGCAGAAAGACCAAAGGCGAGGAAGCGAACCCAGGACCTTCTTGCTGCAAGGCAACAGCTCTAACCACTGCGCCACTGTGCAGCCTCCATTCTAACATAGTATACTTATAAATATATTTTGCAGATTAAAATAAATTAATAAAGTGGTTTTCTCGCATTTGTCTAAAAACTTCCACCAACAACGCGGCTCAGACCAAAACAAACATTTGGACCATCCGGTTGTCTGTCTTACCGAACCTCCGAAAAGAAATGCACCATTTGAAGTTGCGGACAACAAAAGGTGTTTGGAGGTAGAAAACTTTGACTGGTCGTTTACTCTTGCAATGCGGGTTCCGGTATCCAGTGAATGTGGTCTGGGGATCATAACTGACGGGAGGGGTGAGCATTTTGTGACCATTATTATGAATCAAAAGTAGGGCTGCACGATATTAGGAAAACCTGTGATATTTGATAACAGTGCTTAACATTGCGATATCGATATTACTCACGATAAATGAACAAATACTAAAGTATGCAGTGTTGGTGTCGTCTGGCGTGAGATTTCTGCTCTGGGTTCAAAGCAAACAAAAACTAATGCATGAATTCCATTACAACATAACATTTTTATTGAAAAAATATGCAGCTGCACCTGCTACTGTATTAGCAACAAAACAACAAACTGCATGCATGCAGTTTCTCAGTGACTTTAAAACATCACCTCCACCATAAAACTTTTTCTGATGCTCCAAATACAGAAAAACATCCCTTACCAGTGTTGTTTGAATAAATAAAAACAATCAGAAAATAAGTTTAAATGTTAAATAATAGTTAACATCACTTAAATGCAACAGCAAATTCTCTCATTGCTATTGAGCATTTTCTCCACTTATGTGGTTATGATATAAGGCTGTTGCTGTAATTGGGAAGTGAACTGTGCTGGGCCAAACTAGGAGAATATTAAGATTTTCTGAGGGAAAGAGAAAAACAATTATCTACCTTTCAGAAGAGGAACTGGCAAAAAAACTACATGGAAAATATGTGAAAACGTTTGGTTTTAACCCCAAATTGAACAAGTTTACCTAGATCTTAAAAAGCGGCTCAGATGATGAAACTATGATTCTAACAAGCTAACAAATTGAACTAGCTCCTCTTAAGATAACCGGCTAGCAGAGCTTCTGACTGACAGTTTAAGTGCAGCAGCAAATCAACTATCCTGATTAACAAGGTTATAAAAGCTCATGAATGAAAAATCACTTTGATGTGTGGGGGAACTTTTCCAGGCCCACTTTAGCAGGGTGGGACTGGGAGGAGAGTGCTGTAGCCTTTTAGCTGGAAGCTAACCGGAGCCTGGGGCTAACATCACCACCCGGTGGAACACTAGCGACATGAAGGTGGGTTGGTTCACCGGCACGTGTCGGAGTCAGCCCGGTTATTATCAGCTGCTTAACGACACCGAGCGGAGTCACGTTCACGTTTGAAAGCAGCGCTGATTCCAGAAACATCAGCACAAAGTGCGTTCGTTAATCTGAGCCTGCATGACGAACAAGGGAACGGCGCCGCTAACTCAGTTCGGGTGTTGCGTTCCACCCATCCTAAGGGTCTACGTAGGGGGCGGGCGTATTACGTGAACGGACCCATCTGATTGGCCGCATTTTAGAAGGGCTACATTTGATTGGTCAAATAATACTTCCGCGTAAAAAACAGAGCTGGTTTACAAAAAGCTGATGTATGACACGGATGGAAATGTTTGAACCAAAAATTTATCGCCATTTTTGACGCGTTTTGCAATGGGCCTGTCGCACGTCCTGTTATTGTGATGACGATAATTTTTCGATATATTGTGCAGCCCTAATCAAAAGGGTCAATTCTCACCATCTAATTGACACAGCATAACCTTTCATACACGCCAGAGCTGCAAAGTCAAGGTTACACCATCTGGAGGATCCAGACACACATCAACCTTTTGCTCACTTATTGTTCTTCAACGCAGACATAAATAAACTGTCAAGGTCTCCTGCAAAAGCCCTTCTCTCTGCCCTAGACTGCTGGATTCCTCACTCTGAATAAAAGTGAATCTACATGAATCCTACAAGGCTTTACAACTTCTACGTTAATAATCATGTGGTTTAATGAACAAGATGTTTAAAAGAAATATTTGAATAATCTGTGCTTAAATCAATGAAGTTAAAATGAATATTGCTCTTACAATGATCTTATGATCAGTTTGTGTTTGATATAACAATTTAATCATTATCTACACTCATACACATCTTCATAAGATACAAAATAAGGTTAAGGTTCACCTCACTTAAGTGTTTTAAGCCATTCTCATTCACAGTGTTACAAACACTTTTGTATCTGAGGAGGACGTGGCTTTCTGAGGGATGTTGGTAAATACCTAGAAACTTGTCAAATTCTGATTGGCCAAACTTGGCCTGAAATCATAACAAAGTAGTTTAATTAAACAAGAATTACTTCCCGAGTAATTCAGTTTCTAGCGAAGTTCCGAACCGGCCATTTCAGAACAAGCATCCTTGAGACATCTCTTTTGACATACAGTCAAAACCTGTTTGCAGGCTGCAAGCTGACACAGCCAGACGGCTCCCTAAGAGCCACATCCACTTTGGATGCAAACAAGCGTTCCAGCTACTGTTGTGACCTGGCGACATCTCGGGTCTTGCATTGCATTTATTTCTACTAAGGAAGGTGTTTACCCAACTAAAAACACATTTTATTATACTTTTTAACTAAATCAGACATATGGTAGGGCATGATGATTAAACTATAAATATAATAAAATAGTTAAAATATAAAATCCTAACAGGTAGGCTAGAAAAGCCCCAGAAGAGTCCCACGTGATCTTTTTTCAATAGTGCGCCAGTTGTTAAACCCCTGGGCCTCACAAAAAAATGGGCATAGTTGGAGAGTGAGAAACCCACCCAATATGGTGGCAAGGCTGTTACGTTCTCCAGCAGATGGAGGATTTATTTGCACACTGGACCTGTGTAATATATCACCCCAGTAGGCCTGTCAGAGGTCCCTCTCATGTTTCACGGGCCCCTGATGAAAATGTGGGCCTGAGCTGACTACAAACACATTAATGTTGCTGTGATGTGGACTAATAAAAGAGGCAGTTATAACCATCTGACACGGCTGGAAGTAAAAGCTTCATGTTTTTATGTGTGTGTGTGGGCGTGCATGCTTGAGTCTGAGCAGACAGGGCCTTAACACGTGGGTTGTGTGTCTGTAGTTAAAATAACAATAAAATAAGACCACAGTGGATTAGTCGGTTGTGTGAATGCAAGGGTAATTTTGAAGGTTAAGATTTTTTTAGGTAAAAATAGCGATGTAATATGTAGCTTATTAAATAGAAACATTTGTGCTTCTTTTTCTTCTTTTTTAAATAATTGTAACATATTTTTACTGCTAAATAGTGTAAATGTGTGTAGCATTGATGTCAAAGGATTTTGTGTTGTGGAGGAAACGGTCTAAGCCGATTCACCACTGTTTACACACCTGACCCTCGTGGTGACAAAGTTCAGGATAAATTGCACAGTTTCCTGGTGATTTATAATCTCATTTGCTTTACGGCCTCAAATCCCCTCCTCTTTCCTTTCCACCTCCACCTGTTTGCTTCAACTGCAGGTAGGAAAACCCGCCCTGCCAGCAGTAAAATGAGCCCATTGTGATCAGGTTCCTAAAATTAACCACGATGGCATGTGTGGTGCTTGAAGCACAATGGTGTATAAAAGTCCCTTGACTCCTGAACAATATAATCAATACTGTTGGATTTCTTTATTAGTTTTAAAAGTAGGATAATTAAAACTTAACACCAATTAATTTAGACATCTGTAAAATAGGTAACTGGGGATGTAGGCGGGACTATGATAATATTATCTCCTTCTAAAGAGATCCAGCTTGAGATGACTCAGACGGGTAGAGGGTTTACTCTTATTTTCATCAGGATTTGATAATAATTAAATAAAATTGTCCTTAATCAAACTTAGTTTGTGCATCCTGGACATGAATTCCAGAATGAGAGAGTAATGAGGAGCAAGGACGTAAATATTTACCAGATGTTTTGACCTTAAACCATATGCTGATATAGTTTATAGATGAATAATGCAAACAACTTTGGGACCTAGAGGTTATAAAATGTGATTTTGACTCTGTTTAAAGTTCAGTGCACATTAACTTAAAATCTCATGCTTTCAAAAGTCCAGTATCCGATATCTCGAGATGTTATTAAGATAATTTTTTTAAGTGGTCTTGCCGTTTTTCCCGTCTCCAGTTTGGGCTCTAAAGTTGAAAGCCTTGTAATTCTTGTAATTTAAGTAAGATAAGAACACGGAAAATCTATTTTACAGAGCGATTTTTAAATAGTTGCACAGCTTTTGGTGCCAAAACAGATGAGCGGCACTGCAGAAACCAGTCTGAACTTCTCAGACCTGAGTTGGTTTTGCCAGAAGAATGTGTGGGAGACAAAAGTGAAGGCAAAAATAAAACGGATCATCAGAATATTTGCCAGTTTTTGAGTTTTGATCTTTTTTTCTTGCAAATGTTTGCTTGAAAAGGAATTTCCTCCTTCAGAGGCTGTAACACAGCCTTGACCACACAAAGCTGAGCAATCATTCACAACAGTGAAAGCAACTAAGCTAGTTCAAGTTGCTTTTTGCACCATTTTCTACAAAACACACTGCTAGGTTGTTAATCCTAAATCATATTTGATTTAATCTGGTGTTTAATGATGAAATCTCCAGATTATTGACTCGACAAGAGATAATTAATTAGCTTCGTTTGTCAAACTGCACCCCATCCTCACGTGGTTTTAAAACCACTCTGTGTTTGTCTCCAACACATGTCCTCCAGTCCTTTCAGATCAGTTGTGGATTTTGCCATCAGCCATGTAGAGGTGGGGGCCAGTGGGAAAAGTGAAGAGTAATTGTTGGCTCTCACACAGTGTCCCTGTCTGCCTGATGGCTTGGTTTGCAATTCAAATCTCACATGCAACACTGAGCAAATGTTTCCTTGTTGCCCTGAATGCTGCTGCTCAACAGTGCCATGGATTGTGTGTCTGGACGTCCCTTTCTATGGCAGACATGTTATATTTATGCCATCATGTTGTAGGACGGTTTTCAAGAGGTTCGTTTCCACTATTAGAACCTGCAGGTACTTTTACCGGACCTACATGGTATACGTAAGTTTTAATTTCACCAAGTTGTCCCAAGAAGACAATCTTTAAGGACCAAGTATCTAAACCGGGGTATTTACTCAGCCCAGTAAAGTTGCTTGGTTGGACTTATGGTTAACTTATGTTGATTGGTAGAAACTTGGAGAGAAATTATATCAGCAGACGTCACAGAGCATTTGTAAAATTGCTGGTGAAGATGAATGGAAGTAAAATAAAATGAAAAGCATTCATCCGCAGCAGCAAAATGAGCCATTTTGAAACTCCCAACGCCCAAAAAAATCCCCTGCTGTAATTTTTGCCCCTTTGTGGTCTTCTAATAAGTGCCATGAAAAATGGTGCTGTGTCTGGTCATTGGAACACCACTTTTTACGTCACACAGCCACTCTCCTGGTCACTCGATTGAATTAAATTACAGCGTATTTTGAGAATAAAACTTTGAATATTTGGAGGAGCTGGCCCAAGTGGCTGGGGAGTCTGGGCCTGGACAACTTTAATATCAACAATGTCCATGGACACCTTTTGGGGCGGATCAGTGATGCCACGCCTGAACCTATGTAGGGGCAACACTGGGTTATGACTCTTTGTCTTCATTTCCATCTTTCTCTGCTTTTTCACCAATTTTTGTAGACACCATTTGAATTTCTTTTATTGTTGATTTATTCAATATATTTACATACAACTGTACCATGTTCAGCGCTTTGGGCTTCCTGACAGGGTTGCGGAAGGCGCTTTATAAATAAAGCTTTGATTGATTGATTGATTGATTGACCATTTCTAGGGATGTAGGAAAATATCGCTACACTGAAATATTACGTGATGATACTGAATAAATATTTAAGTGTATTGATTTTTTACTGAATTTACAGACAAACATTTACCTTATATCTTTGATGCGATGCAAATTGAACTTTGACTGCTAGGTGGCACCAGTTTTTACCATCTTTTTTGACTTAATGAGGGTTCAGGTTAGATAACGTGTCTTTGAAGCGTCTGGCTTGAGTTTTCCAACTAAATTCAGTCTTAAAAATTGTCAATATCATCTTGTTTTTAGTGTTGCAAAATATGGCACTGTCTCATCTGTGTTATGATTAATATCACCAGATTCTTACCAGTACACGTTCCTAATGTTTAAAAATGTAACTCTGAACTCAATAAAACTTCTCAATAAATTAGATCTTTGAGGGATTGGGAGACTTCAACTTTGGGAGTGTGCAGAATCCTCCTCCTTCAGCCATGAATCCCAGGGATTCAGGGAGTGTATTTACTGTTGAAGTCTGGAATTTGGGCTTTCCATCAGAGCTAGCTCGTATGACTTTTTGGATTTTCATGCTGTCTGTTCATTGCCTATAATTAGACAGTTCCAGGGGAGCAATAAGGCCGTGGAAAGAATGCTGTTGTCCTACAACTCCATAGATCATTGAGGACTGTAACCTGACTTCAGCCACCAGGAGGTCCATCAATTACAAGAGGGGAAAACGCCTACTTCCAATAATGTAGACTGGGGGTTTCAAAGGGAACAGGATCTAGTGTTGATGGTAAGATTTTCGTGAGTAGCGTTTCCATCTGTTGCATCTAAATGAATGAAATATTTGTCTTTTTAAGCTCTTTAATCCAGAGCTAAACACCCGCAGTTCCTAAATTCATAATTGGTGCTCAGGCATCTTCAAAAATCACTACTGGCACTTCTCTTGCATATTCTTCTTAGAGAAGGATTAAGTAATTAGTGTTATTACATAGGAACTATTGAAACATAACCTTCTTGATTGGTTTATTTATTTATTTGGACATTTCTGGATGTGGCGAGGAGACTTTTAGATGGCAGAACGAAGCTGGCCTGGTTTGGAGTACGTGTCTTTGTGCTCCTTTGAAACTCATCTGGAATATGTCATTTGTTGCTTTATGAAACACGATCCTGTGGGTTAATGTCCCAGTGATTGTCCTGTGTGCAGATTTTTGTGCTCTACTAGGAAGTGTCCTCTTATTGTAATGCTTTTTCACCTGCCTGATGAAGGGTGAGATCATTGCACGAGTAAAGCACGGCAGTGTACACATAAACACGAATGAAAGGGTTTAGTGTGACCAAGTGACTGCTAACTGAAGGTCTTAGTGTCCTGGAAGTCTGGATGTCTTATGTCAATGGTAAACAACGAAGCAGAAGGTGGAAAATTCTAATCCTTGAATGATGTTTGCATGTTTGCTTTTAAATATTTAAATGGTGGACTGTGTGCCGATGATGACGAAAACCTGTTTGCATTACCAGCTCTACCTGTCCTAGCTGGTTATCGGACACATTCCTTTCCACTTGCTTCTGCCAATAAGCCAAACCATCCAAGATAACACACGAGTGCCATTTTGCCATAAAGCATCGGGTGTTCGGCCTGTTGATAGCTGCTAGATAATAGGTTTGTTTGTTCAATGCATTTTATAATGTCGGATGTTGACATTTCCTGACTGGTTTGTCCAATATTTTACGTTTGCAGAGCCTGTTTTGGAAAGAAAAGTAATTGTGAGAAAAGAAAGTCAGAATCTTGACGGCTTTCCTTAAAAAGTCCCTCATCTGTCTCCTGATGCATCGTGATAAGGATCAGAACACTCCAGATGTTCCTGGTTGAACACTGTTTGGTGTACAATTGAGTCTATTTGCTCCTCCATATTTACATGTTTCATGTAATAACAGAAGTTCGGACTACTCTCCTTCTGAAAAGCTTCTCCTGCTGCTGATTGGTCACCCTGGGCAGAAACTGCTTATCATTCTGCATCAGCTTTTTTTGGTGTTTTTGTTTGAAATCGTAGTCACGAGGACACGGTGTGTCTCCAAATATAAGATGAGTTAGCAGTATCTCTAAAAAAACACATTTACCCGAGAGTGACTTACCATAAATGTAGAAAACCTCCTTTAACTTTGTTTTTATGTACTGTAGTAGAACTGGAAGGACTTTGGGTGATCTCTCTTTATGTGGTGTCTCCAACAGGATAGTAGACAGTCTGTGTTCTGTAACGTCTGTGAAAACTGAAAAGTTCCGTGGTCCTTGGTGAAGTCACTTTGGTGTCACTGTGGTTGCAGTATGAGCGCAGGGGCCTCCATGGGTGTGTTCCTGTGTGTGTTGTGAGTCTGTGTTCAGCTGAGCGGAGCAGAGCTCATTATGCTGCAGGACAGAGACAGCTACTGAAGCCCTGCAGGGCCGGATGACACCGAGCTAACAGCTGGGGTCCTCGGATGCAGTTTGTTGCTAAAAGGTCATCACTAGTTTGTTTTTCAGATTTTTATGCAAAAAAATATCTAAACTTTATAGAATTATTGTTTTCTATCTGAAACAATCACAAATAATTTAATCTTTTTGACTAACTAAATAGAAGAATACTTGCTGAACATATTGATCATCAAAACAAATTAATTACTATTCTGGTTGGAGACAAATGTAGCTCAAAGAAAGAGTATGCTCATCATCATCATCTCTAGGGTTGTCACGGTGGGAAATCTTAACCTCACGGTTATTGTGACCAAAATTATCACGGTTTTCGGTATTATCGCAGATTTTTTTTAAACGTGTTACATTTTCAGACAGCTAAATAAACCCTGTATATCAGGAAAATATTGTCCTCAGTTTGTGTCTAAATTTTGCCTAAAACGTGTTAATTTGTAATTATGTTGTTTATTTGTTTACATTTTTCCCCTTTAGTCTTTAAAATACCAATATTTGCCCATAACTTCTTATTTTTTGTCTGTTTGATGTTTATAATTTAAAAATATTAGTTCAGATGATACTCAGTACTCAAGTAGCCTTCTAATCAGATACTTTTTTACCCTTACTTGAGTAATAATCCCTATATCAGGAAAGTATTGTCCTCGGTTTGTGTCCTTCCAGTGAGCTTAGCAGATGTGGGAAAATGTCATCAGGCAGTAATCATTGTTAAATTCATAATTATTCTCGGAGAGAGACCAACTCTTATCTGCCCCTGGAAGCCCCGTAATGCATAGCGTCATTTCAACATGGGGGTGCCCGCGACACGGTTTGTATGCAGGTAGCGGCGCTGCGGCTGCTTTATATAGCGACTTGTTGCATTCTCCCTCAACCCAAATCCTCGGATCATGCATTTTAGCTAAAACGCTAACGTTAGCTTGCCTTGCGTTGACTGTAGAGTTGTGGGTGATGGTCACGCAGATGTGTCATGAGATTTGAAGCGTTGCTGCCTTTCACAGACACTTTTTCTGCACGTGCTGCAAACAGGATAGCCGTCTTCTATCAGCTGTCCCTCGGCATTCTTCAGATATCCAAAAAATGCCCGTACTTCCGACTTTGTCTTCTTTGACAGATAATAAATGTCCTGAGCGCTGCCGTCTCCTCCTTTGGCCATTATTTCAGCTTTAGCTTCAAGAAAGTTTTGGTTGTAAACAACAAAGTGCGCATGTGCCGCCGGCAACTTCAGCCGATGATACGGTGGCTGGTAAGGGTCACCACGCCTACACCGCAGCCACGGTAATCCACCGAGATAATATATTTTTTAAAAACAAGACGGGTTATTATTATTGTCAACTTTTTTACCGGGGTTTACCGCTACACCGGTTACCGTGACAACCCTAATGATCTCAGCTTAATATGTCAGCAGGGACAGGTGAAAAGAGCCGCCAGAGATGTGAAAATAATAAACGTTTTCCATAATGATGGCGTCATAGAGATTTCTCACACCTTGAAACAGGAAGAGGGTCATTAGTTGTGTGTTTGCCCTTATTTCCTACTTGCAAGTATATTTTTCTAACTTTTGTGTATTTATGTATGCCTTGCTTAAATTTTTTTGTGTCACTTTATTTTCTAGTAATTTTTAGACTAAAAGGGTAACTGTCCACATTGTGGGGATATGTGATGCAGATTCTGTCACTTAAAAATTAAATAAATCCAGGAAAATACCAACGCTGATTCTTCCTTTTGATTAATTATAAGTTGCATGAAGTATTTGTGAGATTTAAAAGTGTGGAACACCGAAAAACCATTTTTTAAAATCATCTATCTTATTATGACCGGTCACTGTTTTTCATGCAGGCTAAACATGAAAATAGTCTCTTACACCTACCTCCTACAATAGCTTCTGACATAAAATGGACAGTGAAAGTCCTGACAGATCTACTTCACGCTGTCACTTAACATTCGTAGACTCATTCATCTCGACTCGTGACGGGGAAGGCTGTTGTTGTTAGCGTCCAGGAAACAGCAGAGAACATCTCGGCTAGTACTAGTTAACCATTAGCATTAGCAACTCCACCACACGGTAGAATCCTCCAGGCTTGTATTTGTGGAGATAAAACATAGTCAGTGGTAGAGTCACGTTGCTGGTATCCAATCAGAGGCAAGATGTCCAAAAGTCAGGAAATAAGTCTCCCAACACCTGAGTCATTCCTACTAGAGACCACTGCAAAGGTATTGATTAAACAAATGTTCAAGACCTTTACAATAAAACTGTATCTGGTGCAGTTTTTGTAGCCCTAATCCCCCCCGTTTTGTAATTATGTCAGGGTTTGATTTCACATACCACACTTAAAAATGATATGCTCCCTTAATAATGAAAGTCCCATTTTTAGACTGAGAGTCATGCAGTCATACCTGAAAACACAAATACTCACAAATAAAAGTTTGTGGCCTGCAGCTGTGACTTATTCTAGTGCTGAGGAATTCCTACAGTATCCAGTTAAACTCACCGCTGCCGGGTCATATTGCAAACCCCCGGGGGTCCTTAATACAAAAGTAATTGTCTTCGCAGAAGCTGGTTGAAAGTAATAAGTCCTTCACAGAGTCTCGAGCTCATTTCTCAGCAGGGAACAATGCAGTTCCGTGTTAATGAGTGACCAGAGAGGATACAGAAGAACTTATTGTTTCATTAGGTATAATATTAATAGACTCTCGTTGACCCTGTTGTCACATTTTGTCCTAAAATGATGTCCTAAAAGTCACTGAAAATAGATGTGCAGACACATCAAATTCCTGGTGCAGGATATGGTTTTTGAGAAAAAAAGCATAAAATAAAGTAGAGTAAAGGTTGGTGTTGCTATTTAGGCCAGATCAGGGCAGGAATGCAGAGCTTATTAGAGTGTGACCGCTTGTCTTGGTCAGCTAGAGATTTTAGACTCTGATGTGAGCACTGCCCAGCAACATGCAGCCACCGTGTCTCTCTCACCTTTACGCTGAACGTAGACATGATCCAAGCTGTCCTTCTGACACACACGGACAAGTGGAATAACACTGCAGGTGTCTGTGCCTTCCCTTCCCTTCCCTGCTAAAGCTGCCCCACAGTTTTTTTCAAATTCAGCTTCCTCTTGGTTTCATCCAGGACAATTGGAATGGGGTGTTCCTGACCAGGTCTTAGCTGTAGATCACATCCTGCTTTTGGAGACTCCATCTCTTCACTAGGATCAGTCGACTGAAGGCCTTCATGGGTTATACCAAAGTCAGTGGAATAACTCGAATCCTGTTCAGAAGATAGCTTAAATGCACTGTTGTGAGAAGATATGCTCTTTTACATTTAGGCTTTTCTGTGTTGACTCAAACCTGTTCACTCTGTTCGATCTCTTTCTGTTTCACTATAACCGGCCTCATCTGTCAGCTTCGATGCAGCTTTAAAAAAAATGCTGTGCTGTGAGGAGACTTTGGGCTATTCTGGAGTTTAAATACCAAGAGTGCAGGTGTGTATATCAGCTTAAAGATGGCCATCTTTAGGTTTCTGCCAAAAATCAGTTGCACATGTTCAAAGTGTACCTTGAGCAGGCACTGTGCGCTCCCTGATTTCTTTGAACCTTTAATGATAACGAACAGTTTTGATGCTGGACATATAAAATAAATTATTTAATAATTTAAGACATCTTTCCTTAAATTTTTGGTGATTTGTTTCAATGGAGATGTAAGATAGATATAATCTATTCAATAAGAGCAGAAATAAGTGTACTAATTCCTTACTGGGTCTTTCCATCGGACGCGTCTTGTAACATTCTCAAAGTGTAGCACGCAGTAATTGGTCGCCACTATAGTTGATGAGTGTGTGTCCACCAACAGCAAAGTGTTGTGTTTTAGACGCGTCCAATTAGTGTAGCAGTGCTTCGCTAATTTTACACTTTGAGTCTATTTTACATGCTACGCTTCCAGAATGCATCAAGCTCAGCAGTTCAGATCAGGCCAGGCAGGCAGTCAAACATGAAAGCAGTTTAAAACATCTGGAAACGTTCAAAATAAAAACCATGTGCAGATTTCCAGTGGGAAGGGCGCTGCTGGTACACATATCTATTACGTTATGTGCCACCTATGCATCCGGTGGAAAGGCCAGGTGATACTCATACACCTCTCAATCTTTTTTATCTGTCAGAACTTTGATTAACACATTTATTTAAAAAGTACAGATTATTCATTCATTCATTCATTCATTCATTTATAGAGCATCTTCTGCAACCTTTAGCAGAAACCAAAGGTGCTGAACACAACAATAAACAGGCAATTGCATCTTTTAAAAAAGTTAAAAAAAAAACTGCGTAAAAAACAGATGAGAACAATTGTTAAACAATTAAAATCAAGACAAAATTGCAGACCCATTTTTTGGGGCTCTAGGCCATTTGCTGCTACACCTGTTTGACCCCCAATTAGAGGGCCTTCGGGCACGAAGGGTAACTTCCTGGTAGCAGATTCATGTTTCAAATAGTCAGTGAAAAGAAATAAAGGGTATTCTGAGTCCCTGGTGATTTGGGGAGGATTTGACAACTCACCATTGCCAAGCAAAGAATTAAAAATTAACCAGCCTCCAAATCATCGGATTCATTTTGGCTAACAAAGGTTTTACTCCAGACCGGTGAAGATGACTTGTGTAACCAAAAGGTTTTCAATTTCCTGGTGGTCCCATTTTGCGGCTGCATGGTTAGGGTCATGCTGGAACACTTATTGATAAAAGTGAGGAAAAAATTGAAAGAATGTTCCACCCTCCTTCTATTCTTATATCCACCCATTCTAGGACAGGCTCGCCTCGTTTTCCCCGTGTGCTGGTGGTTGTAGTTGTTTTTGTTGTTTTTCTTTTGTGAATCAAGTCTTGTGTAAAAAAAGAACACTTGGCCTTGCCTGGCCTCTTTTTTGTATTGTGTAATCTGTTATTCAAAGCAGAAGTTTGCATAGACCTCATCTGCTCTGCCTCTTCCAAAAGCATTAAACCATCATAAACAAACATGTTATCAGCAGATTGAGGAAGTTTGGCTAGTCACATTTGAGCTCTGGTGCTATGGTGAAAACATGGAGGGTCTGTTTTGGACACTAAACAATCACACAAGTTCTGAAAGCAGATATGTGAATTGAGAGTGGGTTTGACCCATGTCCTGGACTGGTCTGTGTCCAGTTTGTGGGCTAAGATGAACTGGTGTTTCCAGTTTGACATCAATGCTTATTAAAGGTATGTTTGGCTCTCCATTGAACTCTTGTTACAGATTGCAAACTTCAAACAAGCAAAATAATTCATTTATGTGACAGAAAATAAACTGTTTCCTACGATCAAGTACACTTTTCCAATATATTACTGCAGTTTGTTGGTAATTAGAAGCTATAATGAAAAGAAACTTTCACAAATGAAAGTAATAGAAAGGAAAAATGGAAAATCAGCATGATTATGGGGGAAAAAGCTGGTCCCGTGACTTTTTTTTCTTTCTTTCTTCGGGATGGAGGCTGGGAGGTCACCCATACACCCACTCGCCCTGCCACCATTATCCCCCTCCTCCCCTTCTCTGTCCTCCCTCCTTCCTTGGCTAGTCTCCATGTGCCGGGCTCAGGGCCTTGGGAATGAATGGCTCCCCGGCTCTGCTCTGTCTTTGAAGCCAGCTAGGAATGCGAGGCCTCTTTTTCTTGCCCCTCTCTTTCTGTTGTTCAGGCAGCCGGTCGCACTAGCAGCTATCTGCAGCAGTGAAATATTCCCTCCGCTGCGCTCATTGTGCATTGGAGAGCCAGACGTCATCGGCTGGCCAGTCATTGGCTCCCACTAGGCAGCCTTGGGTCTCAGTGGGGGAGAGAGGGTCCCACTGGAAGTCTTTCCTTTAATATCTGGCTCTCCTGGTAACTTGGTCTAGTCGTTCTGTAAAACAAGAACGATGTTCTGAAACAGACACAAGGACAGAAATCATTCGGCTTGCCTGCTAAAAGAGGAAGGCACATTTCCTTTTCAGATGGGGATCGAGAAAGTTTGGGTGAGTTTTCCTTTTCCCTTTTTTCAGCCAAGAATCTGCCTGATGTTTCACCCCAGTTTTAAAGGCCTTCATATCCGAGTAGTACCTAGTGTGCTATGGTTGTTGATCCAATCTCCTAACTTGTGCTTGGCTTCCCGGCTGTCGTCTTTCCTTTCTCCTGCACCTTGTTGTTGTGGTTTGCGTGTGAGAGTATTTGTCTGGACCAGTCACCCCCAGCCTTACCCTCTCTCCCTGTTTGGCTCCTCTCTGTACATTTTGTCACTGCCTGTCCCCTCCATCACTTCCACTTGAGCACTCCCCTGTTTGGGAGCCTCTCCCTGCTCTCAAAGCAAGGAAAGCTGGAAAACTACACTCATACACGCACACACAGGAGCACACTATGGATCAGAAGGTCCATCATTAATACACAAAATCCCATTTTTATACTCATAAACAGGGGTGGGGGTGTGTGTGCAAAAGGACAGCCTAGGGTTAGGGTTCTCTGCAAGTTTTTCAACAAAGTAGGAATGAAGAAGTTTTCTGTAGTTGGTTTAGTTTTAGTATAACTAGGAGAACTTGACCAATATCAAAAGACACAAAATCAACTGATTCAGGATGTGAGCAAGATTATTTGCTGTTCCCATCACCAATGAGGCCTAATTCTCTTCTGTCATCATGTATTATCTGGTTGGGTTGTCTTTGTTTTAGTAGCAGCATTTACTTTGGCTTAATGAATGAAGCTTCAAACGATATGACAAAGTCAAGGAAAGGCATGTGAGCTGTTGGAGAGTCTTGTTATTATCATCTTAAACCTGTCATTAGCTCGCAGCAGCTCATTACAGCGGATGATTGCATGAAACGAATGCTTGGAACAGACTTTTTAATCATTCTGTACATTAAAAACATGATTTAGCTTAATTAGCTCATCATTTAAGAGATTTTTCTTTAATCTAAAGCTTCACTATAGATTAACTTTACAGGTGGGATGTCTTTGGTTTCCAGTTAGGAGGAGAGGTGCCTCAAGAAATCTTATTTCTCTTAGAAAGCTTAAAAGTATAGCAGTGTACACCTAAAATGAATTTTACATAACAGGAAAGGCATTTACCTGCTGTACTACAGTGCATTAAACATGGCACATGACTAATCCCCAGATATTTAAAAAAATTCCTGACATTTTTTCATGTGTTTTGCAACGTGCACTGCCGATCTTTAAGCTCTTAATAAGAGGGCTTATTGATGCAAAACCAAACAACCTCCTTCAGCAGGTGGATAATGGTGCTGCCCAATAAAACAGAGCTGCTGGAAACCATTTGAACACTGAAACACAAAAAAATGACACATTATGTTTAGGTGCAGCTATAAGAAATGTTTTGATTGAATGTTTTAGACTGAAACTGTTTCTCCTGGTTTTTTATTCATTATTAGATCTTCAGAAAAGTACTTGATTACTAAAGGTTCATAGTGACAGTCCTAAAATTAACATTTTGATTCAAACGACCTGTTTTAGAAATTCTGAGAGCTTTGGATTTGCAAATAGAGATGATGCAACATGAACTTGATTGAATTTTAATCAGTTTTTAGCTCCAGCCTGTCTGCTCCTCATCCTTCTGCAAAATAAAAGGGAAACGTTATTCAGGAATGTGTGGGGTCGTCTTTGGTGGAGATAAACCGCTCCATTGTGAAATATGGCCTAAAAATGTTGAAGGAAAGCATTTTTTTTAAGTACTGGAGAATTATTTTCTTCTGGCACTCTTCAACTAAAAATAAGATCACCTGTGAAGGATGTAAAAACGAGAAAGTGAAACTAGGGAAGTTCACGTGAGTGTCAGGCTGAGAGTCTCACCAAATATTAATGTTTTTATCAAATTATCACCGCGGTATGTCTGATCATTTTTCCAGTCACAGTTGGGGAATTGGATAACCCATATTTTGTTTATCTGAGAGAGGATTGTAAGTGTGCTGTGTTTGTGTCCTCTCCACCAGGAGCTGGCTGTTCCAAGAGGCTTTAAGAGGGTCCAGAAAGTGACCTAATTCTGGGACAAGTGTCTCAGGCATCCTGGTGATAGCTACCAAGTTTTACCCAGAAGGA
Source organism: Nothobranchius furzeri (assembly GCF_043380555.1). Taxonomy (NCBI): domain Eukaryota; kingdom Metazoa; phylum Chordata; class Actinopteri; order Cyprinodontiformes; family Nothobranchiidae; genus Nothobranchius; species Nothobranchius furzeri. Next base: position 56,899,660 of record NC_091750.1, read on the forward strand.
GGACACATGCATCACTGCACAGACGCAGACACAGTTTTTACAAACTCTGCGCTTCCTTTCCTGCTGTTTTCCACTCCTTCATGGATTCCTACACCTTTCATTTTGAGAGAATGAGCAACGTGGACCTGCATCCTCTGTGCCTGCCTGTCAGCCGGCTTTCACCAGACAAGTCCAGTAGCAGCATCGCCGACCATCTTACCCACCACCAACACGGCAAGGGAGACTCCGCTTACAGCTCCTTCTCTGGTGGGTCCACCGCTCCAGATTACCCCTCTCCCTTTACCCATGATGACTTACAATCCAGTTCCTTCAGCCACTATGCTGACCTTAAACATGTAAAATCATACTACCATCCGACCCAGCTTCTGCCGTCCGACTCAAAGGCCATGGATCAGCTTTATTGCTCAGTTGAAGCCATCCCCCAGCAATATTCTAATAACAACTACAGACACAACGGTAATGAGCGCCACCACACCAATAACAAGGCACACTCTAAAGACGAGGTGCGTTCAAGGACTCGATCCCAAAGTGTTCAGAGTCCCTCCCAACCCCCTCCAGTCCCAACTCGCCTCGATAGTTTTATAGCTACTAAAAACTTGGAGAACAGCAGGACTCACCACCACGGTACTGAATTTCATCCCCTGCAGCCTAAACCCTACAGTCGTCTTCCTTCCTGGAGTCTGCATAATCTGGAATCTGAGACAGCTAGCTCGAAGTTAGACAGAGTCAAATCTGACTCGGTGTACTCCGTGTGGAGGGGCTCTGAACAGCCACAGTTACACTATCTACCAAGTTACCGAATGCACATCCAGCGTCACGAACAGGGCAGAGTCAACGCAAAACAGCTTTTAATCAGTGATGAAAATGTTGCCCCTGAACAGCAGAGGTCAGCAAGCATCCTGAGCCACTCGCCTCCCACAACTCAGTCTGAGCACCTGACGCCCAGACAGCCATCAGAGAGTGCTGGGTGCAACTGCGACCATCATGGAAAATCTAGCTGCCATTTTGAAAGTGGGCGCAAAAGAGCCTTTTCTGCTTATGACTGTCTCTGTTCAGAGTCAGCCCGAGCTGGTAGCCCATGGAGCTCCAGTCAGAGTTTTATCAGCAGCAGCATTCAGCATAAAGGGCAGTTCTACTTTGTCACAGGTGTTTGTAAACTGTCCGAATCTGGTTCCGGGACAACATCTGCACCCACGAGTGACTTTGAGGCTGAAAGGGAGGCATCTACTATGTTAGAGACACACCGTCACAGAGATAAAGAGAGATGTCACAGCACAATGGATAATTTGTTTAGTTCTCACTGCTCCGGTGGTACGATTCAGGATGACGGGCACGTTTTCGTTCCTGCAGCTCAGGGAAAGGACCTGACCTCCAAGAGCCAGGACCAGGAGAATCACAGGCCACCCCACATTATGAATCCGTCTTTTCAAAGTTTTGACAAGTTAGAAGAAATCGACATGACGCACATTGGTGAGATTGGCCGCCACTCTGCCAACAACCCTATATTCTACTGTGGACCTGACAAAAGCTGCCCACCACATTTAGCCACTGATAGAAAGAAGCCCATCAGTGAACACCCCAGCTACAACAAGAGAGAGGATCATGCACAAAGAGAGAAGCAACAGCCATTGGGGGAGGTTGCCAGTGAGAGGATAAACAAAGAAACAACACCACTTCTGTACCACCTCACTGGGGCCAGCAGGACCGGCCTTATAAAAGGCAACGAAGTGGCTCTAAGCAAAGCAGACCGAGGAGACATCGCAGTAAGTGATGTTGAGAGACCTGCACCAGGTGACACTTGCAAGACTGCTAGAGATGCTACATCTGTGGCTTGTAACACTTTAGATGATTCGTTTAAGAAGTACTACAAGGAGAAGCTGAAGGATGCCCAGTGTAAAGTCCTTAGGGAGACGTCGTTTAAAAGGAGGGACCTGCTGCTTCATTCCATGAAGCAAAATTCTGAGTGCAGGCCGACAGGGATTCACACTTTCTCTCCATCACAGGACTCCGAGTCTTCCAAAGCCACACTCACTCCTTCTGTTGCATCTGAGGAGACAGAGAAGGGCAGCATTAAGGAAGAACCCTGGGAGAATAATAGAGCAACTGAGAGGGAAAATGGGAGGCCGGCAAATGTGGCACAGCCCCAGGTGGCTCGCATTGGAGGAAGGAAGAGGCTGACAGCGGACCAGAAAAAGATGTGCTTCTCCGAGCCTGAAAAACTTAACCAGCTTGGCAGTGGACCTGTACACGTGGCCTGCCGCTCCTTCAGCAACGAAGGCGACTGTTTGTTCGGAGCTGAGTGTGAGGGAGATGGGAATGAGCAGCAAGGACTGGTGGCAGCGCGAAGGAAGATATTTGAGATGAGGGGACGTGCTCAGTCGGTTTCAAGTGCTTCAAAGACAAACCTAAAGCATCTTCAACACAAGGCCCTGGTGGACTACATGGAGCGTAAGACAGGTCAGAAAGTGGCCGAGTCCCAGCAGCCGGTGCTGCAGTTACCAGCTCCATCCAGACAGAGGCACTCTCTTGGGGAGAAACCATTCGAATGGGGTCCTCGTGCTGTATCAGGGAATCATGACGGCAAAGGTATGAAGAAGAAGCACCACAGACCTCTTTCTGCTGGCCGCATCCTGGATTCCTCCAGCAGCTCTATCAGGTACAGTGGAGAGGATCAAACATAGACTTTCTGCTTCTGTTTTTGTACTAAACTGGGTAAAATCACCGGTTTTAATTGTTTCAACTTTCCCAAAACAGGTATGCCCAGTTCTCAGCCCAGTCCTGCTCAGGTCAGTATCCTGGCCAGCACGGTTCATCCAAGATGAGGGTGAGTAAAGGTCCATCTCAGGGAAAGTCTGCCTCAGCAGAGAGTCTTTTGGACCAGCGAGAACCAACTAGTTTCTGCAGAAACCGATCCACATCCTCACCGCATGCATTTCAGGTACTAATGTACATCCAACACATTCACCTCAACTTTGAGAAACACAAATATATCAGATGACAGTCACATTTTACAAAAGTGATTTCAATTATTGTTTAAGATGTTATTGTTTTTAGAAATTTAAAATAGTTTAATTTGTCTTCTCCTGGCTTGACAAATATCCACATTTTTATTGGCGTAAACATTAATGTCTTGATTGAGGAAGATGAATGCATGCTTTATGTTAACATGAATGTGATTTATTAATGGGGTTAGGGGTGGTCTTCTCCAGGGGGGCCAGTGGGGTGACCAACAATTTTTCAGTTGTGACCAAGGCCCCCCGTGGCTACCCCTTTGGGGCACCACTGATCAAAAGAATAAAAAAAGACCTTACGTGTTAATTTTTCATTGCTTGTTTTGGTTCTGCAGACACTTGACTATGAGGAGAATCTTCTGCCAGTTAAAACCATGGAGACTGAAGGGTATGTGTCACCAGTGTTTTTATGCCAGTGATGACAGCACCATGACACACACCATACATCTCAGCTTAATTCACCGTGGCTCTTGACACGTCAACGCCCCCCCGGTCCATTAAACAACACTTCACCATTTGTTTTTCAGTTTTCTCAAGAATGAAGCTGAGAAATCTTCAGTGAAGCAAATCCCAGAGGGGCAGCAGCGCGCGCGAAAGGTAGCACAGAGAGGAAAGTCCATGGAGGAACTCGGAGCGTCAAAGCCAGCTAAAGTAGAAGCAATGAGTAAAAGCTCTGAGGAGCTGGATAACCTGGCCAGAAATTGGTCCTTGGGATTGGAAAGACAAGAAAGAAGTGCTTCGAACGTTGCTGAGGAAAGAAAATTCCAGCAGAGAGAAAATCAGAAGGACAAAGAACCAGAGGTTGTTGGTCAGAAAAACACTCAGGGACACGTCCAAAACCAAATCCAGAGAAACCCCTTGCTGAAACAGAGCTCTGAGCTTGGTCAGGAAGGAACAAAAGGAGAAAGGAGTTCCAGTCGGTCCAGCTCTCCAACCTCCACATCCTCTTCCCGGGCCAGAGTTTGCTCTGCTTCTCTTGGATCTCACGTAGCCATCGCAGATGAATTCAGGTCTGAAAGGTCACCCAGTGAGAGTCTTTCTAATCCACCTTCCCCAAGGGGCCAAAATATAAATGAAAGGGAGATGAAATCCACCTCATCCACACCCAGTCGAACAAAGCATCTCAGTGAAAGCACATCTTGCTCCAGGTAAGAGCTGACTGTGTAGTTCTTTGTTTCTGTGAGGCCAATTTAACTTCCCAGATATGAAAAGTCTTCATTTAGGACAAAATTTTATTTTTCTCACATATTAAAGTCATTGTAAAAGGTATTTGTGGTTTTGCTAAAGATAAAGAATCACTCAAATAGTTCAAAATAATTCTTCCTATTAGATCTAGAGCTTCATCTGGACCAGAGAGCGAGCAGTCTGTGGATGAGCTCGGCAGCGACCCCAAACACGAGGTCTCTCTGAGCTGCGGGGTCACCACAGATCCTGCACTGTGGATTCTTCCACCAGAAGACGAGACTAAAGAGAAAGTCAGTGAAAGCTCTGTGTCTCCCTGCACGTCCGTATCTGAGGCGGACGCCGGTCAGCGGACGGAGGAGCAGAGGGATCCGGAAACAGAAGCTGACACTCAGGGAGAAAAGGAGGAGAAGGAGAACAGGAGAACACCAGAGGGAGAGACGGAGAGCCTAGAAAAGCCCGTGGAGAAACCAAAGTGGGAGGAGCTTGTTGGCGCAGTGGTCAAAGCTGACCAGTCGTTGGCCAGGGTCCTCTTCCCTCTGGCCAGTCGTAAGACGGCGCTGATGCTGATGGAGCAGCTGCTGTCAGAGGACACGCTACTGATGGAGGAGCACTACAAAAAGAAGCAGGAGCAGAAAGGAGACGTAGAAAGGTGAATTTAGTTGTTTATTTTTCTCATCACATTTTAAACTATTCTAGAGACGATGGAGTAGAGAGGTCAGACCAGTTCAAGTTAACGAGGCTCGCTGGGATAACGTGCTTCCATGAAACTTGATCTGGGTTTCTAATGGCTCCAGAGCTGAATTCCACCAGGGTTGTATGACATTTTGTTACACCACTCGCTCAGACACACCTGCTGATTTGATTACCGCTGAAGACTCTGGGATGCCTGTTTGGTAATCAGATACTCAAAGAGAGTGCACTTGTGTTTTGTAATATTCAGACACCCCCAGAGGCCGCTTCACAGAACCAATAGAAGACGCGAGATGTTTATGTTGTGACTGAGAAACGTGGAGAGTCGTGCTGATAAAAACTTTTTTTTTTTTGGTCTGTAGCACTGAAACGGCTGAAGGACCTGAACCACCTTCTTGTCCTCCTGCTTCTGACAGCCAGGCTTCTCAGTGTGCAGACCAGCAAAGCAAGGCTGACCTTGTTAAGAAGAAGGTAAAAATCATTTACACATATTTTGCTGCAAAATATGGGATTACTGGGAAAAAAATCATTATAAATAAGTTTAAAAACATGTCATTCCACAGTCAAAACAGTGGAGCATACAAAATAACAAAATATTATTTCATTAACTGGCCTTTGATTTAACTAACAGAAGCAACAGATTTGTTTTTGCTTATGTAAAAAAATATGGCCAAATAATTATTTGATTATTTTTCAGTATTTTTGCATCTAATGAACCAGCTTGTGACGGAAATTGTTGATGTTTTTTAAATCGTTTAAAAGAAAAACTGTAAAATCATCTCAATATGAGAAAGTAAAAGAAGCCATAAACCAAACGGGCAAAAAACAAGATTTTCAGATTATTTTTATATTGATGCCATCCGGATCCTGTGTTAAGAAGACTCATGATGTACTGTCTGCCTCTTATCAGCATTTTCAGCCTATCTAATGTTTGCCATAGCAACAAACCCACCTAATGTCTCCTGATCTTCTACCAGGATCCACTAAAACATGAAAAAAGCTTTTAACATAGACTCGGTTGTAGTTTAAAATGATAACAGACATTTTTTGGCATTGATTTAATCATATTGTAACATTTCTGTCCATCGTTTACAGCATTTGTTAGTTTCTTACATCAAAGAGCGTCTGCAGTCGTTGGAGGAATCTCGTGGCGCCCTGCAGAGGGAGCTGGAGGAGAACGCGACCCGCGGGGAGGCGTTGAAGCAGCTGGTGCGTGAGCGATGTCAGCCAGTGGAGCTGGAGAGGTACAGCCTGTTCATCGGAGATCTGGAGAGGGTGGTCAACCTGCTGCTGTGCCTCTCTGCACGGCTGGCCAGGGTGCAGAACGCTCTGTGTATTGTGGACCAGCACACAGATGCCGAGGAGAAGGTGGGGTACCAGATAATTTTGTTTCTTCCATCGTCAGCAGCTGGGAACGTCTGGGTTCAAGAGTCATTTTGTTCAGATTGTGAATACTTTAAAGCTCTCGTTCACTCTTTTTTTCAGTTAAAAAAGTTAGTGGTCTCTCTGAATGACTTGTGAGTCAGTCTTTGGGGAAAAAAGTTCTGGTGTTCCGGTTTCAGGAAGTAGAAGTTAGTTGGAGGAGTTGGAGGCAAAAAAAATGACAGGATTTGGAATCTTATTATTTATAATAATCTGACATCTCATCACTGATTGGCTAACAGCAACGCGACTACCACAGACTCAGTTTGCTCCTCAATGTTTTATCTCCACAAATAATACAAGCTTGGAGTTCTGCTGTGGTGTGGAGTTGCTAACGTTAACTGTTAGCCGAGGTGTGCTTTGCTCACTCTGATGCTAAATCAACTCCGCCTTCCTCTGTTGCTGGCCAAGATGGGCGAGCCTATGAATGCAGTTTCCCCGTGTATTTTCTATTAGCAGCTAATGCAGGAAATAACAAATTAAAAAATGGTTTCTCAGTGAACCTCCTCTTTAAATAAGCTGATGGTGGATAGAAATCTAAATTTAACCTTTAGTCGTTCACTAGACATTTGCCCCTCGGCCTATTTGTATTTTGGGTCATCTCTGTTTTTGTTTATCCCATCACTGCACAAAAACATGGACTATTTAGGCTTTGTTACGTAAACTGTACAGGTGCTGGTCATAAAATTAGACTATCATGACAAAGTTGATTTATTTTAGGAATTCCATTCAAAAAGTAAAACTTGTACCCTAGATTCATTCTTTACACAGACTGATTAATTTCAAATGTTGATGAGCATAACAACTAATGAAAATCCCAAATTCAGTATTTCAGAATATTAGAAAATTGTGAAAAGGTTCAATATCGAAGACGCCTGTTAGTTGTAGTCAGCTATTTAACTCAAAAGCCTTTAGATGGTCTGTTGGTCTAGTTCTGTAGGCCACACAATCATGGGGAAGGCTGCTGACCTGACAGTTGTCCAAAAGACAATCATTGACACCTTGCACAAGGAGGGCAAGTCGAAACAGGTCATTGCTAAAGAGGCTGACTGTTCACAGAGCTCTGTGTCCAAGAGCTTTAATAGAGAGGCAAAGGGAAGGACAAGATGTGGTAGAAACAAAGTGTACAAGCAATAGGGATAGCAGCACCCTGGAGAGGATTATGAAATGAAACCCATTCAAAAATGTAAGGGAGATTCACAAAGAGTGGAGTGCAGCTAGAGTCAGTGCCTCAAGAATCACCACACACAGATGTAAGCAAGACATGGTTTCAGCTGTCATATTGCTTGTGTCAAGCCGCTCTTGAACAAGAGAGCTTCAGGAGCGTCTCACCTGGGGTAAAGACCAAACAGGCCTGGAACGCTGCTGAGTGGTCCAAAGTTATGTTCTCTGATACGTTTTGCATTTCCTTTGGACATCAAGGTCCCAGAGTCTGGAGTAAGAAAGGAGAGGCAGAGATTCCACATTGATTGAGGTCCAGAGTAGTTTCCACATTCAGTGATGGTTTGGGGTGTCGTGTCATCTGCTGGTGTTGGTCCAAGGTCAATTCTTCCAAACCAAGGTTCTAATATACAAGTTTCACTTTATGAGTGGAATTACTGAAACAAATCAACTTTGTCTTAAATATTCTAATTTTATGACCAGCACCTGTGGCAGTCTGGTCAAAATTTGACATTCACATAAAAAATACATTAATCGAAGGGAAAAGAGCTGAATGTTTCATCTGATTAGGACGTTAATTCACCTGAAGCAGTGAAATCCGTTGTGATTAGAATGACCTATTTCCTCCTCACTCACTAGCACGTGCTCAAGTCAGTTATCATCCTTTTCTACGCCTTTCCCCCTGATGCTGTTTACACATAGACACTAATGTGTGAGTGAAAGCGTGGGTTCTCCTGAGGACACGCTATGTTAGATAACCCCACAGATGTCACGATTCAACCCTTCTCCACAACGCTGACCACGAGCGCTGAAGCACATGGCGTTGGCTGTGCTCTGCTTCTGTTTACTTACAGCAAACACACCGTTAGGGAGGAGTTGAAGGGCAGCTTTGAATGGAGTCAAGGTTTCTAAGCGAGTGGAATGCAAGAAACGCTGTTAATCTGCCTTTAATGGCTTGTCTGGGTTTGTGTTCAATACTTTATTAGACATTTAGAGGAAACTTTTGATTTATTGCAGTTTAACTTGTTTAATGGGTGCATAATACTTTGTAACACATATGCAAGGATTAAAAAATAAGAAGAAATTAATGAAACATGTATTTAACAAAAAGTCATCTGGCGGGCGGGGGGGGGGGGGGATTACAGCAAATGAGTAATTTTCATGAAGAGTTGAATGCACTGACATGTGCTTTATTCATGTATTATTATAATGTGTCTCATTAGTGGATACCATCGCGTCATTTTTATGACTTCCTTTTAATTATTCATGAATTTAAGTGTTTTAGCATCCTGAGAGTTTGATAGGATGTCAGTGTCATCAGCATCATCCTAAGTTTGCATGGAAATACGACATTTTTCACCCGTGGCTGTGCATGCTGCATGCAGAGGGCTTGCTACAGGATCATTTATGATCTCGCTGTTATGAGCGACGCTGCTGTTTACACTGACTCACCGAAACCTCAGCCCAGTTTCGATGACATTTGCGTCTGCCCTGCCCTCTGTTGACTTAAGGACACACTGCAGCGCCCCGTCCTGTGGCTTTCACAGCTTTCTGTTATCAAATGTGACCTCAATTTTCTGTCTGAATAAGAAAAACACTTAGGATTTGTTTTGTCTTTTCATTTAAACAATCATTGTATCACCATATGAGCTATAGTGGCCTCTTTTGCTCTCTGCCTCTGCAGGAATCTCTGGACAGTCGCCACCGTCTGCTGTGCAAACAGAGGGAGGACGCCAAAGATCTGAAGGATAACCTGGACCGCAGAGAGAACCTGGTCTCCACTTTCCTGTCTCGCCAGCTGTCAGCTGAGCAGCTGCAGGACTACCGACACTTTGTCCAGACCAAGGCCTCGCTCCTCATCCGGCAGAAGGACCTGGAGGAGAAGCAGAAGTTAGGCGAGGAGCAGCTGGAGGCTCTTTCCAACTGTCTAAATCTGTGAAAGAAGGAACAAAACTTTCTTTGACTTGAGTGGAAGGAGAATCACCTGTGGCTCTCTAAAGGAGGGACCTGCAGAAACCTGCTCTCCACTCACGAACATAGCTGTTGGATAAGACCTCTGAGAACATTTTCCTCCACAACACCGTCCAAACTACGTGCATTAAAAGTTGTCATAAAACTTTACATTTTCCTTTGAATAGAAGTGAGCTTCCTTTGTGTGCCTTGGCATTGTCGACATTTTATCTTGGAGCTGCTGTGCAGAAATCAGTCCCTGTCCTTCATTTTTCAGGGAGACGTTAGCCCTGCAGCCCTGCGCCCGTGGAAACCTTCTATAAGCTTTAAGATTGTGTCCGAGCAGTGGCCTGGCGGAGGGTGGGGTGTGTTGTAGATGTAGTGGTTTTTTTAATGGTCTTATTTTCAAATGTTTTTCAGATTAAGGCACTAAAAACCAAAAAAAAAAGCACTTTCTACAGTCACACAAATGCACATTTCTAAGCCTTACTCCATCCGCTTCAACATTTCCATTTTTCTCTTTTATTTTGTCATTAGTTTTAGTAAGAATGTATTTTATGGTACAACAGGAAACAAGATAAAAGGCTGTTCTTTATTCTCCAGCTGATTCTACAAAATCACAACTTTTAGACGACGTCTTGCTGAATCTGCTTTTCACTCGACCAGATTATCGGTAACAGTCATTCCCTCTTTAGCTGTTGCAGAATTGACATGTAATACTTGAAAGACTTTTATTTTTATTAAAATAAAGTCTTTATGTCAGGTGTTTTAAACTCGTTTCAAGCTGTCTTACCTCCACAGCCTGGACCCATTTAGACACATTTAAACACACCTGTTGTGTTAAACACACTTGAATCACAAATAACTTTTATTTTTAGTAATTATAATGCTTTTATAGTTTATCGACTTCCCCTTTAACCAGGAGGGGATCGTTTGTGTTGTGTGAGATTATTAAAAATATACTTTTGTGTTTTTCCTCCACCTCCATCAACAACATTTCTCTGTGGACGCCGTCCTTCTTCTCTTGCTGAACGAACGTTTGCTTATTTTGGTCTTTTTGTGCCGATGCAGGGCTGAAGGGCTGGAAGGACTCTCGTTGTTTTCTGCAGGCTGGCTGGAATTTCCTAAATTATGCAAAAAATCCCGTATGGTGGAGAAAGTGCGGGAAATGACACCGCAATGGGGCATCACACAGAACAATACTAAAGGAGATTGTATTTCGCACACTAGCGAGGTTGAAGCATGCAGGGTACTTGTGTTACAGCCAATGGGAAGAGACACTTCAACCCCAGTTGCCTCTAATGAGGGCAAATGGTTCAAAATCCTTGTTTTCTGCTTTATTTCCTCTGGAGTTTTGCTGGTTTGTGTCTGTTTGCAGTTTAAGGCTCCACGATGTTTGTAATGTGAATAAATTAAGCTTTCACTGGACAATCTGCTGGACTTTATTCTCTTTATATCTTTATTTTTGATTCTAGGTACAGAAAGAAACTAATTTAGCTAATTAAGCTTTTGTGTTATTTCTAAATTTGTTTCATATCTTTTTTGCTTTAATAACGAAACAAAGGATAAGGTTTGTGAAAATTTTGGATAATATTTTTTTTTCTGGCTTCACAGGAAGACTCACTTTACCAATTAAAGCTCGCATCTGCCCTCTACAGGCAGATGAGTAAATTACACTTATAACTTCATTTTTCTCAAGATTATTTTCATCATTAGTATTAAAGATGATCATAAGGTTACAAACATGAAATAAAAATATGCTTAACCATTTTAAAGATTTTTTTTTGTTTTAATTAAATGTTTTGGGGAGGGCAGCAACACTCAATATAAAATATTAAATTCATATTTTCCAAATGAGCAGATGCCTTAAGAAGTATTTAAAGTGATGCAGCTGATTATTAACTTAAAAGCAAAATGAGACAAGAATATCCACCATAATGTATTTCACAAAGGTGGAACATTGGACAAATAAAGGTTGTGTATTTCTGTCTAATTGTGTGTCCTGAGCTGGCAAAAAATAAAAGTATATTGCTCTGAGCGGGAATGACCTTTCAATCAGAGGTGAAGGTTGGGTCATCCGTGTATCATATAAAATACTTCATCTTTGCATTAGTTCTGTTTACATTTAAGAGGACGTGACCGTAAAACCGCTTTGCTGCTGGCCATCACCGACATGCCCCACAGCTGCAGTCGTCAGTGTTTCTGCAGATGATTAAACTTCCAACCCAACAGGGGTGGGTTTAGGGGGTGGCTTCTTGGGCTCAAACCCCAGATGTTTTCTGATTTAGCTCGGAATCTGAATTTTTCCTTTGAGAGGGGAAAAAAAAACGCTTGGACGTACCAGCAGTACTGACATCTACCAGAAGCAGCTGTTGTATAAAGTGGCCTGTATGCAGCCTGCCACAGTCTGACCCTCTGATGCATGCATGAAAAGACTGACCTTCATTGCTCCAGCTGTGTATAATTGTAGATTTCTCTGTAATGAACAGGCGACCGGTTCTGAAGAGCATGGTTGTCTCACAGCTTGTTAGCTATTTCAAACAGATCTGGAAGCTTTATGCTAAACACCGTTATCTTTGAGATGTTTGTTTTTTGGTCATCTGAACACAGATATGTTAGAGGATCTGAAGTGGTAATATTTAAATCTCTAGGTTTTATTTTGTTAGCTTAAATTGTTGAGACACATCTCTGAATAGCGGCTGCAAAACACCTCCCCCCTCCCCCCTCCCATCAGATGCTAATGCAGGAATTATTTTCATGTTTTGCCTGCATGTTAAAAACCATGCTAGACAACTTTTTCATATTTTAAATCATTTTCTTGAGTCGGTATGTATTAAAATGACCCTTTACAATATCAATAAAAGGCCACCCAGCCCCTACCGCCCTCTGGCCAGAGTATCACATTTGCAACTTCAGACTGGCAGGCCACTCTTTGGGGACTTGGAAATAATTGAGCTGACATACATGGCGCTGCAATCGGGTTCCAGCACATTTCCTGCATGTTTTATATCACGAGCACAGATGATTTGTCTAATTTAGAGATGAAGCTGTCCTGTAGACATTGAGGAAGGCTGGGAAATGTTTGAACTGTTAGATCAAGGTGTTAAAAATGACAAACACACAGCGAGGAGAGGTTTTGTTTTCAGTTTTACCACAGGGAATTGATAACAGGCACTAGAGGGTGCTAAAAACAAGCAAAACTGCCAAGTGTGCCTTTAATCTAGGAGTGACTGATCATTCCAAAAAATAAAAAGTAAAAAATGATTTCTCTGTGAACTTTGTCTTTAAAAAAAGCACCAATCATTTGCACAAGCTAAAAAAAAAAAGCAACAACAATCATTTGTGCTAAGCCCTGGAACTTCTTCAGTCCTAAACCGGTCCCTGGTCGTCAGTAATCCAGACATTTAGTGTTCTCTTGTGTCTGTTGGAGCTTCTTACAAAGGAGGCAAAAAAATAGTAACTGGAGGAAAAAAAAGGTTCTCACAACTTTTCTTTGGACTTGAGTCGTTTTCTTTGTTCATTTTTGTGCTTTAAGCTGCTCAACTCTGTCAATCATTCATACACAAACACGTCCCTAAACTCCAGGATGACGCACCTCTCAGCTCTTGTTCCTGGCCTTTTTCTGGGTATTGTCTAATTAACAGATTCTGTTCATTGGTTTTAGTTAATTTTTATTATAGGTGATATTTCTACTTTTCAGAAGGCTAAAATATCTGAATAAAGTCTGGATATATGCGAATAAAGAGATATTTTATCCAGATACTTGAGCATTTTGATTATATAGCCACATAAAGTAGATCTGAAAAGAAATCTAAGATTAAACATTTTTGCATAACATTTTGTGGTTTTAATGGCCTCCAAGAAGCTAGCCAAGCCCTCTCCTGGCCCGGTCAGTGATCAGATTTCACTGTTCACACAATTAATTTCTGCAGTCAGTGTTAATCCATACCTTCTCTTGTTTCTTTCCTTCCTCTCTTGGTTTTCTAGCCGCAGTAAATATCTACTAAAAGATAAAAGCAAATCAAAAAGTGTATTGACAATTACAATGGGAGTGTAAAAAAAGCAGTAGAGATGCAAGATGAGTGATTTTCCTCAACAGAAGCCAGACAGACAGGCGTCAATAGCAGGAATGTGTAAAGAGTACACAACAAAGCAGGGAGCCGCTTTAAGCAGCAACTTCACCAGAGATTTTACAGTAGGATGGTTCCTGAAGATCACAGAGCTGCTGCTGTTGATGCTGGCAGATTTCAAAATGAACTCTGAACCCTCCACCTGCAAAAATGTCAACACACCTTCAGTCAGCAACCAACCCTTACTATTTATAACTCAACCCAGTCAGGAAGATAGGGAAGAGGAAAAAGGGTCACAGAAAAGTCTGACTTCTGAGAAAAGCCAGAAATCTGAGTAGAAACAATAATTCTGAAATTAAAGTCAGAATTAAATCAGAATTACAAGATTAAAGTCAGAATTCTGAGATTCAAGTCAGAAATAAGAACAAAAGGTCAGATATCTGAGATTAAAGTCAAAATTTGAGATTAAAGTCAGAATTCTAAGAATAAATTTAAATCAAAAACCTGAGGTTAGAAATTTGAGATAAAACTCAGAAATCTAAGAGCAAGATTCAAGTCAGAAATCTGAGATTAAAGTCAGAAATTTAAGATAAATGTCAGAATTCTAAGATTAGGATTCAAGTCAGAAATCTGAGATTAAAGTCAGTGATCTGAGAATAAAGTCAGAAATCTGAGATTAATGTCAGAAATCTAAGATTAAGATTCAAGCCAGAAATGTATCTGAGATTAACGTCAGAAATCTACGATAAATATCAGAATTCTAAGATTAGGATTCAAGTCAGTAATCTGAGATAAAGTCAGAATTCAGAGAAAAAAAAAGTCAGAATTTTTTTCTTTTCAGTGTCCCTAATCCCCCTCTGTAGAGAGATAACAAAGTCAAATTTATAAATTTAGTAAATTTTATTATCAGTTTTGGGCGTTGAAGACAAAAAGGTTGCATGCATGCAGTCCGGCAAAATAAAGAAAAACAAACATTTCCCATCTTCTATTTCCATCAATTTGTGCAGAGATTTTATGCTCTGGTGCTTCTTTCCACCACTTCTTATTCCTGACCTCGTGCCAACCTTTTCTCCTCGCAGCAGCGTCAGAAGAACATTTACGTAACCAAAACCTTCAGGCTGGGAGATGACACATCGCCCTGACATGATGGTGCATCCCTCAGTTCTCTCTCAGGCACAAGGAAGAAGCAAAACCAACAGAGGGCAAAGGAACAACAAGCAGCGAGACGCTGAACACAAAAGGCACAACTTTGTTCTTTTAGGTTTTGACTTTGTGTTTCTGAGCTGGAAGGAGCCGATGATGTCACACACACACACACACACACACACACACACACACACACACACACACACACACACACACACACACACACACACACACACGTGAACATGCCTAATCCCAGTCTGCTGCTGAGTCACAGCTGTTTCAACAAGCCAGCGAAGGAATTCACCACATATATGAGGAATCTTGGCACGGAGGTGTGTAAATGATTTACAGAACACCTGCATGTCGTCGTTATTGGGACACTTTGTACCGTCTTTACTGAGGTTTCCCTTAAAGTCCGTATGAAAGAAACTCTCAACAGATTTTGATTTCTTAATTTACAAAAGAGTCGGATTCCCTCTAAAGACTCCAGGTCTGTATCTCCTTTCAGAAAAAAACAAGACAGGTCTTGATCTCAGTAATTTCTTCTTCAGAAAGAAAATGGATTTCAAAACAAGCTTCGAGCCAGTGAAGGGTTGCATGTCTGAATGATTCAGCTTCCATCCGTGGACATCTTTTCCCCCTTACTGTTTCAAAGACAACTTGTGTATTATTCTCAAAGCAAAAGCAAACATTCCTGGTATTTTTATATTTTATCGGCAAGGCAGAAACCAACAAGAACATGACAATTCTAAAAGCAAAACCAGCAGAATGTCAGAAAAAAGTTGAGTCAGCACGTTGACGCATCAGATACGGTTCTGTGTCTGAAGCTGCTGTGTTCTTGCTCCTCGCTGCCCTCGTTCAGAGAGTAAAGCCCCGACTTCCTCTTCTTGTTGCCCATGATGGTTGGCGGAAAGAGGCGGCTTATTGAATGCAGGCCCTTAGACGCATCTGAGATGGTGTCCAGCTCCTCTTTGTGGAGAACGACCCTATCCTGAGAGGGGTGGACGTGCTGGACTTTGGGTTCTCCCATCATCTCCTTAACAATCGGGGAGATGCCTTTAGGCAGATAGTGGTAGGCCTTCTTCCCACAGTTGTCCCGTATGCTGGTGTTGGCCCGGTACTCCGCCACCAGCATGGTCATGATGCACTCCTGGTCATGCAACGCAGCGATGTGCAGAGGAGTGTACCCACCGTGGGATTTTGGGTTGACATCAACATTGACTCCTTTTTGCCTGGATGTGTCGATGATCCTCGTGAGCATTTGGCTGTTGCCACATTTAGCCACCCAGTGAAGAACCGTGAACCCAGACATGAAGTCTTTCTTCTGGACCAGATGGCAGTCGCTCAGCAGCAGGCCGTACACCTGGTTCCAGAGTCCTGCAGCACACTTCACCAGCCACTCGTGCTCAGCTTGCTCCAGGGAATACACGCAGGACGACCTGATGTACTTGGGCTCTTCTGGAGACTTCTTCACCACCCTGCCGGTCTCAGCTGAAGACGGCCTCCTCTTGTTCTTGAAGGCCTCTGATTTTGAGACCTCAGGAGGTTCTTTTGGTTGTTCCTTCAGCTTGTGGATCTCGACCCTGGTGACACTCGGTGGCACTCTAAGAGGCAAGGCAAAGGGTTTGCTCTGCAGAGGGGCTGCATCTCTTTCACCCTTGTTGATGTCAAAATTCAGCATCTTTTTGGACCTGATATCAGATCTGCTCCTCTGCAGAGCCAGCTGTATGAGGGATGGTGATTTCCCAGGGTCATTTACCTCTTCTTTGACAGCCTCATGTGCTCCCTTCACGGACCCAGCCGCATCCTCGGACTTTTCAGCCTCTGCGTGCCGCTCAGGTGGGCGCTGCTGCTCACCTACCTCTTCCTCATTTTCAGTCTTTTCCACATCCGCAGTCTGCTCACCTCCAAGCAAGTGCTGATACGTTTTCTTGAGGACAACATACCGGAATCCGTCGACTTCTTTCACAAATGCGACGTTGTTGACAAAAGTCTTGAAGAGCTCCCTGTTGCGTTCTCTCTCCGCGGGATCCACGGAGTCCACGACAGCTCTAAACTTCCCCATCAGCTCGGATTTCTTCACTTTGCCTCCCTCCGCAACCAGCAAAGAAACAATGGAATCTTGAGTAAAAGCCATGAATGCAACAGAAGTTAACCTGTCTGTGCTCAACAGCCGTGTCCACTCGCACACAGACACCTGAACTCACTGCTCTCCTTACCTGTAGGAGTGTTTTTTCCCAGTGTGTGCAGACGTAGATGCAATTTGAATAATATATGCAAATAATTTACATAAAGGGGGAAAAAAGAAGCAGGAAGTAATCATTCCTAATGATATTGATCTAATTTAAGTCCGCATAACCTGTAGTGTCTTATTCAAAATAAAAGCTTTCTTAAAGCTCGTTGTTGGGGTTAGCTGTCCCTGCGCAAAACTTACGTAAATGTAGCTTTTTTATTTACTGATAAAACAGAATAAAAGCTGTGAAAATGGCCATAAACTTACCACTATAGTAATATAGTGCCTAACAGTGCCCGATAGACAGAATGATAGCTGATATCTCTAACTTCATTCTCTGACAGGAACTGGCCATGTTGAAACAAAGATGAAAACTAGAGTCAAGATATATTTTCATAACTTCACAGTGGGCGTTTAGCTGCTACTCGTGACGTCAAACAATTCTCTCACACACACACACACACAAAAAGAAAAAACCATCAGCTATTTAAAAATGAGTAGGCTGATTGGTGCTTAATTTAGTGCGCACGCGCATGGATCAGAAGACCTTTATTTTGTCTTTTGCTTACTTTAAAGCATTTGTTTTCTGTTTGGTTAGTTATTAGTTGTCTCCTGTAGTAAAAAAACAAAGAGATTTTAAAGTTTTAATTTAAATTTTCTGGTAAAACTGCACCGTACAAAGCCTCGGTTGAGCGGAAGAACAAAGATTAAGCGAAGTAACAGGGAACTATCTTGTCGCCTTGCTAGCTAGTTGCCTCCCTGAGCTTCTAGCTCCTCTCCGCCTTGTGGCTCCCTCTTCCCGTCTCTATCGGCTCACCTCAGTAGTTTAGCAGGCTTGCACGGAGAGTCGAGGGCTGTTCCCTTTCGCCTCTGCCCAGCACGCCGAAACCATACATTCCCCACCATGGCTGCCACGGACGTTGACGTGTTTTCGGTAAGCAAACGACACATTTCATCTTTGTTGGTTCCGTGTTTTGGAACTGATTACAGTAAAGATATGAAAGTGCAGCTTCAAGATTTCTAGTGTGCAATGTGCGTTTGTGTGTTAGCTGTCGTGCGGGTGTGTAGTAAAGCCTCCCACCCCCTCCTCCTGAAGCTATGTGGGCTTTGAAAACACGGTGGGAATAATTTATATTTATTTTAGACAAACCAGTCGTGCCTTGTAACATTTAATAATTCAAATGCGTCTATCCACTCAAGTGTGGCTGCTCGTACGCGTAGCGCTAACGCAACCAGAGTAATTACGCTGTCATATTTGTTTTGCTAGCAGATGGAAGTACTAGCTTTGATAATGTGAGGAATAATTCCTTTAAACTCCCCGTTTTGTTCTATAAATGCACCTGAAATCCATTCGAGGGGTTTTGTTTTAATATACTGTAATATTGTTGGATTTTCCTGCGAAATACAAACAAGAAAATTGTGTTCTAGCAGTTCCAGAAGGACACGTTTTAGTTTTTCAAGGTAAAAAAAGTCACAAATCACAATTTAATAAACTGTCAGTTATTGCGAAATTTGTTTTGAAATGCCTTTGAACTTCTTTCAGTCTTATATTAAGCCAAAATTATTGATAACTATTGACAGATAATGAGATTACACCTTTTTACAGTTGCTTACTTTTTGATTATTACATTTAATCTGGATTAGATCATAATCTGCTTGTACCAAACCCTACACACTTCCACATACCCATCTGATAGTAGAATCATGTTGCATTTTTAAATTTAGGGGCATAAAACTACACATTTGGTTCCCCCGCATTGACTCAACGTGTTACATTACACGTAAGAGTAATTAACAGCCAGATGCTCATCCTTCCTTCATAGATGATGACAGCGTTAGGCTGGGCAAATGATCAGATTTAAGTGGAATCCAACTATTATTTGTTCAGTGAGAAACCATGTTGTCAGTCAGGTTTGATCTTGCAGGATCAGTTCGGTGGGACAGCAAAAGGTTTTGTGTGCATGGTATTAATACCCCCTAAAAAAGAAAATGTGGGTCATATTTTAGTAGTGCAGCAACCCATACATGTTGGAGGGGATTTAAAGAGGAAGATGAACATTTTGCCAGTTCCATGCTCGAAAAGGTCCCTGAATTTGGACAGTAGGCAGCATAGAGATCCAGGGATAAAGAGATTAAGAACGTAGTCCGTGCCACTCCTACTACTTATTAGTGCAACACGCTGTTAAAGAAAGGAAAGGATCCAAAACAGAGGATCCAGCTGATTTTGCACTCTTAGCACTCCTAATTTAGGATTGGGTCCAAAATCTGGATTTAACTAAAGTGTCTCTTTGGAATACAGAATGAGAGGATTGATTCCTGAGAAAAAATGCTGAGAATGCAGTGAAACGGGCCAGTGTTAGCAGCAATACAGCTGCCTGGCTTCCTATCTAACTTTCTGAAGTGAGTGAGATCCCGATAAACAAACATGCTCCCTTGGATGTTTTTATGAAGCTTTTAATTACGTGCAGCTTTCAGTGGAGATCAGTTGGACCGTTGGCTCACATCGATCGTGTCTGGAGGCTGCATTGGGACGACTTTCTAGGCCAGATACACACAAGGCAATCAATGAGATAGCCTAATAAGTGTTATTGTTTTCAGTTTGCTCACATCATATTCTTCCATAAAATAACTCTTATTTAAATTGTTGTGAAACGAAATGGCCTTCAATGGTGCTTGCTGACTCCAACGTACATGGTTTGTCCCTTGAGTCCTGCATGCATAAAATTAAATCAGCTTCGTAGAGTGCTTCGAACCAAAAAGCAGGGATTAAAGACACTATAGTATGTTTATTTAGAGATGTAAAGAAAAATAACTCTGAGTTTTATATAAATCCTAGTTTTAGTGGGAAAAGCCTTGGGCAGATTGTGGATCATGTTACTGACTGTTCCGTGTCGTGTCATTAGCTACATAAAGAACATACAATCCAGAGCTGCCTTAAGGCTAGCTTGTCAACCCTGTAACATGGATGGATAATGACAGTCAAGCTGCAGCGTCTGTGGTGATGAGTCAAATCCATCTAAGCATCAGCATGTATATTAAAAAAGATTCACTGAGCATTAAATACCTCTCAGAATAACGTTAGCAAGAACAAAATGCTCAGATACCCCGTGTGAAATTAGATTTTTTTTATTTTACTTGCTTTCCTGGGAAAATGCATGTCTGAATGTTAAATATTAAATGACATCACTCTCATCAGCTGTTGGATAGCTTGGAGGCTCGATACTATTTCATAACCTCGTAACAGTGGATTCTTTTTAAAAAGCTGTTTTTGCCGTTGAGCTGCATTATATATTATTGATAGTTTAGTGTTTGCCTGGGTAGTAAAATAGTGGGCATATCTGAATATTGCTTGTCTTTCCTAAATTTTTCTAAAAACAACTTGAATGGTAATTTACTGCAGCTAAAACAATGGAAGCATTTCCCCCTTATCAGGTAGGTTCCAAATTTTATATTTTGTGCGGTACAATTAAAGGGATTCCAGAACAACTTATTTTTTAAATTGGAAACCTTTGTTTCAGCCTCAGTGTAACATGATCAACTTTGTTGGGCTCAAAATGACTCAAGAGCCCTAATTAATGGCCAAATACAACCTCATAATAAAGCCCTACAATGGAAAGACTGGTTTACCCCACCCACTCATCCATGCCATGAATATTAAAAGAGCTGTGTGCTGACTGGCCAGTTTATCCGAGTGGCTCTATGATGCTGCCTGAGGCTAGCAACTGTGTAGAGCCATGTACAGTATCCAGATAACTAGAGATGTCCCGATACAACTTTTTCACTTCCGATGCGATACCGATATTGCAGCCTTCAGTATTGACCGATAGCGATATTAATCTGATACGATATCAGCACAAATCATACATACTTTAACCTATTTTGTAGTGTGGAATGTATGAAAAGCTTGACAATCGGAGAACAAGAGCCAATGACAGTAAGTGTGGAAAAAAATGAAACGTTTGTAGCCATTGGTTGCAATAATGTGAACCTTAAGAAACTGTTTATATTGGATATTTTTGATGCCGTCCGATATAATCCGATACAGTGTTTTTGGGCCGACATCAAATTTCTTCCGATATCAGAACAGGACATCCCTACAGATAACTCGAGGGAAGCTGTGGATCATTTCGGTATTCATTCAATGTCTGGACATTCCCAGCACATGCTGGAATGCTACATGTGTTCCAGGGCAACCATAAACGGTTATTGTGATAGTCAATTAATACCCAGTTATTTTGGCGATTAGTGAACTAATCAAATCATATGTAAATTGTAGTTTATAGTACCAACATGCAGCTACTCTAATATAACCATTAGGAATATGTATTGGTGAAATTCTGGTGATACAATACGTATCACAATTACAAGGGAGACCATTTATCACAATAGATTGCGATACATTCAGCCAGACGAAAATAACGATTTTTTTAGACTGAAATTATTGTAGGAAAATTCAATAAACAGTCCAAACTGATATGTAACATGTTTAACATGAGGTATCTGAACCATTATAGAGGGATTTATATTTCAGTGGTGGAAACAAAACCCATTGCACACTGCTGTTAACTAGTGGTCGGCGTTGAAATTGCAGCAAAAGAAAAGAAAATACACAAATGATTGCTTGTAAATTCTTCCAAAAATTCGATACATGGCTTTTGAATATTGATATAATATCACAGGAAAAAAATTGCGATATATTGCCATATCAATCTTTTCTTACATTCCTAATAACCATCATTAGCTTCTAACTAACCGTTGTCTCTCTAAGTGGCATGTGCGGTCTAAAAATAAAGCCGATGAAGATAATGGCTAATTCAACAACTTTTATTGAACTTCAGCTTGTAGAAAATAAGGAAAAAAGGCACTTTGCTTAAGAAACAAAAACTAAATGCTGGTTGGTAACAAGGACATTCAGTGAAATGCAGCACTTTTTAAACAAATTAATGAAGTCAGTCATAACCTTACAGCAAACATTAAAAGCTGCTTTTATAAAACAATGCCACCAATTTGCTGCGAAGCTGAGGCGGCATCTGGTATGTCTAAGCTTATTAAGGTGTAAACCAGCTTTTCTAAGACTTAACCGTTTCTCCTTGGTCATTATATTACTAATTTATGCAGGAAAGCAGGTCAGAGATGGCACAGATTCTTTAGTACGTTACAGTAGACACCCCAAGCTGCCTATATTCAACAAACACAAGGTAACATGGTTTTGAATAGAACTCCATATTCTTCTTTTTATTATTGGTTTAACAACAGCATTCTGTGACATTATGTACTCATAGATCTAGATTTATTATTTGAATGTATAATAAAAGTAAAGTCAATCTGGTTTAACACAGGGTATCCGCGGGTCCTTAAAAAGTCTTAAAAAGTCTTAAATTTGCTTTTCAAAATTTAAGGCCTTGAAAATCCTTAAAAATGACATAATCCTTAAATCCAGTTTCCAAAGGTCTTAAATGACCAAAGACCAAATAAACAAGATTATTTCATTTCTATAAAATTTTCGTGAATTTCTAGTGTTCTGAATTTTTTGTGTACGATGTTGGCGTAAGCGGAACCGTACACGTTCAGTTGGTTGTGAAAGGGGGCTATTTGTAGATGAGCACATTAGCTGGTTAAGCTAGTGGGAGCTTGCGCCATGGGGAAGTGCAAGTTTAATGGTAACTGGATGGTTAATCCCACGTTCGCAACGTGGTTAGCACCGTTTCCAGGCAATAGCTGGAAATTATAGCTTAAATTTAATTTTAAAAATAGCTTAAATTTGGTCAAAGTGGCCTTAAAAAAGGTCTTAAAAAGTCTTAAATTTGGCTCCTTTAAACCTGCAGATACCCTGTAACATTAAGAGTATTTTTTAAAACTTTTGTCGTTTCATCGGTTTTCAGAAGAACACTTCATGTTTTCCAAAAGCTCAGTGCGCCTCTGCCTCTTTAAATGCTTCCTGTCTCCTCTCGTCTGTCTCACTCACTTTTTTTTTTGTTTTGTCTCTTTCCCGTTGGAGATAAGATGAGTGACGATGAGGCTGAACATGACATGAATGTGGAAACACGCAGAGGAGTGAGCGTGTTCAATTAGATTGTTAAAAACTAGAAACTAGCTTCAAACCCTTTGTGCCTGTGAGTTTCTAATGGCTGACAAATCCTAACCGTCAACATTTTTGCCATCACAACGTCACTGCCAGCACAAGTGGCTTCACGAAAAGGATAGTGCATCAATCTTCAACCTGTAGGTGTGGTTAGGGCTGACGAATCTTTGTTCTGAATATAATAATGGAGTTATGGAAAATGTTGACACTTTGAAAGGAAATACATTTTTTAACTAACTAACTAGTGGTTTGACAGGAAGCACGAGCCAAAACCTTCCGAGTATGAGTTTTGGTTGGTCACTGTGGTTGACATGCGGTCTTCTCACAAATTCCAAATTCATTTCAGCACTTTGTCAGTAAGCCCACAAACTGACATCTGCACATTCTTAGCTTGCGACACACCAAGATGGCTTTGTCCAAGCATTTTTTATTAGAAAATTCAAATTGAGACTTTTTATTGTTTATTAGTGTTCGAATCCAGGGGCTACATCCTTCAGAGTACGCAATTCAAAGCCAATCATGCCACAGGTAAGTGACAAGGCTTTCCAAATTCCAAGGATAATAAAAATGCATGCGTGCACAAATTACGCTTCAAATCAGTGCAAGTTACAACAGACAGCCATTTTAATCACACGTAGGCGGCAGCAGCCAGCAAGTATATTTCCAGCTTAAGACTCACTGTGGGTCGAGTAGAAGGTTTTTGTTTTTGTAATAACGATGAACAAAAGGGGAATGTTTTACAGTTTTACATGTATGTATATTAATATCTGATGTTTAAAAAAACTTGAAGCAGTTATGATGTCAGTCTTTTTTGTTTACATATATTTTTGGCAAAAATAATAATAAAATTATTCGTAAACCAGCTTGTATGGCGGGTCCCGTATCTCCATGTATTGCTGCTAAGTTTAGTTTTAGCTTCCAATATTGATGGACTTAAATATCGCAATATTTTGTGTTATGATACTGAATCAATATTAAGAAGTAGTGTTGTCGACTTTAAATGAGAATTTACATGCAAAGCTGTACTGTATTTCTTTTGTGTGGTGCAATTCAAACTCCCACAGCTAGTGGGCAGCACTTTTTACCGCCTTCATACTGATGGAACGAGACCTTGTAATTATTCTGAATTTGTCTTGGAAGTGGCTGGCCTGAGCTTTCCAATTAAATTCATTGCAAATATCGTCTGGCTTTTAGTATCGTGTCGTCTTTCCTGTATTGTGATATCGTATCACCAGATTCTTGCCAAATACACAACCCTATTGTGAACATTTACACCAGGGTTATTCAATTGCGGGCCTCGAGGGCCGGTATCCAGCACGTTTTAGTTTTAACCCTGCTTCAACACACCTGATTTCAATCAGCAGGTGATCACCAGGCTTCTGCAGAGCCTGATGACCTGCTGCACATGTGACTCAACCACTTAATCTAGTGTGTTAGACCAGAGAAACCACTAAAACTCGCTGGTTACCGGCCCTCCAGGCCTGAACTTGAATAGCTCTGGTCTACACCCTTTAGCAGATTGTGTCTCAGAGCAGGAAGCAAATTAAGTGTTTTCTTTGTCTGATGCAAACTTGTTGAATTTAGTCATATATAAGCAAAAATTACAGTGTTGGTGGCTCAGTGAGGCAGAAATTTAGCAAAAACATGACAGAGAGGAATCATACATCTGGACCAGAAGGTGAGATGAGCAGAAGAGAGGATGAAAGGATGGGTGGAGGGGAGGGGAGGTTGTGTCCACAGCTGATGGAAAAGTGATTGTTAGTTTGGGGCATCCACTTCCTGTTGGCCTGGGAGTTGCCGTCTCATCACAGTTAACCAGAAGCTTCTTATTCCTGTTGTTTTTCGTTCCACTTCTCTGCTTTTCTTTTCTCCAAATGAGGAAGAATCAGTTGACCAGCTGGAGCTTCATAGTTCCTCAGACAGCTCCTATCTGATTTGATGTTTTTAGGTCAAGTAAAGGCAGATTTTTAGTTTCTTTTTAGCTTCGACATGTCAAATTTATAAGTCAACTGAGAAATGTTATCCTATATAAACGGGGAAATTTGATCTAAATGGTAACTTAAAAAAACATTTAATTTTTGATTGGTACTTTTCTTCTAGAACTCACTTTTAATGCTAATTGTTGTTGAGTTTTATTGCGTTTCATGTGACGTTTTGTGCCAGTCTTTATAAACGTCTAAGTGAGATGAAGCTTTTCCCTCATTTAAACCCTCCCCCAAAGAGCTAGTCGCTGCATTGGCTTTCTTTCAGGCACACACGCCCTCCTCCTTCAGGAATCCAAGTATCTCTGCATACTTCAGTCAGCAAGCTTAATGCTGTTGGCCGAGCTGTGAGTGTACTGTAAACACCAGAGATGATGGCCTTTTTCTCATTCCTTTTAGATCGCCACAAACAGGAAATCAGAATTTTGAGTCAGAGAATCTTTAAAAAAAGACTCAGTTCATGGTGGATTTGTCACTTCTTCCCAGACTTATGAAGTCCCATTCCTCTTTTTCCTAAAAACCCAGCTGTCATTCACACCTTTCTCAATGTTTTTTGGTGGACTTGGATCCGGTTTAGTACATTTAGACCGTCTCCACCTCTCAGCTCCTAGGCTGCTTGTGACATCAGCCTTCCAAGTATGCAGTCCAATGTGGTTGAGCCAGATGAAATCTCTTTCTGCGCTCATACCAAGGTGCTGTCTCCTCTCTCTCTAACTGCTGTGGCCTAGACGAGGATAGTGGGGCTTTTATCTGCTAGCTTTAGGTTTGTTTTGTGCATGTAGTTCTCTGAAATCCACTTTTGTTTAAAGCATTTTCCAGAATTTCTTCACTATTGTGGTGACAATCTTGTCTTGTCTGTATAGCTGAGTTTAACTTCCTGCATTCTGCGTGCATTAAGTTATTTTTTAAAAGTCCATGGTTGCATCCATCTGATTTTCTCTCTTCCTCTACGCTAGATTATTCTTTAAGCTCATCCTGACTGAATGCTCTGGAATATCATGAAGCCTGTAGCTGATGGCCGTTACATCTACAGATCAGACAGAGGCTCTTTGATGTTTACTTGCACAGGAGTGTGAATTTACTGAGTAAAGCCTTAACTGTGTTTCCCTCCTCACCTGCTCCAGATTTCTAATGTTTTGTCTCTGGTCTCAGAATGAAGAGAAGCGCAACCTCAGCTTGGGTGGCCATGTTGGATTTGACAGCCTTCCTGACCAGCTGGTCAGTAAATCGGTCACACAGGGTTTCTGCTTCAACATTCTGTGTGTAGGTGAGTCACAAATGGTGGGAAATGCCATATTTATTTTATATTGATCGTGATAGTTTCCGTAAAAATAAGTGATGATGGAAATGGCTGAATTGCTTCCTGGTGATGGACTAGTTTACCTCTTTTATTTATTTATTTATTTATTTATGTTGTTGCTTCTCTCCATTTACAGGAGAAACAGGCATTGGAAAGTCAACGCTAATGAACACACTTTTCAACACAATGTTTGAGAATGAAGAGGCAAGCCATTACCAGAACGGTGTGTATTTGCGGCCGCGAACGTACGACCTCCAAGAAAGCAACGTCCACCTCAAACTCACCATTGTCGACACGGTTGGCTTCGGTGACCAGATCAACAAAGAGGATAGGTGAGTTTTAAACCAGAAATCTGTGGCCTCCTTTATCAAACGCACTTACGCACAGATCTGTGCGTATGTTGGGCGTAGGAACAATTCTACTCATTGTGTGGTATCAATCATTTTGTGCTTGTGTGTAGAAACGTTCCTATATTTACGAACATCTCTGACCGAGTGTACGCACAGCACCTAGTGGCAGAACGGGGAAGCACAATACCAAATGTCATCCAAATGTGTTTCTCGTCCACACATTTTATTTATCCAGTATGTAGTTATGTCCATGGAAAAACGGCTTTTCGCATAATTGGTGCTATAACCAACAAAAGACACCAGTGACCGACAGTAATCTGGCATTATATCACGGCTGTTCTGTGCTATTGGAGGATTTACCAGAGCGCTCTGATCTCAAAGGAAATCCTTCTGCTATGCTCAGATGTGGGACCCTTTGTGGAACAACAGATAAACCGCACAATCCGATTCCAGTTCATATTTTCTTTTACAACTACGAGAACCCCCCAGAACCTCCTCTGCTCCCCAGCTCAGGAGAGGCCGAGGCTGCGCTCGGAAAACATTTCCAAATGAAACTAACTCCACACAGAGCTGCTCCTTAACAACCCGTTAGTCTACGATTTATCAGATTCATTTTTATTTATTTCTGACGGGAACCTCTCCTCTGTCCCGACCGCGTTTGTAACCTCTGCAACCTGTTTAGTTCTTTAGCGCTTTGGCAGCCAGTGTTTCAATCTTGCTTTCAGTAAAGTTTTCCTTTATTTTTTTTATTAAAAAAAAAAAACAGGGAATCCTCACGTGCTGAGGATGTAGCATGACCAAATATCGTTAATTGAGGGCATTTCTGTATGTAAATGACAGTGAACGGACACGAGCACCTGGGTACGCACAGGTGGGATTTATATTCAGACAATTGCGGAGGAACGTGCGTACGCATGTTTCATAATCAGTCTTTCGACTGTTCGTACACACATTCTAAATTTCGGTTGTAGGAGGGAATATAGGACAGTTTATACGAACGTTTGATAAATGAGGCCCCTGGAGTTTCTGCTCAGAGGGCACCATCTAGAGGCAGAAAAATGTATTGCACTTTCAAGCCCCTCTACACGCTTCCGTGATTAGGGCTGGTAGCAACGCCTCTCAGTCATAAACGCACGCTTCTAGTTAGCCAGCAGAGCAAACACACATTGTTTTACAATTATCATAATTAAGTATGATGTTTGTTTTGCTAACATCACCCATAATTCTTGAAAGAAACTCCCGATTGCTGCTTTAAGCAGTAGGAAATTTATTTGAAAGTTTGGGGTAATTTCACAGATTGTGCCTCCACTTTTCAGTCATGAGTAGTTAAATGTTAATTTCAGTCAGTCTTCATCCAATCAGCGCTTCCTCTTCCCAAAATGACATCGTCCTGATGGACACACACAAGAGAGACAAACTAAACCACTTTAGAATTCATCGCATTTTTTCACGTCCCTGTAGAGTTGAAGTGGGAGAAAGTAAAAGAGGAAGCTGCTTGTTTAAAAACATCCAGCTGTGGAATGACGAGTACTTGTTGTGTCGCGGCCAGCAAGCTGCAGTCTCACGCTCTCTTTGGGGCATAAAAGCCAACATGCTGAAGGACGGGGTCTGCATCAGGCTGAAAAGCGCTCTGAGGGAGCTTCAAAGGGTCAGTCTGTGCATTCCTCAGAGAAGATTGAAGATAGATGTGAAGGTGACTGTAAACATGGTGCTAACTGAGAAAATAGACCAGATGTTTGACTCATCTGAGTTTTAGTGATATGCAAACTTGTATTTTGTCCCCAAAAACTAGATTTAAATAGAAAGATAGGCATTGTAACAACTGAGGTATGATTAAAGGAATAATTATATCCATTTAATCTCTTAAGGGTATTGTTTCCATTGCAGTGATCCTGATGAGACTCTTGTTGTTTGGATTGTTTTTAGCAAACTAATCTTTATGAAAATCTGCAGCATGTGCCAGTTTTTTTTATTTACTTTTTCCATTCATGTTTTATTATTTTTCTTTGTTTATTAAAAAAAATTAAATCTGAAGTCTGAACTGTTTTAACTCCTGAGAGAACTGAATGTTTTTGTTTGTTTGCTGTTCTGTGATTAGTTTTAACCAAACGTTAGTAAGATGAACCCAAATATCACACAGACCTAGTGTGTGCAGCTGGAAGCTGAGACTCTGGCATCCAATCACAGTGTGGCAAACTAAAAAACATAACCGTCTCTGTTTATTTCCCCAGTGACGAGCTCCTACTTTCCTTCACATTCATTACCAATGCAGGACTGAGAAGAGCGACGTATTGCTTTGACCCAAATGAATGAATCCGGTTTTTCTGGCTCTCTCCCCAGCTACAAGCCCATTGTTGACTACATCGACACTCAGTTTGAAAACTATCTGCAAGAAGAGCTGAAGATCAAACGGTCGCTTTTTAACTACCACGACACCAGGATCCACATCTGCCTTTATTTCATCGCTCCAACGGGACACTCCCTCAAATCACTGGACCTCGTCACAATGAAGAAACTAGACAGCAAGGTACACACACACATACACGCACGCGCGCGCGCGCACACACACACACACACACACGCACACGCACGCACGCACGCACACGCACACACACACACACACTTTGCCTCTGGCTAAAACACTCGATCCTGGTTGCTGGTTGTGTGATAAATATGAATGTTGCTGAAATCCGACCTCCTGTTTTTTTTTAGGGAATTTCTCTGAAACGGCTCCTTTAAGGATTCTTGTCTGTAAAAGAATAACAACAACATGCAAGTGTCCATTTTGCATTATGTGTGTGTACAAGAAGCCATCTTTGGCGTCAGCTCTGTGGGCTGTTTATCAATTTAGTTTATTTCAAAAGTTTTTCGAGAAAAAAAAGAAAAGTAAAATAAACCAGAAAAAATATGTAAAATTATTTCACTCTTCAGCCCTAATTTGATGAAAGTCATCATTTTTGCACCCTGTGTAAAAATAACTTTAATTTTTACAAGTGAATATTTAAATTAGTTTTGTTAAATATATAAATAAGAAAAAAAACTTATTTTATTTTATTTCCAATACACAATTATATCAAATCCTTCAAATTAATTTCCACCTCCTGTTGGATATATTTGCAGTTGACATGTTTTCAGCTCAGTGCACCGCTGTATCCCAGTCAATAGTCTCCCTCAGAAACAAATTGATTTGTGGCTTTTTTATTGCTTGCCTGTGAGTATTACTACACATATTATTGGCTGGTACATGACCCGTGTTTTCTCATATTGCAGCTCCGTGTTGCTCACTTGAAACACAACCGCTGGTGTTGCTTCAGTCGGACAATTATAAACCAAATCTCATAAAAACAAGTGGACGGTGGGCGTGTCTGAAAAAACAATAAGTCGTCTACTTGAAGTTTCAACTGTAACTTAATACTGGGAGCTGGATTTGTATTTCTCAAAAGAGACGTGATATTATTCATACTTAATTATGTTTGTGGGTGTAACTCCGAAATGACCACAGTGGCTCGGCTTCCTGACGACAGGCGCTTCTGCCTTGTTTATTAAACGCCGTGAAAACTACACACAGAAAAACAGTAGCTTCAAAACTTCATTCTTTGAAGATAAATATATGCTTTAGCAAGAAAAAAGAAATGCCTAGTGGCCGCGTGCCACTTCGGAGGTCCAAATTGAGTACAACTAGTCTTCCTGTTTCTAAATTAACACACAAAATAAGTACAATACTACACATAGCAAATATTTACAATATTACACACAAACACAACAAGTTACCTTGAGTAATTGGCAGCACAGGTGCTGCGGATGGCTCAGACAAAGCGGTTTTCGTGCTTCTTCATGCACATACAAGTCTCATCTCACATCTCACATCAAATCTCGCGATAATTCGGTGAGGAAGATACCACTTGTTCCAAAATAAAACACAGATTTACAATACAAACAAATATTTATATATTTTAACTTCTGGAACTAAATACGAGTATTTTTATGACACTTACAGTGGGTATTTCAAAGAGTTGAGATCATAGAATTATTTTTCATGTTTGCATAGCACAAAGATAAAAGGATGACGGATAAGAATGCAGTTGATCCTAATGTTGGTTGTTAGGTCCTAAAAGCTGCTTTAAAGACCAAAAACGTGCAGTTTTTTGTGTTTACTAAACTCTCACAGTGGCTGAACACGGAGATCCATGGCCTCCCGCTCCCAGAGATCATGTTTACTTCCTCTACAGTGATTCATTGTTATGACTACTGATAGCGCTGCTGCAGAAATGACAGTGGCAGCCTTTGTGCAGTTGGTTGATAATAAATTCAGAACAAAACAGATGGCGATCCTGTGCCTAGAACCTGCTGCCTTACCTCTGCCAGCTATCAGTGCAGGGCTGCATATCTGCCAAATGCTGCCTGATCCTAATTATAATGGGGACATGCACTTAAGGCAAATTTATTTTTAAATAAACCAAAATAGTAATGAGATTATAGGAAGTCAGTGCAAAATGTTTCAACAATATATTTTAAAACAATTGAACCCAACACATACAAATGTAGTTTTGGACTCATATAGTGAAGTCATGGTTTTAAGCACTTCAGAGACAAGGCAGAGATTCAAATTCAGGACTTACTGTGAGTCAATGGTTCTTACCACAGAGTATCAGTGTAACGTTTAACAGCCAATAGAACAATCAAAACCTGGCACAGCACTTATCAGCTGTCTCTTGACACAATCAAATAATATCTAGGCACACGGAGCCTAATCAAAGCCATGTACTAGAAATAAAAGCTTGAGATATTTTACTCTGTGTGTAATAAATCTCTAACGAATGAGTAGCAACCAGGAACATTATTCAAAATAAAATATTTTTTGAAGAATTTAAAAAGAAATTTAAAAAAGTTTTTATATGCACATGGGCAAACCAGAGTTTTTCACATGTGTTCATGATGGCTTTTGATTTCATGTGTCCTGTTGTGAAGCTTTTAACGTTTGTATTTATGAGCTGTATTCACATATGTGAATATATACATACCAAATAAGTGTATGACAGGTTTTCATATGTGTGTTAAAGGTCTTCTTGTGTGTGTGAGGTTTTCACATGTGTTCATGAGACATTTTTGCATGTGCATATTACGTGCATGTATGTGGTTTTCAATTTGCATATAAGAGGTTTTACCATTTGCAAGTTTTCACATGTGCATATTAAAAGGTTTTCATGTGTGTATGACAATTACACATTTGCGTATGAAACAATTTCACATTAGCGTATGAGAGGTGTTTACATGTACGTGTAAGGATTTACATGTATGTTTTCACATGTACGTATGAGAGGTTTTCACATGTACATATGAGAGGTTTTCACATGTACATATGAGAGGTTTTCACATGTACATATGAGAGGTTTTCACATGTACGTATGAGAGGTTTTCACATGTACGTATGAGAGGTTTTCACATGTACATATGAGAGGTTTTCACATGTACGTATGAGAGGTTTTCACATGTACGTATGAGAGGTTTTCACATGTACGTATGAGAGGTTTTCACATGTACATATGAGAGGTTTTCACATGTACGTATGAGAGGTTTTCACATGTACATATGAGAGGTTTTCACATGTACATATGAGAGGTTTTCACATGTACGTATGAGAGGTTTTCACATGTACATATGAGAGGTTTTCACATGTACGTATGAGAGGTTTTCACATGTACGTATGAGAGGTTTTCACATGTACGTATGAGAGGTTTTCACATGTACGTATGAGAGGTTTTCACATGTACATATGAGAGGTTTTCACATGTACGTATGAGAGGTTTTCACATGTACATATGAGAGGTTTTCACATGCACATATGAGAGGTTTTCACATGTACGTATGAGAGGTTTTCACATGTACATATGAGAGGTTTTCACATGTACGTATGAGAGGTTTTCACATGTACGTATGAGAGGTTTTCACATGTACGTATGAGAGGTTTTCACATGTACGTATGAGAGGTTTTCACATGTACGTATGAGAGGTTTTCACATGTACGTATGAGAGGTTTTCACATGTACATATGAGAGGTTTTCACATGTACATATGAGAGGTTTTCACATGCACGCATGAGAGGTTTTCACATGCACGCATGAGAGGTTTTCACATGTACATATGAGAGGTTTTCACATGTACGTATGGGAGGTTTTCACGTGTACATATGAGAGGTTTTCACATGTACGTATGAGAGGTTTTCACATGTACGCATGAGAGGTTTTCACATGTACATATGAGAGGTTTTCACATGTACGTATGGGAGGTTTTCACGTGTACATATGAGAGGTTTTCACATGTACATATGAGAGGTGTTCGCATGTGCGCATGGGAGGTTTTCGCATGTGCGCATGGGAGGTTTTCACATGTACATATGAGAGGTTTTCACATGTACGTATGGGAGGTTTTCACGTGTACATATGAGAGGTTTTCACATGTACGTATGGGAGGTTTTCACGTGTACATATGAGAGGTGTTCGCATGTGCGCATGAGAGGTGTTCGCATGTGCATATAAGACGTTTACATGTGTGTATGAGAGGGATTCACATGGGCTTATGAGGTAATTTAAATCAATATCCTTGGCAACTCCTCACATGCATAAATGATTAAACCTTTTCGCCAGATCCTAACTTTTGGAGCTGCAGCTGTGCATTCCCCTGATGATTTAGTGTGTTTGCACAAGACCCATCAGTCTTCTTGACGGCATGCTTATTGAATCTGCTGAACATTCAAACTTTACATAGAAAATCTGAGTCAAATACCTGATTCTCTGAAATTAGGCAACAGAAATAACCACACTGGGAACTAGTGAAGTTAGTTTTTCCTATGACATCACCCAGATTCTACCAGCTTTCATGTGTCTGCTGACCCTTTCACCTGCACATCCCCTGTAAGGTTAAGTCACAGCTAACTGTAGATTGGGTACATTTTTTCTGTGATTAATTCTACACGGAAGCTGTTTTAGTATGTTTGCAGCTGTTGGTCCTGATTGTTCACAGCAAACAGAACTATTTTGGGGGTGCTGGGAAAATCCAGCTGTGGGAAATGAACAGAGTCAGTGCTATCTGACTGACTACGTCCAACCATACACTCTCCATCTGCCTCAGTGGCTGTACTACGCTGATGTTGGGCGCTGGACTGTGATTAGTGAACACAGTTTATTAAATAAGAGTTAAAACATGATAAGTTACTGCTAGTTGCAGATTAACGATCCAGTAAAGTATGATGAGGTTGTAATTCGACTCCTAATGAGCTCTGGCTTTTGCTCACAGGCACACTGAGAAACTGATGAGTGCATCTCATCATCCTGATTGTGGTGAAACAGCTGTATGGAGGATTGCAGGCAAACTTGTTTATTTCTGCACATCTGTTGTTGATCGTAGATGGAGCCTGGTTTGTTTTCACAATCGCTCTGTTGTAGGAATGTCCTCGTGTTCTGGCTAAACTCATTCTGTGTTCAGCTTTGCTGGATTAGTTGTTGTATCCTTTGACTGCCACTTTGCCGTCATAATATTGCACGTATTTTGTAAAATCTTGCAGCTTTTGGCGTTCAAATCTAGCCGAGTCAATGTTTGTTGTCATCTAGAGAGATGTAATCTATAATTTGCTATACGTGGTTCTGTAGCAGAATAGTAGACATTAGGAAATGCGGGAAGACATTTGTGCTTATGATGGTTGCTGTGACTTCAGCGGTGTGATTTGAACTGAATATCTTCTTCATGACTTTGTGACGAGAGGAATTTGTGTCTGTGATGCTCTGAAAACGTTTGGCTCATTAAGTATTTCTGTTTGTAAAAAGCCTGATGGACAAGTTTCATCCCATCAGCATCATGAGAGATCACGAACTTTAAACATGAACATTTTTAACACGTGTATTTATGTTGGCGTCCTTTCCTCAGGTCAGTATCATTCCCATCATCGCCAAAGCGGACACGGTCTCCAAGAGTGAGCTGCATAAATTCAAAATAAAGATAATGAGTGAGCTTGTGAGCAACGGCGTCCAGATATATCAGTTCCCAACGGACGATGAAGCTGTCAGCGAGATCAACGCCTCCATGAATGTAAGTTTTAGCCTCCTAATGTGTTTTTGGATACGTCACTTTCAGTTTATTCCCCAACGTGCGTGCTATTACCACTCGAGTGTTTTATCTGTTAATTCTTTTTTAACTGTTCGGAGGAGATGTTTGCAGATCCAAGATGATTATAGTAAATAAGAACATTTGGGTTAAATATCTGTTGTTTTTCATGGAATCTGACACAACCGCACATGCCCTTTCATGTAAAACTGCACCAGTGACAAATGACACCACATTTATTTTCCCTTGGCATTTTCCTTTTACAATATTTTGATCTATTTATAGTCCGTTACATCAGTGGCCCGCTCTCAACAGCTTGTTCCCTTCAGCTTTATTCAGCCAACTGGTTTCAGCTCACCATCTTAACTTTGAGGTTTTCCGCGCGGTGAGCGACAGAGGCATGGTGGATGTGTCCATTCTGCTGTGATGGCCAAAGAAAGCAAATTAATTGTGATGCAGAAGCCGTAGAAGCGCTTGATCTTTTCAACAATTGTGACCTCTTTTCCCGTGCAGGCCCATCTGCCGTTCGCTGTTGTAGGGAGCGTGGAAGAGGTCAAAGTAGGGAACAAAACGGTGAGGGCCAGGCAGTATCCCTGGGGAGTTGTGCAAGGTAAGGACTGTTCACAAGAAAGTCAGTGTTTGATTTCACAAGCATACACAACCATGTATTGTTTATGGGGTCAGGTATTTTTTTAAATTTATTTTTATTATCTACGACAGAGCACACAGATGGAGAGTCTAAAGGCAAACATAGATTTCGTGACAACATTTCATTCACTGTTTTAAGTTAAAGGTGAAGTCAGGACAAACAATCTTACCAATCAAAGCATTGTTCGTCTAAATAGTTCTGACTATAAAAAAGTCATAAAAACTGTAAACCTTTCATGATAAATTAGGTGTTTTGTGGGAGAATTATTTTACATTTTCTCGACAAGGTTTGTGCAGCCATGTATTTTGGGTCTGAGTCAAATGCACCATTAAAGATGGCACTTTGGTGTAGTGTGTTCACGTTCATTAGCAATATTGGCAATGCAACCCTCCACGTCGAGAGGAGCCAGTTGAGGTGGCTCTGGCATCTGGTCAGGATGCCTCCTGGACGCCACCCTGGTGAGGCTTTCCGGGCACGTCCAACTGGGAGGAGACCCAAGGGAACACCCAGGACATGCTGGAGGGACTATGTTTCTCGGCTGGCCATGGATCGCCTTGGGATTCCCCTGGAAGAGCTGGCCCAAGTAGCTGGGGAGAGGGAAGTCTGGGTGTCTCGGCTTAGGCTGCTGCTCCCACAACCCGACTCTGGATAAGCGGCTGAAAATGGATGGATGGATATTAGCAATGCAGGGGTTCTATAGGGTCGGCTCATCGGTCCCCAGAAGTCAACGGGGCTAAAAGAGCTATTTTCTAATCCACTTTGCCTTTAACCCTGAGTTGCACATATGTTGGACCTCAGTTTAGATGAAAAGTAATGATCTGTGTTTCGACCACACCTGTCACATACTTTGAGATTTATCAGCTTGTAAAAATTTGCAATTACTATGACTACAAATCAGAATAAAATCACTTTTTTTCCCCTGTTCAAAAATAAGCACTTTCTTGGCATCTGAATGTGACTTT
Organism: Nothobranchius furzeri; assembly: GCF_043380555.1. Classification (NCBI taxonomy): domain Eukaryota; kingdom Metazoa; phylum Chordata; class Actinopteri; order Cyprinodontiformes; family Nothobranchiidae; genus Nothobranchius; species Nothobranchius furzeri. The sequence continues at coordinate 56,935,950 of NC_091750.1, forward strand.
AAAATCTATGAACATCATATATGTAATCCATGGCTTATAACAAATGGGATTAGAAAATATATTTTTTAGCCTCATTGACATGCGTTCATTTTTTTCCTTCTTCTGGGGACCCACGGTCTGAAAGAAGACGGGCGTGAATTAGGCTCCTTATTGTCTTGAAGATGTGTTCACCACTTAAAGTGCAGTTTTACGTGATCACCGCTCAGCATTATTACTTCATATATATATATATGTATTCATATATATATATATATTACTACATATATATATATATATATATATATATGCTAATGCTAGCGGCATGAGTGGCGATCATGTAAAATTGCATGGGGCTCTTTGGGACGAGGGCATAGCCAAATGGAAAATGTAAATTGTATTTTTTTACGTAAAATCACAGCTCAGGGTCAGACAAGCAAATCACGCTACACACACACACGCACGCACGCACACACACACACACGTGTGAATGTTTTCAACTGAATGCAAAACACTTCCGCAATTAGCTGTTTGCAACTTTATTCGTACACATCCTGTTGGAGCTGCAAGTGTGATTTCCTGCAGTGACGCTCAAAGGAAAGAGAAGTGGAACAATAAATTTTTTTAGGATAGCCGCTGCGAGGCAGAGCCTGCATGTGATTTGTGTTTATTTTTGTATATTGTGTAGATCATTTGTGTTAGTGTGCAGTATTGGGTCTGATTGGTTTCCTTCAGAGATTTCAGCTTTCCTGGGAGTTTAGCTTCCCAGCGCTCAGTCCTGTGTTTGTTAGTGGTGATAAACAGCTTAATTCAATAATGTGCTGTGAGAATATTACTGCTCACAGGGAAGTTATCCTTCTTCCCATCATCTCGTCCTTCCTCCCTCCATCAATTGCTTTCTGGCTGACCCCCCCCCCCCCCCCCCCTTTTCCCTTCTCCATTATCCACTGACCACTTGCATTCCCCAACCCTCAGAGGACTCTCTCTGGCTGTTTATGAAGCTTCTCCCAAGGGAACAGATTCTTCTGGAGTCTCCCAAAAGAGTTTGTAGCTTTACTTCAATCTATTTAATTTTGTTGTTCATAAAAAGTTATTTGACATATTGGATAAAAGCAAATAAAAAACGGTTGTTACTGTGATTTTTATGCATTTTCCTATGAATACTTTTTACCAATGCAAGCTTTAGATCTTTTAATATACATTTTACAAACCTAAATTTAAAAAATTGTCCCTAGTTTTAGTAACAAGTAAAACAATGGAGAAGAGTATCCTTCCATGGGGTTTAATGCGAGGAAAGAGAGAAAAAGAAACCATAGCTCCTCATTCTTTCAACAAACAGGACAGGAGGAAGAGGACTGAAGTGTCTGTTTTTAAGCTTTCACTTGGCTGAAACGAGGGTTTGTGTGTGTCAACGGAAACTGTTTGCTCGTGCCAGATGTTGTGTGCATGGGTTATGGTGGCCTCTCATGAAAAATGTCCATCTTCTTGACTAAGAGACAGAGGAAGGACTGTGCAGTGACAATAGGAGTAATTGAAGGGGAGTTGCAGAGTGTGTACTTATCGTCCTCCCAGATCTCTTGGCTCTGGTATCTCTGAACTTCCTGACATCCGTGACATGGAACAGACCCCGGTATTTATTCTTTTCCTTTTGTGTTTGTTTAGCTCTAAAAACACATGGCAGTGTGAGAAAGTGGATGACACGTGGAAATGGTTTTGGATCTGATGTGGGGGTGTGAGGATGCATGGAATTTAGCCACATGGGAAATGATTAAATGGATGCCACTTTTGATTAGAGGCCGACCGATGGTGGTTTTTTAAAGGTTGATGCCTATACCAATTTTTAACAAATGTTGTTGCTGATGGCCGATATCTAAAGCCAATTATTTAGGCCGATATTCGTATACGTTTTAGCAGCACGCTGATTGTGAAGGACCACTGAACACTCACTGTGTGCAATATAAATTAAATAAGTCAGTAAATATCTTAATATTTATTGAACTTCAAATATAAAACAAACTCCAAACATTAAAAAAATGTTGGGGAACTTTGGGTCCTTTCTTCAGTCTTCAGTCTAGTAGTGGCAACAGTTGGCCACACAGGTGCCTGATTTATTTATTTATTTAATCAGCTTTTAAAAAAAATTTCGGCCGATTTAGAAAAAAATTAATATATCGGTCGGCTTCTACTTTTGATACTTGGATTCATCAGAAGATAAACATTATATTTATATTTTATCCACTTTTACCATGAAGGCCCTTGACTATCACATTTTCGTTGTTTGCTGCCGTTAGAGATGTTTAAAGGCGAGGAACACAGAAAAAAATGTTTTAAAATATATTTTCTGATTATAATTTATCACTGAGTTTTTCATGCAGGCTGGACATGAAAATAGTCTCCTACACCTATCTCCTGCATTAGCTTCTGATGGCAAACAGAGGGTGAATCTTTAGGATTAGAACATCCTGACAGATCTACGTCACACTGTCACTTAACATTCACCCATCTTGATTCACGACAGGGAAGGCTGTTGTCGTTTTGCGTCCAGGAAACGGCAGAGAATGTCTCAGCTTGTTGAAGCTACACGTTAGCATTAACAACTGCACCACACAGCAGGACTCCTCCAGATTTTTTTATTTATGGAGATAAAACGTCAATCTTTTTTCATTTTTTGTATATTCATTCTGTGTTGTTCTTTTTAAACACTACTTAAAGTAATTTTTTAAACAGGAAAGTTTTTTTATACCTTTGCTAAAAGTTTCGATTGCTCCTGCGATCTTCTTCAGAGCTAGCCGCTATTGACGGCATCACTTCCTTCTCCAATCGAAACTGGTAGCAAAGGTAAAAAAAAAACTTTGCTGTGTTTAAAAAAAGAACTTGAACATCAGTCTTTCAAAGCAAACTGAGTCAGTGGTGGAGTCACATTGCTGTTATCCAATCTGAGGCCAGATGTCCAAATATCAGAAAATAAGACTCCCATATCCTGCCGTCTGAATCTCCGCTGTGACGTGGCTCACTTCCAGTTCCTGGAAATGGTGCACCAGTGTTTTTCTTCACCAGAATACGACTTACAAGGCTTTCATTCATAGTAGAGAACACTGTAAATGTATTTATTAAACGAGTGTTCCACGCACTTAAGGTACTAGAACATCTTTTTTACAACAGGATACGGATCTTTGAGCCTCTATACAGTTTATGAAACTTTGTTGCGGCTCGAAATGAACCAGGAGCCCAAAGCTCCAAAATGGAATGACTGGTTTGCCCCGCCCACTAGGCCAAGACATGAATATTAAATGAGCTGCATGCTGATTGGCCGGTGTACCCCAGTGGCTCTATGATGCTGCCAGATGTTAGAACTCAGTGTGCAATCGTGTACATACTGGACACGACTACTGTAACTCAGTAGGTGATTTGTGGATCTATTTGGCATTCTTCCAAAGTCTGGATATTCCCTGCCCATCCTGAAATGTCACACGTGTGTTCCAAAATTCTTTGCTGTTTTTCTCTCATCCAACAAGGATGCTTAGCAGTATCACAGGGCAGCGTTAGCGGTAGCTTGAACGAGTATTGGCAGTACTTTGGCTAGAGTTAGCAGTAGCATGGCCTAGCGTTAGCAGAGTTGTTCTGCGGTTAGCATAATCACGACTAATGTTTATATATTGCTGATGTTGAAGTGATTTGGGACATGCTAATTGAAGGTGTGTGAAAGCAGCTTTTCTGTTTCATTAAAACATTACTGATTTGTGTAGGAAAGCAACTTTTGATCTCTACAAAATAAAAAAGTCCTCTTTTTAACCCGCTTCTCCTTGTGATGATCTGCTGATGCTATTCCATCCTGGATCTAAGCCTTTTAAGCATCAAGTTTAGAAAATAAGCAGAAAAACTGGTGTAGAAATGTTCCTTACAAAGAAGATTCAGTGTAGCTGAGGTCTGACGTTTCATAAACTCTGTGGATTCTCCTTGGTTGGTTCGTTGGAGTTTTTGATAATTAAAATTGCGCCCACATTTTCAAAGTTAAACACATTTCTTTTAACAACGGTAGTTTCTGCTTCAGCCCTCTCCCCCCTCCCCCCGCGTAGCGGCCGCAAACTCACTGATGCGCCTGCAGCCTCTCGGAGTTCCTGTTGCTCTAAACATTAAAATAATTATTTCATTTTCTGTTCCTCACTTCTGATTACCTTCAATGGTGTCTGTTTGTTGCAACCACCAGGTACAAAAACTAATTTGTTTTTATTTGACTATTTTTCTGTCCTGCCTGTTTATTATCTTCCTGCATCTCCTCTCAATCCTAAAGAGAAACTGCTACCTGGGTTCATATATATTCACCTTATGAGTTACCTTTGAACTGCAGCTCTAAAAGATCTACCGACCGCAAAAACAGCGGAGTGAGCGCTGCTCGCCGGCCACATCAGTTAGGTGCGTCACCAGAGGACAAAACAGGTGATGCGCCCCGCTCCACAGCGGCGAAAATCATCAGGAACAAATAAAAGAATAAAAGACAGAAAACATAAAAGGAAATGAGCCGACATGAACGATCGCGTGTTAAATTAGTTTTTGAGGTGGCGACATCTGATTTGATAATGTTACTGTGGCCGTGCTCAGGACGCAGATGTGTGGAGCGCGTCAACGATCAGAGCTTTGCATGCGCAAGCTGGTTAAGGTTAGAATGGGGCTGAGGGGAAGGTTAAATTGCAAGAGGGTAAACGTCACAGTTTGGTCAAATGTCCGTTTTACGGCGGACGTCGGATACCGACGCTCTGGCACAGCGCGTTGCCTCCCAACGCGCTGGGGCTCGTCACCTGCTGTCTTTTCCGAGGACTGCATCTTGTTGGTCATTATCACGTGACAGCGACTATTCTATGACAGGCATAAAAAGTCACTACAGAGCAGTGAAGTCGACTAGTTGATACAACCCCTACTGCTTACAGAGCAAATTTCTACATTAACAAGCTAATCTTTGTTCTTTTTTTTTGTTATACTGAGGAGTGACGCACTGAGTAAAGGTTGCATCAGAATAGGAATGCGGCCTGGGGCATGAGCACTGGTCCCCTGCTGCAGTCTGTCAGACAGGACACACATCCTGCCCTCTCTCCTTCATGAAGTCATTTAACCGTGACACCCACTTAGAAGTGAAAATAAAAAAAAAGGTTGTTTTTTTTTGTCCCTGAAGTTGAAAACTTGCAAAAATACGATCCGAATTTTACTGAACGTGGAATGGATGAACTATTCGTCTTTGTCCTAATTACGGCGCTTGTTTGTCTGTCAGTTGAGAACGAGAGCCACTGTGACTTTGTGAAACTCCGAGAGATGCTGATCAGAGTCAACATGGAAGATCTGAGGGAGCAAACACACGCCCGCCACTATGAGCTGTACCGGCGCTGCAAGCTGGAGGAGATGGGCTTCAAGGACACAGACCCAGACAGCCAGCCTTTCAGGTACAGAGTGGACGTGTGCACGGAGAGCAGACAAGTCACTCGCTCACTCAAGAAACCACAAAGTCACTCCGCTGTCAGCAGCAGGAATAAGACTATTATTTTAAAACAATAACTTGTCTATTTTTGTCCGTTTTTTACTCACGTCCGTGTATCTTCTCCATCTCTTCCTCAGCCTTCAAGAGACTTATGAGGCCAAGAGGAAAGAGTTTTTAGGGGACCTGCAACGGAAAGAGGAGGAAATGCGGCAAATGTTTGTTAACAAAGTAAAAGAAACTGAAGCAGAGCTTAAAGAAAAGGAGAGAGAGGTCAGTTTAGATACATTTTAAGTGATTATGGATGTTTTAAATGAACTAAACAGATTGTTTGCATTAACTTGATAACATTAGCCCAAGAAAACAGAAATTTGATCTCCCTGGCTTTCAGTTGCATGAGAAGTTTGAGCAGCTGAAGCGGATGCACCAGGAGGAGAAGAGGAAGGTGGAGGAGAAGCGGAGAGACCTGGAGGAGGAGATGAACGCGTTCAACAGGAAGAAAATGGCAGTGGAGACGCTGTCCTTATCTCAGCCCCTCAAGAAAGACAAGGACAAGAAAAAGTAAGGCAGTCCCTCCTCGGTCACTCACGTCGTCTCCTAACAGGACGCTGCTTTTCCCCGAGCCTTCTGATTGGAGCTGGCTTCCGTCCATTGTGTGCCTTTGGTCTTAAAACACCATCTTTTTAAGATTTCTTCCTCATTTCCTGTCTTGCTTTGCTGTTTAACCCCGTTCCTTATTAGAAGGAAGAATGCGTTCTGCTATGTCCGGCAGCGAAGCGTCTCACTAATGAGCCTTTAACGGAGTGTGCTGATGGTGACTGATCAGTTTTTATAAAGGCCTGGCATGTGGTGTGGAAACTTCCCTAACATTTCCTGTGCTTTCACTCCTTCCTTCCGCTCCAGTTATTCCAGATACCCAGGGAGGAGGCAGTTAGCTCTCTTCTTCTTCCCCAGGTAGCAGTGAGCGTTCGGGTCAGTGATGCAGCCCAGGAAAGGGAAACATTTAAAACTGTTGTCAAAATGTTCAAATCCAATCCACAAATGAGTTGTTCTGCAGGTTTTAGTCTTGCAGGTTAGTCAGGGCTGCCTAGTAGTAAAGGTTGAGAGGGCTTCAAAGTCTAAAAGCAGACGTGTGGCTCCCTCTTGTGGCCATTCACACACACTGCAGCCAGCCTGCTGAGAAATGGAGCTTCCATTTTGTGAATCAGCTGTAGGCAGAAATCTTTTTTTGCCTTTAATGTTCTAACAAAGTTGCCCCCCCCCCCCCCCCCCCCCATGGCTTCCTAATTCAAACCGTTCATTTCCTCTTTCAAATCACTCATTGATTCACTTTGTGTTTTGTTTATTGTTTCATTGTTTTCCAGTTAATTTGTGGGGCGCAGCACACCCATCCATCTACACACGGCCATGGATTTGTCCTCCATCACCATAGCAACGACATCATCTGGTTCTGTTTCGTGTTATTTTGTTTTTGACATTCCATCTTTTTGCCATTGTGCACATGGACCAAACACACTGAGGATGATGATGATGATGGTGAAGCCACAGCAGAGATTCACCTTCCATCAGTGGCCATCTCATTCATTCAGGAATCGTTTTGGACACTTAAAAAAAATGTGTGTTTTGTTTTCTGATTTAAATGTTTTTGTTTTGTTTGTGTTTCACCATCAGCTTCTCCACACATCCATGGGACCTTCTTGATACTACAGCAGGCTAAATTGAGTATTTTTAACATAAATTGTGCTCATTTTCATAGGACTGAATTCTGGATTTAGGATGTTAATAAAATAAAAGCTGTCCTTAACGTCTGTAATGGAGTACATAGCGCAGATGTTTTTTATAATCTAGTATAGCAGAATTAGTTCCCGTTTAGATTAAGCCTAAATAAAACCTTTAAATAAATAACCGAGTACCTGTGGTACCGACGACCTAAAATCTAGGCTCGTTTCAATAATCGATGCAACATTCTTGTGCTGCAATTCAATAAAAGTATGTGAATATTTCCTAGAGTTTACTAAGCTTACAGTAATATGCAAAAACAGTTCTAGTTTTTAAATATTGAACATAAATATAAGAAGGCCATAAAGATGCTGTACATGTTTGTTAGTGGTTTAACATTATTGTAAACATTGATGTTTTATGACTGTGGAATCAGCTATGAAGCCAGTAAACAAGATTCAGGAAAAGATTCAAGCCTCCACTTGCTTGTAGAGGAGTTTACACTCAGACAAAACAAAAGAGCAGCTGTATTTACTGTCTGTTGTTGCAAATAAACACAAACCCCTCTCTTCCTCCTGACTTTGAAGCCTCCTCTCCCCTGGTTTGTTGTTGTGAGTGACGGGCAGGTAGCAAAACATCTGTCAGCTGGAGACGAGGCCTTTCCTGTTTAACGGTGTCTAACCCAGAGGCTTTTATGACCATCTCTGCAGGTGTGCGTGTGCGAAAAGAAAGTGATGTTTAGGAGTTGTGTAAATTGCATTATAAAGAAGACATACTGTGACTTTTTTTTCTTAGGTTATAATAGTTCTGTGGTCAATACAAACGTATTCTTTGCATCAAGTCCTCACATGAAGCAATTTCAGCAGCTTTAGTCCTTCAGTACCTTCCAGAATGAGTCGTTTAAGGGTTCTGGTCTCTCCTGTACGTGAGAGATGGTTTTATTCTACTTTCTCTGTTTGTGACATCACAAACGGGAACTTTTTGAAATGGCTCGTTTAGGCACATCATTCCTAGAACAAAACGGGGACAGAAAATGCACGGGCAGATTGGTTTTTCACACTTGGATTATTTATAGAGGCTCTAGAGACCCATATGGCAGCACAAAAGGTGAGTTTTGCATAGCAGGACCCCCATAATTAGCTTTTCAGTTAAGGTTCTAGTGAGACTTTTCTGTAAGTTTTGTATACATTTGTTGAGAAATCATGTCTGTTTTGTACCTAAACCCATAAGGCAAGCGTATCAGTTCTATTAACAGAAAAAAACGTTCCTCTTATTACGTATTTTATAATTAATTACCAGTTCCTTGAATTTTTTTTATAACCTTTCCTGGAGCTCAGGACTTCTTTTTGGGTTTGGACTTGCCAGTACCCCGTCACCGCTGCTGTACAGTTTTATTTTCGAGGTATTTATTTCAGCACGTTTAGAAACCAACAGGAGGAAGTCACAAATCTGTAATGTAGATCCTTCCTCACCGTTTCCTGAGCCAACTGAGCCAACACTATTATCATTCTGTCCACCACCTGCGGAGCTGGCTGGATCTCCTCCAGCAGCACAATATGTTCAGAGCTCTCTGTTCTGTCCTTGAACACACGGTGCTAACAGAGCTGAATGATAATCGCTCTCCGGCAGGCTGCAGCTGCTCTTCTTCAATGCTGCAAGGTATCTCGAGCGTTGCAGAAAAATTAATCACAGGTGAAATCAAAAGAGTTGCCCCTATATGGGGACCTTCAGGAATCTATTGATGTTTCAGACCTTAAATATTCAGGTAGAAATGCAGATTTCTCATGACCATGAAAAACCCAAGTTGTTAAACTTTCTGAACACCTACAAACCAAATTACAAACCCGAGCCGTTGGAAGCAAATTCTCACTTGGAATACAATCATGTCTTTTTAAAAACCCCTTCTGGAGAGAAAGATGAATTTCTGTGCAAATATGACCTTGAAAATAACTCACTGGCAAGGGAAAATTTTAGCAATGAGCCGATTTGGAGGTTATATTTTTCTGAAATAAATTCTACAGATCTCAACCTTTTAAAGCCACATTTATGTTAGAAATACCATTTTGGTCCAGTTTCTTCCAAACCTGCTGTGCCATTTCATCTAGGTGCTTTAAAGGGATACTTTGAAACTTTTTCATATTTTTAAACCATTTTCTTGAACCGGAATGTGCTAAAACAACCCTTTACAGGGTTAATAAAAGGCCACCCAGCCCCTTTCACCCCTGTGGCCAGAATATTCCACTTGCAACTTCAGACAGGCAGTCTGCTCTGCTGGGACTTAAAAAAAATTGAGCTTACATACCTGGTGCTGCAGCCTAGTTCCAACACGTTTCAGGTTATGAACACAGCATATTTGTTTAATTTAGTGATGAACCACTCCTATAGACACCAAGGAAGGCTAGGGAGGCATGTCAGCTGTTCGATTAAGGTGTTAAAAAGACAAAACGCACAGCAAGGAGATGGGTTTTGATGTTGGTTCTACAAATGGACACTAGAGGGTGTTAAAATAAGCGAAAACTGCTTAGTTTTAGATGAACATTAAAGGGGCATTATGGAAGTTTGACAGCCAAAACATGTATAGAAATAAATTTCTTCTTCATACATTCCCCTGCAATGCCCTGGTCCTGTAGAATGAGCCCTGGCATTTTTACTGTGATTGCCTGTTTTTCTGTAAAATCACAGAAAGAGTTGCTCGGGTCGAGCAGGCTGCTTCATGTGCGTTCACACTCAGGCATCGCCCGTAGCATTTGCTATCAGTAGCTTTAGCAGCAGAGAGAGAGGCAGTGCCAACTCAGCGACTTTGTCGCTGTTCCTAACGCCTAGTGATGAACCTAGCTACATTTCTGAGGACCCTTAGCTACTTTCGTCTAGATATTTCCTGCAAATTAGCAACAAAATAGCCATTTTCGCTCCGAACCGTTCTTTGAACATTGTTTCAGCTGTCATCAAGGATATAAAAGTTACAGATACAACAGATGTCACTGGCGCTTCAGCTCACCTATTAAGACGTCACTCTCTCGTGCAGATGGCCCGGGATCAATTCTGAATGTGAGCATAATTTATTTAGTTTATTTTTCTACATTAATGGTATATTTTTTTTTTACAGTAAGATGCCCAAATTTTTATTTGAGACTCTCCGAACGGCATTGAATTCACAGATAAAAAAAGATGTGGGTTCAACTTTCATTTTGGACCAATTTTTCAAGCAAGGGAAGGGAATGATCTGAGCATGCAGGGAGACTGACCCATCTTAAACCTTTGGCGGCTGTGCTGAAGAGAAAGGTACAGAACCAAATTGTTTAATTAGCTGCACTTTCTCCTGTCCTCCAGGCCACACACACACATGGGACTGTCTCAGCTGTTATTTTCGTTGAGTGTACACGTATAGCATGCGCGCCTCGTGCACAAGCCTACTACTGAAGCTGCCGTTACGCTTTTGGCCTGAGGGGGCAATCGCGAGCATAAAAATTCAAAACTCCATAAAGTCCCTTTAAAAAATTATTACTCTTTACATTTAAACCACGAGTAGAACCAGTTGACGTAACTTGGTTAAGTTAATTCAACATTTCATTGTTTACAGTGTACAGTGTTTACAGAGGGGAGATATGTTCTATGCAGGGGTGTTTTATTTTGCAGATATAGTGCATAATGGTGCAGCTCTGAAAATTTGTGCAACCAAGATGAAAACACATTTGTTTTAAGGTGTAGCTTTATTTCTGTGATCGAACAAAGTATGACATAGCTGCCTTTAGTAGATGAAGGGAAAAATAAACAATAAAAATAGTCACAGAGCAGCTTGGTCCAGCTTTATCTTAGAAAACTGACCGTAACAAGTTCACATTAGAGAAAACTGTAGAGACAGTTTACGTGTCTTTGGGCTTCAGCAGTTTGGCAGCGAAGCTTTATCCTCCCCCAGGGGGACAAGCTGAGCTTATTCAGCTAACATCAAACGCTTTTCCTTTTGCCATCCACTCACATGTACCACGATCCTGTAAATCTGGCAAGGCTGGCTAGTTTTTACATGATAAAAAAAAAAATCTGTTTAAATAAAAACTTTCATCCCAAATTTCACATTTCCTGTGATTCATTTTAAAATACTGCAAAAATAAATTAGATCACTACCACAAATGGGCCAATCTCACAATGTTGTCATTCTGCTCTAATGTTGAACTAATTTCCCAAAAGGTGCTCTCGTTGCATATGTAACTACGGTTGAAGTAAAAAAAAAAAAAAAAAAAAAAAAAATCAACAATATGCTGAAAAACAGTTTCATCATTTTAGTCAGGAAAGTAAAGCTTTTAGGTAAAATGTAGCTTTTGGTAAATGAATGATAAATAAAACATTAGTAAAAGTTATATAATAAATGTAGAAAAAGTTTTTTTTTTCCTAGCAAAAAGCTAGTTTTTGTTAAAGTGCCTTGTGCCTCTGAGGAGGAACCCGAGCACAAAGATTAAAAAACATTTGAGGTGAATGAAAACACGAGGACAAAGGTCCTAAAACACCTACAATTAACCACAGAAAAACAATCAGCAACATCTAGATACCCTGCTGTGCACTTGAAAGGTGGACGGTGACAAAAGCCGTCTTAGTGGACAGCAGGGTGCAGCGGTGGACATGAGACGCCTTTCTGCTTGGGTTCAAACACAGCCTCGGACTCTGGGTTTGACTCCTCATTGTACAAACGTTTAAAACCATCATAGTAGTCGAGCTCTCCTCGATCCTCGCCTCCATGCCCCCTTCTGGCCAGCCTGCGGTGCAGCGATGGGCTCCAGAATTGCTGCTGGATCTGTGAACCATCCAGGATGTAAACAGCGTTAGCTGGCAGGGAGAACTCCAGGCTGTGTAGGTACTCATCCACAATCTCCTTGCAGTGGATGAAGTCGGCACTATCAACCTGTGGAAAGAGACCGGAGTCTGGGTCTGTTCTTTCAAAAATGAAAGATTTCTGATGTCATCCAAGTGTTTATTTGGCCAGGAATTGGGTCGAGGGTTCTAAGGGGGACGGTGCAAGTATGCACAAACACTTATTTGGGATTATTTAGAGTCCCATGTTTGTGTATTAGAGAACACAACATATTAGAAAACTCATCTTATTTGACAAAATATTAAACAGGAAAATAAAGTTGCGCCGGCCTCTTACGTGTGCTTTCTTCAGTAGGTCGGTGAAAACGGGGAACCAGTCGGCCACCACCACCTCCAGCTCCAAAGTGATGATGGCCAAAGCTAATGTGGAACCCTTGAACTGCCAAAGCTGGTGGCAGGCCATACAGTGCTGCACCTGCCTGGTCCACAGCGACACCTGGAGGCCCGGAGGCCTCTTCTGAATCCCGGGATCAGCAGCACCCGCTGCCGAGCCGACGCCGGAGTGTAGACTGAGGGATGGAATGAGGTGGGGGTGTCCAGAGACGAGCAGGGCGTGGAACTGGAGAAACGAGGCCAAAATGTTAGCATAGTGATGCCACGACCATCCCTGAATCATTACTTCTACCACATCACACCCACGTGTGTTCAAACATACGTCTGTGACAAATCCGTCAAGATGTTGTGTGGTTAGTGGTTTGAGCATTCCCAAGTGTTTTTGTCTCATTAAGCTCTCGCCTGCATCATCTGTGAAGTTTTTGTCTGTGAGAACTTGATGTTAAAAAAAGTTTCACTGTTTACAAAAGGCCTGTCTCCACTATCAGAACTTGCAGGTAATCTTGTCCGACCTTCATGGTATGCGTGTGCCCACAGCTCACCAGACCGCGCCAACCATTTCCCGGGCCCTTTCAGGGACCACCCAAGTTCCTGAACTGAGGCATGTACCTGAAAATGGCTTGGTAGGACCGCTTGACAGGATGTTTCATTAACTCACGATATTGGCAGATGCCGCCAAAACAGCCAACTGTTTCTACAACTGGAGAAGTTGCAGGCGAATCAGAATGGACAGGAAAGAAAAAAGCATTGATGTTGTTTAAAAATGGCCATTTCTAAACTACCAAAGCCGAAATCCCCCACAACGCTGTGGTTGTGACCCCCTCATGATCTCTTACAGAACACCATAAAAAACTGCTTCTTGTGGTCGCTAATGTTTTTTTTAACTTATTGATACTCAGGTTTTATTGATCATTTGATTTTTTTTTTACAGAACATAGAAACAGATGGCAACGTATCGGAATCACAAATTATCCAAAAGTTTGCAGGTATAAGGCAGAAGCCTTGCAGTATATTTTATAGCAGCAGTACAAAGTAGTTAACAATACGATCTGATAGAACATCGAATCCATCTTCCCCATCTGGTCGTTAACGTTTTTTACGTCACAATCAGTTCCCTAAACGGGTTAAAACGGCGTACTGTGACTGAATAAAACATTGACATTAATAACTGTTTGCCTTTTGGCGCCGATCAGTGATGTCACAAAAGGAAAGCGCCAATTTTGTATGGAGACACAATGCCTGAGAGGACCAAGCCATTTTTCCCCTCCCAGAAATTTAATGGATCTCTTATAGTGGAGACATGATTAAAGCGACATACATCCATTCAGAAGGCCGATCAGTTAAGCACGACTGGCTTAAGCTGCACCAGACTTTAGTTCAACAAGTTGGTGAAGAAATTCGCCAACGCCGCATTCATCGTAGTTTGTTGCAAACACCCATCTGTGCATTTTGTGTTTTATTCACTAGCAGAAACAAGCCATGTGTTTAAAAGAAAGCCAAAGTGCGCTGAGAGGTGGATTGAGCTCTGTGGAGCAACGCATCGACTCTCAGTTTCACTTGATGCAGAATCACTGAAGGATGACAGTGGGAGAATCTGTAAATCCTCATTTATTCATATATAGTCATGGTGGAAAGTCTGTGACAAATTATTGTTTTGTAAAACTCTTTAAAAAAAAAAAAAGGAAACACAGGGCAGATATTTACAGCAAATTTGAGATATTTAGAGAAAGTATTTATTTGAAATATATTTATTTGAATATAATGAGAAATGTGTTTATTTGACTATAGTTTTATTCTTACATTATGTATTTTTATTTTAAAGCTCTTGAATTTTTGTAACACCTGAAATGAATCAATAGTATTGTAAACACTATATGGACTCAACCTGTAACAGAGAGGAAAAAGGACATTTATTTGGGACAGAATTTAGTTTGTGGCTTAAAAAAAAAGTCTAAATCCTGTGCTGAGCTACAACTCTAGTGATGTGAGGGAGCAGCATACGGATTTATATATAAAGATCACACAAAGTGGGGATTGGGATTTATATCAGAAAGCTTTTTTTCATCCGACTTGTGGTAAATACTTGTTAGAAAAAAATGTTGGGCTGTATTCATAAAGCAGCAGCTGGCTCGTTTTATTATCAAAGGGGTCGAACACTCATTTAATCAAACTTCCAGTGGTCTCTAGTAGGAGTGAACGCCTTGCAAGTCGTACTCTGGGGAAGAAAAACACCGGTGCACCATTTCCAGGAACTAGAAGTGAGTCACGTGATGGCAGAGCTTCAGACGATAGGATTTGGAGTCTTATTTCCTGATATTTAGACATCTCGCACCAGACTGGATAACAGCAACATGACTGAACCACTGACTTGCAACGCAGTTTTATCTCCACAAATAACACAAGCCTGAAGAAGTTCTGCTGCGTGGTGGAGTTGCTAATGCTAACAATTAGCTTCTTCAAGTCAAGATGTTCTCTGCTGATTCCTGGAAGTTAAATAATCTGAAATGAGATTTAAAAATTTTTTTTTTCAGTGTTCCACAACTTTGAAGAAGCAACTAAGAGTTATTTTTTTTAAAATCCGTAAATGCGATAGTACCCTGTACTGTGTAGGCAATACATCAATTTTTTAAAGCCCGCCCCGCAGGGCCCTGTGCATTTTGAATTGTGCACTGCTCAGAATTGGCCAATAGCGTTAGACATCTGATTACGCACAGTCAATCTCAAGTGTTTGCGGGTGTACCCACTGATGCAGATTTGGTGACATTTCTTATGGACAAGTAAGTCTTAAAAAAAATTATATTCATATGAATAAACCACACAATGTAAGGATAAATGTGAAAGAATTTTTAGTTTAGTTGGCCGACTAGAGGTACGTTCACCAACGAGAGGCGTTGCTTCCAGCAAAAAACAAAAAAACAAAAAACAAAACAAAACACAGAAGTAGGGAAACGAGCTTAAGGTGCAGTACGTTTTTCTGCCTCTAGAAGGTGCCTCTGAGAGAGACAAACTCTGAATTTATACTTTGAGGTCATGCAACAGTGTTTTTGCCTGCATCTAATCAACCACTGCATGGATTTTAATTAAACTCACAAATCAGTCTTTAGATGCTGATCTGCTCCTGACCAGCGTAGTTAACCCAATTCAACAGTGCTACCGTAGCTTGTTTTAAACAAAAAGCAGCTGCAAATCCAACCAGTTTTTAGACGTGGAGCAGAAATTTCACATTACAACAAATCAACACAGCAGATGGAGCCCAGTTTTTACATTTCAATTCATCATTCCACAAAAACTAATAACCACAGACCCCCTCCAAAAAAAAAACTCAATAAAACCTTCTCAGGTGTGCTGCCTCCTTGACCCCGGTTTTCATTAAAGGCTTTATGAATACCGCCCCAGGCCCAAGTGCATGCTGGGAACTAAATGGTGTCATGTGTGTCTGTTTGGTGGCAATTCCATCAGTGCTTACTGCCTTGGGAAAGAATTTGAGGGTTTTGGTAAATTAAGCGACTGTGCACAGATCCAGGCTGTAAACAGAACAGAAAGGAGTTTAGTGAAAAACAACAAACCCCTTTTGTTTGTGTTAGAACGAGAAGCAACGATCAGCAGCTTGAATTTTGCTGTTACTCTTAATGTTTAACCATCAAAAACCAAACCTGGTTTATGTTTCTACAGGAAGACTTCAGATAGAAGTGCCTTGGTTTGATGTGCAGCTGGTTAGCTCACTAAATCAATCCCACGTCTTTCAGATGAATCTGAGGATGCTTTGTATGCAGATTTTTTTTTCATACAAGAAAAATTAGATTATCAGATTCTGATGAGAATTGTTTTTCTTCATCATTCAACCATCACATAATTGACTTGTTTAGCTGCAAACTACTGAGAAATGACCAGTTCAGCTGATCCACCATACTACAGATGATTTTATGTGGTTTTAAACACAAATAAGACATTGGAGTCATTTCAATGAACACTCTTGTTAATTGCCAGCGTTGCTCTGAGGGATTTGTGCAGCTAAATTCAAACAATAAGATTCTGAATTTAGATTTTCAAACTGATTATTAAAAACCAATAGCCGTTTAGAAAATTTATTATGAGCACATCAAATTAAATAAACGCACAACGTATCCTTGGACCAATTCTATAGTCAGAAAGGAGCTGGACGAGGTGTTAAAACTGAAGCATGACGGTTTCTATGCTTTTGCACTGCTTGTGATGTACGAGATCCTGAAGTTTTTCAAAGTCAAACTCATTTTGAAATGCTTCGGGAAAGATAAAAATGTTCTGTTTGTCAGTGTGTCGATCTGTGACTCACAATGTGAATGAAATCCACGGGTGTTGCCGTGTACAAGTCCCAGTGCAGCTTGTCTAGAATGATCCTCTCCATGCGAAGAATCTCCGCTGTTGAGAAGTTGCATCCGCTCTGAACCACCAAGTCTTTAACAGAACCTATGACCTGTTACAGAAGCAAACAAGAAGCCAAATAAAATGTATTGTTTTAGAGATGCAGTAATGTGTGGAAGTGACTTTTTCTCCTGCTTTCACTTGTTTTATGTTTTTTGGGGAAAAAAAAAAAAATCAAATCATGTTACCTCATCTTCCTCGTTGATTTTGGCAGCCAGGACCAGTGAGGTAAAAGCCATACATTTCAGGTATTTTGTCTGAGCCTTGATTAAAAAAAAGAAAAATGAGCCCAGGAAACTACTGTTATCTACTGAAATTGGCCAAATATAAAAAAAAAGTTCAAAAGTACATTTTACCTTGACAGTGGACAACATTCGGTTGAGGACACACACTCCCAGTGCATATGTCTCTGGACAGAACACAAACAGTCGGCTCATTTCTCCAAGCCAAAGGATCACTTGCTGGTGTTGGAGTGAAGAGATGTCAGTACCCTGCGGGGTTAGCAAAAAGACTTTATGAATATTAATTCACAGCTATGGAATTTTGTTTTGTGGAGAAACCTACACAATTTATTCAGATAAAAAAACACCAAAACCTTTTGGTTACAGGAGACAGAAAATGGTTGCCAGTTTATTTAAACTGGCAACCATTCATAATAATTCTGGTCCTCAAGGCCACCGTCCTGCATGTTTTAATTGCTTTCCAGCATTTGATTCAATGGTTGAATAAACATACGTCAGAATCTGCAGAAGTCTTCAAAATCAGAGAAACCCAAAATATGCTGGATGTTGGCCCATGAGGACCAGGATTTAACAAGACACCATTACTTGCTTTTGTTTATAAATACACATGAAGTAATGCGACTGCTTTCCAACCACAGCAATCCACATTTAAAGAAAATGCTGCGATTTTTCCTAAAGCTTGTTTACCTCCATCATCATCATCATACCTGTATGCATCCATTTTTTAAAATAGGGATCTTCCAGAGGCGAGCCTCTCTGACCAGAGCTGCCTCCAGCAGGCCAACCAGCCTTCGACCCTCTGCAGCTTCTGGGTTCTTCATCACCTTCTCCTCCTCCACAACACAGGCCAGGCTGCACCCAGGACACACACCCCTGGTGGAGGACGTGCAATGAAATCTAATCAATTTAAACTAAACCACCAAGGGTTTGGCATGTTTTCAACTGCTTGGTTTCTCAGATCAATGTCAGACACAAAACAGCCAATACATTTAATAAGATCGACTTAGACTTAGGTAACCTTTTTTTTTTTTTTTTTTTTTTTTTTTACAAATTGGTTGCTTTAGTGGCAGTAAACTTTTACTCTCCTGAACCAAGAGCGCAGCAGGAAGTGAAACTGCGCATTCAGTTTGTAGAACAACAACGCCATTTTCCGACTTTCTGCACGCAGACTTCGGCACATTATAACCAGATAATGCAACTCTAACACTGGGCAGTTGCAAAAATCCTGCTGATGAAACACGAAACAGACCAGATCCAGACGGACGGTCCTGCAGCCGCTGCTCCTGCACAGAGTTCAACCCCCCCGTCACAACAAAAGGAATCATACCTTTTTAATAGCAAAAGCACGAAGTATGTTCGGCTGGAAGTGCATTTATACGGATCAGTCCATGTTCCTCGTAAGCGCCAACAAACAAACAAAACAGCGGGATGCTGCTGGGAAAACAATCTCGGAACAAAACGTGTCTCTCCGACGATGCAAGGAAAGCAACCGCATCATATGAGTAAAAAAAAGTAAACTTGGAGCAAACAGATACAAGTTAATGAGAAACAAGCTAAAAAAACGGACGAGAACAAAAAAAAAGCGCAAAAACAAGGAGGAAGAATTGAGGTCGGCTGTGTTTTGAACGCGCTAGGCTCCGCCCCCAAATCACAGGCTCCGCCCCTTCCCGGCGTTTTTGTCTGCAGATTTGTGTTAGTGGGTCAGAGCAGAGACGTGCAGGGCTTTGCCCACGAAATGGCTGAGCTTTGTCTGAAAATGGAAGAGTTCAGCTGTCTCTGTGTCCAGACAGCGAGCTGTTTGCTCAGCTGGTGTCTTTAAAAGAGCTTTTCTATTAATAAAACCTGCTCTGACACAGGCAGCTGTTCATTTAAACTCACTGCTGACATTCCTCATCAAATGTTTATCATTTTACCATTTATAAAACATGTTTATGTGAAGACATAATAAATCCTTTTAGCTCAGTAGTTGTAGATTATACATCTATTTACAGCATTTTTTCCTAAAAGATAACGTTTATGGATTGATGAGCAAACAGCTAGTCTGGGCGTCACCTGTCCTGTCAGTACCAGATCAGTTCCTGCAGTGAACCCTGCGCCCTGCTTTAACGACAGCATTCACAGCCTGAAGCGACAATGCAGAGAAGTTGAGCGCTTGTGGAAGAAAACCCATCTCCACGTTCATCTGCTGCATCTAAAGGATCTTCTGACCTTCATTAACTCTGCAGTCAGAGACACGAGGGTTGTCTATTTCTCCAACATGGTGTTCCAGAGCAAAGGGAACCCCAAGGGGCTGTTTAACACCATTGCAATATTGTCTCTCCTGCCTCTCTTACATTCTCCATCCACTCTCTTGCAGACTGTGAAAACTTTGTCTTTCTTTGTGGACAAAGTCAATAAGGTTAGATCTAGCATCTCTCCTTCAACCTTATCTCTGCCTCTCCTGACTCCAACCCGATCTGTCTGTCATCCTAGATATCTTTTTCATTTCAGCATTTTCAGTGTATGCTTCAGTAAAGTATAAGGGAGTCAGATTTGCTCAACCAAATGGTTCACCGCAATGTCAAAGGGTCAATAAATATTAAATTCTGTGTCTACTTTATTAGAAAAAAAAATCATTCCATTCTGTGCATTTTCATAATTTAATTATTACATTTTCATGTAAATATTACAAAGTTCATGTAAACACATTTAATATAAGGTATCAGTTTAATTTAGTCATAAATCAAAATCATGATGCAAAGGTGCTAAATTTTTAGATGAAAAGGTGACATTTCCATTATACCAACATCACAAAAGTGCTTCAATTTAGATTTAAGCTGTAACACTCTAACAGCACTGGATATTTGCTGTAGTTAGTATGTGACTTTTCAAACCTAAGTGTTTAATTTATGCTGATTTCTGGTTATTAATTGGAGTTAAAGACCTGTCAGTTGCTGCAGAAACAGATTGCTTCATGCTTCTTTATACAGATGCACATTCAGGGATTAAATTACTTGTTGGATTGGAAACTGTACAGCAGTCCTGTCATAATATCACCCAGTTTGCTGAACATCTGATAGACAGAAAGTAAATGTAACAGCAGTCATTATGATAGAGTGTCCTATTAGTGCTTTTGTTTTATCATCATCATTTTTTATTTTGCCTGCATTTGTCAGGAGAATGTTTCAGAAGTATATCTGAGTTTGTTCGACATGAGAAGGTGTTTGTTCTCTCGGTCATCTCTCAGCTGACAGATAAAAAAAGCTTTAAGCCAGCACGTGTGAGCTAAGGTCAAGGCAGGAATGTTGATAAGAAACGACAGTCCCAGTAGTGTATCTGCACGTTGACAGAGTGTACAACGCTGTGGGAATGCTGTGATTGCGTTCCATGAGAGATCAGGTTGTGTTTTGCTTTAAGAAAATCTTGTTTGTTCTGGAGACGTGCTGAAAGTTTATAGTTTCAAAAGTTAAAGATCAGGAGGCTGTGCACACACGTGCACAAAGTCTTCATCTGATTGGATATTTTGTTGAAGATGAACGTGATAGTTTGTTCTTAAAACCAGCAGAAGATGAGCTGAGTCAAAGGTTCCAGGATTTATTATGTTTTTCAATGAGGATGCAAAAAATGCCAACAGTTAGACTATAAATGTACTTAAAAAGTTGTAACACTTTGTAGGAAAAAAATCTATAAGCTGTTTCAGAATAAATCAACATTCTGACTCAGAACCACCATGGTGACTCAAAGGACCACAAAGAGACACAAACAGGAAAAAAAGAGAGGATGGTGCAAAGAGACCTCAGCAGACATCTAAATGCTAGTGCTGATTCTCCAGAGCGAACAAATTTGTGTTGCAAACAGGAACAGGTGTATCTGTGGCTCAATCACTGACAGAAGCCTCACTCTGAGAGTTGTTGATTTTCAAAGTCTTATCTTTATCTCTGGGCTGTTTTTGGCTTCTCCTGAAGTTTTTTTTATTTAGCCCTTGGTTCCTGTAATTTGAATACGGAGGAGTCATGATAAAAAACGCCTTGAACATTCATGCTCTTGTTGCATTTTTACATTTATTTTTATTTAAATTCAGCCTCTGAGATGTAAAAGACCATGAAGCAAGTCAAACAAACCATTTTATGCTTTTTAAAGTGACAGCGCATATTTTTCCTGGTGATAGGGGACAGTAGATACTTTTAGTGTTGGGGTAAGACCTTACCAACGGATGCCCATTAGGGTCAAAATTTCCTGGGAAGGGCAAACTTTAGCAAAATAACAAACACATTAGACTCCCTATCATCACTGGCAACAAGTGAAGAGGTAAATGTGTAAAACAACAACATTTAAGAATGACAAAAGTTTTAGAACCATTTGTTAATGAAATTATGTGGTGTAATGATTATACACACTGTTTTATCACTTGATAAGAAGTGAACTGTTTATGGTCAGAAGTTGATTAATTGTATAAATAAAATAAATAAAAATTAAGTAGACGTTAGTAAAATTTCTGTTGAACGCAAACAGGTTTTTAAATTTGATCTCAGTGATTGTTGAGTTAGAAACTTGACCAGTTTCATATCTGACACCACTCTCTAGAGCCCTCTGCTGGCCAGATACTGCACTTAACTATAGGGTGACCATATTTCCATTTCCAAAAAAGAGGATCTGTGTCTACCAATGACGTCACACTAGGGCTGGGCGATATTTCCTAAAATCAATATCACAATATATTGAGGATTTAACCTCGATAATGATAAATGGATGATAACTACAGGTATGTGCAGAGACAAAGGTTGTCCACTAGACGGGGCTGTCACATGTATTATGTTGAGTCACATTTTTACGTGACTCAAGGTGGTACAGCTTCTTAAAGGGACATGAATGTTGCCAACACATATTTTCATTTTTTTATTATCAAATATATTGGCATGGGAAAAAGTATCTCAATAAGAGTCATATTCATAACGATACATTTTCGATTTCTTGCTCAGCTCTACGTCACACAATGGCAAAACCACACAAACCACGTTGGGACCCATTTTTTCCCCAGGTGAAGAGTTAAAATTGATATCAGATTCTGCCAACAAAAGGGCTCTAAAACAATTAATATGTAAATATTTATTGCAAAATCTAATTTTTCTTCTGCTTTAGTGCTGCAACAACGTTTTATTAATAAGAAATTAGTATACCTTTTGTTTTACAACAGCATCGGTAAGCTTCCCGTGTACAGATTATTAAGAATGCTGGTTTCAGCTGTGAGATTAGATGATAGGATCAATGATTTAAAAAAAAGAAGTTTGTCATGGACTCCATGGAAACTTTCAGAGAATCCACAAATAGTGACTTTCAAATGGTTTTGTTACTGACAGATTTTTGTGAGTTTAGAAAAGAAGCAGATGAGACGGCGTGTCTGAGAGTCCATAAATATTGTAATATAGGCAGAAACTGGATCTTTCCCTGAAACATATCTGGCCCCCCATAATTCGATCCATTCTCCTGGATGAAAAACCGGACATTTTGATCAATGTATAGGAAACCGCCCTGGACAGAGAGTGAAAAGTGGACATGTCCGGGGAAAAAAGTACATATGGTCACCCTAACGTAACAGTTTTGTGGCGTGGGTAGGTGCCTTTGTGTTAGCTGTAATGCCAGCAGTTAGCTTTTTCAGTTCACTGTCAATAAAAAGCACAAAAAGAAGAAAAATAAGTTAGCTTTTTTGGCAACATGGCAGAGCCTGGAAGTAAAGGTAAGAGAGTAATGTGTTTGGACATGAAGCAAAAAAGAAGAAGAAGAAGAAGAAGAAGAAAATATCATTTCTATAGCGCCTCTCAAGATAAAAATCACGAGGCGCTTCACAAAAACAAAAAAATGTTAAAATATAAAAAAGCATTTAGAAAATGTTTAAAAATATATTTAAAATGAGCAAAAATAGGCAATTGGGATTTAAAAGAAAAAAATGTTAAGAAAGAGAGAGAGTGAATAGGAAAGAGGGAAATCAGTGGATCCTGAGGAAGGTAGAAGGGGAGAGCAGAATAAAGAGAGGGTGAAGAAGGTCTCACAAAAGCCAGCTTGAACAAGTGAGTCTTCAGCTGCTTTTTAAAGGAGACCACTGAGTCCACTGATCTCAGGCTCAGGGGGAGAGAGTTCCAGAGTCTGGGGGCCACAGCAGCAAATGATCTGTCACCTTTGGTCTTTAGCCTGGTGCTGCACAACCAGTAGGCTTTGATCACTGGACCTCAGGGACCTGCTGGGGGTGTAGGGACTAAGAAGATCACCAATATAAGATGGTGCTTGTCCATGTAAGGCACTAGACCAGAACCAGGATCTTGAAATGAACCCTGAAGTTGACTGGCAGCCAGTGAAGCTGGAGGAGAAGCGGGGTGATGTGGGTGTGTTTGGAGGACTTGGTCAGAAGCCGAGCACAGGCATTCTGAACCACCTGTAGATGGTTCAGGGAGGTTCTGCTCAGACACGTGAAAAGAGAGTTACAGTAGTCTGAGCGTGAGGAGATGAAGGTGTGGATAACTGTCTCAAGTTCAGAGCGGGACAGAATGGGACTCAGCTTAGCAATGTTCCTGAGATGGAAGAAGGAAGAACGAACAAGAGAACTGACATGAGAATCCAGGGTGAGTGCTGGGTCAAAGGTCACACCTAGATTCCTGACAGAAGGTTTGGTGTGAGAAGCAAGCTGACCAAGACAGTCTCTGAACCTGAGTTCGGCACAGCCTAGTTTGAGGGAGCTAAAGGAGGCTACAAAATTACAGACTGATGGTGCTTTGTTGCCACAGGACTTGTAAGTGATAATATCTTTTGTCCAACAGTGTGGATCTTTTTTACTTTGTGGTTTATTACTAGTTGGTTCGTGTTAGTGTTAGCTTGTTGTTAGCACTAGCTACAGGCTACAGCAGGCTGCAGCACGGTTGTTTACGACAGTTGTAACTCCACCTTTAACCAGCAGGGCAGAGGGGCAGGAAACTACTCAGTGTAACTTTAAAGTCTTTTTTCAGTTAAGTGTTTTTTATATTTTACTTTGTATTTGTTTATAAATGTACAGAAAGTCTTTAGCTTTAAATTAGGAACATGTTTGTTGTTGCTGCACTGAATGATCTAATAATCACAAATGGTGTGGTGCTGTTTACGATTCCTCATGTTCACATGGGAGCTAAAGCAGGACTGGTTGCACGTGAAATGAAAACACTCACATCGCCTCAGGGCCATGTTGGCTTCAGCTCCTCAGATCCTGCGTGCGAAGCCCGGAGGGAGAATCTACATGTTGGGCTTGTCGGAGAGCAGTCGCCTCTGATCAGTTTAACAAGAACATACAGTGAGTCTGCAAATCCCCCATGACCCCTCTCTTCCCTCCTAACCAAAGAATGCTCTCCATCACACCGTAAATTAATGTCAACCCTTAACCAACTTTGTCCTGTCAGGAGAGCTTTGTGCACATGGCCGAGCACATTACGCTCCTAAAGTCACATCTAATCTCTGACTTTGATAACCGCCTGTCGGGCGAACTCAAAGGGCCTTTCTTTTTCTTTTATCTCTCGAGGGCCCCCTAGAGCAGAGTCTCCTCTGTGTTGCCCTTGCTGAATTATTTTTTGTGTGAATTCAGACCTCACAGAATAAATCCTCATAGATAACAGCTGAAGAGACTAAAGGGTTCACCTCATTTCATGGGAATTCATCTTCAGTAAAAACTCAATATAGGAAAATTGATTTTTAGCCATGCATTAAACTGGCTTCAGCTATTTGCCATAATGTTTCTTTAAAGAGCGAGTCACGTCAAATCAACCTTTTTTTGCTGATAAAATACATTAATGGATGTCTAATTGTGCTGTAGACACAAATATAAGTTTTTTTGGGTCAGTTCAGGAAAAGTTCTGAAAACCGTTGCCAATTTTGTTTCAATGTAATTTGTACCCAAGTTGCCCTGTGTCTTGTCTCATCATTACAATATAAATCACAGTTATAGACTTTCTTTAAGTTCACATTTTAATATACAGTCTAAGTGGGCCCTGATCCTGCAGCATTGTATGGAGTTGCATTTTTTAAATCTATTTTTTTCCTGCTCAGCATTCAAGATATTGCTCACAAAGAGTAAATGTTTACAAGGATTAGAGGAGATGGAGGCCTGGATGTGCAAGCTGCACTTTTTCATCGACCACTGATAATGCACATTCAAAAAGCCTGACTGGAAGTTGCTCATAAAGATCCTACTGGAAACGGTGTCTGGCTCACTTCCTGTGGACGTAGCTCCTCCAGTGCCCACAGGAGGGAGACAGAGGCCATACCATCTCATCCAAACGTCTGACCACTCAGCAGCTTTCTTTAAACTCCAGTCATGCTTTTTCACCGTCCCCATCGTCCCTTTGATAAAAAAGAGTGAACTGCTCACCCATTCTCTCCTCATTAAAAAAAATCCATATTTCTTTTCTGTCTTTGTTCCTCTCTCCCGAGGCATCCTGCCTTTTGTTTTAGAATTTTTTTTGGGTTTCCTCTCAGATGACGAATTTCACCCCTGCCTGCCTTGACAAGCTTTGGTGCATAATTTCCAGAGGGAGAGACTTCACATTATGTGAGATGAAAGAAAGTGCTGAGGAGGTGGGAGCAGGGAGAGCATCCCGGAGCTTGACCATCATCCCCAAGCAGGTGTGAAGAACACAAAACACCCTGTTCCTTTCCCTCTGATTTCATGCCATTATCAAGAGCTGCTGCACTGAAGGTGGAGGACATCACGATAACAGCAGTCAGGCTACCCCAATCAATACCAGAGCCAGTTTTCATTCAGATCTCCACATGTTGTTAAATCCTAAGCAAACAGGTTTTTATTTCCAATGATCCAAATATTTATTTTCTTTGGCTATCGAAGAACAAGACCTAGAAGGTAAAACAGCACATAGAAAATACTCCCTGCAGTCAAGAATCGGTTACATCTTGGAGCGTTTTTACCCCTTGTCGGCTATAAATGTTCCACCTCAGTTGTATGATTGACTGTGTGTGTGAAAACTGACCTTTCATGGGTTTTTAAGTCTTCCCTACTTTTCCCTTCAACGATCTATCACGTCCTTCCCTTTCCCAAGCTATGTAAGAATCACATTTTCTTTTTGCAGCATAGGATGCCTGATAATGATATTCTATTTTATGAAATGCATGCCCCTCAAGAGGATCAAAGGAGCAGCAAGTGTTGCTGTTTTCATTTTTGATCAATAGGGGGCAGTGTGATCTCACAGGAGCAAAGCTGTTTTCAATAAGGGAGCATTGAACAAAGCTCTGGAGTACAAAGACAGGAAAATATTATATAACACAATCGTCGTGGGAGCAGAGCAGCACTCGCCTAAGAATTTCTGGAAATGTAATAACTTTTTATTGTCTGAGTTTCCATCTCTGAATATTGTGTTGCTTCTTTTTTTTTGCCTTTCAGCATCATATTAGAAGCATCTCAACACAATGAAACCTTTTCATTTTATTCTGGTTACTATGTTTAGTTTGTGTTTGCTGTCTCTTCGCTGCCGTCGGAGTTTGTAATCAGAGGGGTTTTTTTCTAACCGTTTTCTATTTCAGTGCAAGCAGAGTCAATTATTTACAGCATCAAAGCGGTTTATTCACCTCATCACAAACATCCCCAGTAAAGTCACTCTTTTTTTGCACTTCCAGCAGAAAAAGGATTTGGTTTGTCTTTTATTTCTGATTGACTAAGCCTCTGGTGGAATACCTGTTCACTTTGAAATTAAATTCTAATCACCAGACTCATGCATAAAATGGAATAAGCAAATTTCCATTTAAATCACTTTTCAGTTGTATGGCACCTTTGGTGAAGAAATATATTTAAGACTAATCAGTACTGAGTGTGGATTTACTTCAGACATTAAACAAATTAAAATTTATGCCGTAAGATGGTGTTGCTGAAGCCACCCTCTGTATAATAATCATGCTCAGCTAATCTTCCACCACCGTATGTATCATTATGGACATGATACCTGCCAGGGCCTTCTGTACTGCAGATTCAAATAGGAAATACTTATTATGGTAATTGTTAGTAGTTTTATCATCCATCATGGACAATACAATTGGACCGTTTTGTCTAAAACACCCAATAAATTTAAATGATTGGTGCTAGTTTTTTAGATTCCTTGAGCTGTATCTCCAAACTGAAAAATCAAAGTAACTTTGATCTTGTTTAACTCAGGTAAAGGAGGAGTAGCTTAGATTTTTTAGGCTGCACAGGAACCCCCTCAGACAGTTTCTCATCTGCTTGCTTTGCCTAATTATGTTATATAAAGAACCAGCTGCACTCCTTCCAATTGATGGGAGTGTGAGATGGTGCTCTTCTGGAGGGAGGAAATTTAAAAGTTTTTTGGGTCAAGACAAGAGATCACATGAGCTCACTAGACATCACATCAATTTTAAGATGAGTTCCAACAAATAGTCTTTTTTTTGCTAACCAGGGCCGGCCCTAGGCATATAGGAGTAACTGGTTGGGGGCCCCATAGCATGAGAAAAATGTTTTAATAACTTTAATACAAACAAAATGATATCACACATAGAAAACTATATTTTATTTTCTATTGTGTCATTTGTGTCTTACAGTGTCTTGTTTTTACTTTGTAAATGTTTCCAAATTTTAAGAATAAATCTAGTTAGCTTAACTTTTTTACTGCAAATTCAATGTTTGCTACTAATGTTGCTTTCAAATAGTTGAAGTAATGAACCACATTGAAATAATCTCGCTACATCTCAAACTGCTAATTAATTAGAGCATGTTTGTTTCTTTGCAACTAATGAAAAGTTAACATCAATAGCCATAATAACTGCGGTATGATGTAAGCTACTGGATGTTAATGATACTAGGTGTGTTACACACGTAGTGAAGTATAGGAATGATAAATCATCTGGTTTTGACTTGTTGGTATGGGGTGCCCTAAAGGAAAGCCTGCTTAGGGCCTTACAAAGGCTTGTGCCGGCCCTCCCCTAACCCCCCTGAAGGCAGAAAGCAGAAGAAGCAACAGGTCGAAACTAAAATGTCTTTAGGTACCCAAAACATGACAGTGGTTAAGCTACTTCTCAGACTCGTTGCCCATGCTTTGATGTTGCTCAGTTTTCTGCCTGAGGGACATAGAGTCAACAGTTCATGGACTGAATGGGTGGGGTCCATCATCAATTGTGTTCTTTACTTTAGTTCTGCATGTGCTGGTGTGAATATTCTCTAGAGAGGGGAGGCCACATACATCATATACATAGACAAACTCACGGGCTGGCACTGCCTACTGGAGCTGGCGTAGCAGCGGGCCACCCTCTTGGATGGGTCCCCATTTTCCCGCTGCACCACAAACGGGCATAGTTGTGTCATGAGCCGGGATGAGTACTCCTCTCAACATTCCACCTTTGAGCTGTGTGTTGCAGGAGAGGGAGGTTCCCAGCTGCACCTGGTTTGCAATCAGCAGGCCTGGCTACATACGGAGGATGGAGAACACACCTCGACGCCGGATGATTACTACAGCTTGGTAGTTTCTAGCATCCTAGTGATTCTTGGATTTTGTACTCTCGTGTTCTTGGACTTCGTAAATTTGGATTTTTTGTGATTACCCGTCTCCAGGTTTTTGGACGTCTCTGGTTTTCAGCGACCCCTCAGGATTACTCACCCGTTCCCCATAGGACTTCTGGACGCAGCTCTGAACCGTTCTCCATTACTCCTATCGACCCGCTCTCTTGCTCTCCTCACGCTCCCTCTCATGGGCCCCTCACTTGAATACACCCCGGCTCTCTACCTGCCCTCCCTCAATCCGGTGCTTCCCCATCTCCCAGTAAGTCTTTTCTCTGCACCCACCAGGTCAAGACTTACCTCCCTGGACTCACCTGTATCTGCTCTCCCCTCCTCAGACGCTGCGCTCCCATTTCTCGATCCCCACTGGACTTACCAGTGCACCTTCAGCTCCCGCTTTAAAAATAAATATTATTTTTTTTACCATCCATCCGTGAGTTGTTGTTTCTGCATGTCTTGGGTTAGACGTATCCCCCAGACCATGACAAGTTGCTCACTCTGTGTTGACTCCAGTTGGGTTTGGAGAGTGAGGAACCCACCTAATATGACAGCTACATTGTTACGCCCTTCAGCACCCAATGGGGCATCTACGTATTCATGTCTATGGGGGAGGCTGCTTTTAAGTTATGTTCTGAGGGATTTGGAGAACAAATCCTGAAGAATGATTTAAGTTCAAACAGAAAAGTTTTCTAGTAGATTAAAAAAGATAAGTCAAAGTGCATAATGAGTTACTGTAATACTTAGCATATGTGGGTGGACTGCAGCTAAGCAGGAAATGCAAGGCAGACCCTGAAGAATATTAAGTTTTTTGCAGAAATAAAATAACTAAAAGCCTGGAAACTGGCTGCAAATGGGTGGTTACAGCAACTTTTTATTTCTTTTAGTTGCCAGATGTTGCTAAAAGTGAAAACTAAACAGACAACGTAAAATTGCATATCACTTTTGCACAAGATACATATTGTTTCTGAAGTTTTACTTGAGTCACTCAATAAAAAAGAATGGTCTTCTAATAATCCTTTTTTACCAAGTTGGATATTGGAAACTCAAACTTCCCAGATGGAATCAAATGCAACAGCAGCAGGACAAGGCAGTAATTCAGTCAAATTGTATCTTGGACTAAAACACACACTCACACGCATGCTTTAAACCTGTCAGAGGTTTTGCATTGGGGGATTTCATCTAAATAAATTGTCATAGACGATTAATTAGTGTTTCTATGATGGTCCTTTAAACCAAGGGTGACATTTTTATAGTCCCCAACCTGTTATTTTGTGTTGTCTGTACACTCAGTACACACATGAACGTACAAATGCACACTCGTAGGAACAAAACATGTCTGAGGGCAATTACCTCGATGTAGAGGATGAAGGAAACATCTAGCCTTCCTCTTGTTTTTGCCCTCTCTTATCCCTTAAATCATACCGTGACCTCCAAAAATCCTTTTTGTTGTTTCCAACTCTGAGAGCATTGCCCTCCAGGTTAAAAACAATAAATCCCCAACATGTTGTTGGGTGTGTCAAAACATTTTCTATTATAACTCCTATATCAAATTTTTTGCTGTGCTACAAGAAATTTGGCTTCACTCTTTAAATGAAATAAACAGCAATGTTGTTAGATTCACTTTATAATTAAGATCTTGAACTGCTACCATCATTTCTGTACTCTGAGGAGGGTAAAGCAACCGTCCTAATCACAGCAACCTGGCTGGAAGGTGCTCATTAAACAAGTGACACACACACACACACACACACACACACACACACACACACACGCACGCACGCACGCACGCACGCACGCACGCACGCACGCACGCACACACACACACACACCTGCAGAGAGGAATGAATCCACATTAAAAAGCCGATTTCATTTTATTTACTCCAGCAGCTCCAATAATTGTTATTTCATTATAAAATGAAGACAATATTTTCTTTAAACAGCTGTGCCATAATGCTCGCCTCAGTAATCTGAGCATGACGGGGACACACAAGCCTGCGAAGGAAAGCTCAGTATCTTAATTATAATGCTAAAGTCAGTGTTAAATATGCTGTGACCCGTTTCACTGCTTGTCACATTCAAATGATTTCACATAAGAAGTTGGTGTAATGGGTAATACACAAGTATCAATCATATTTTGTTATTTTAATGTTTATTATTATTTACTTATAAATAACAATGTTGTTAAATATAACAAAAGGTAAGGCAGTAACTTGGGATGTATGCAATGGTGATAATGTCAGGGAGTGAGTGGAGAAAACAACACCCGAAAAATGTTTCTAACCACAATTCAACTTTCTCAATAATTATTTCTCTTTTATTAAAGAACGAGTTTACGAGAATTTTTTTTTTTACTTACAAGTTTTGAAAACGATCAGTAACTGAGTTTATCGTGCTTACTGAACATTAAAATTGTCTCCTGCACTAGCTTCTGATAGAAATTAGATGGGAAAATACTCAGTTCAGGAAAAACTGACAGATCTATGTCACACTGTCACTGAACATTCATGGACTCGCCTATCTTGGTGAAGGCTGTTGTTGGTTTAGCGTCCAGGAAACAACAGAGAACGCCTCAACTAGTAGAAGCTAACCATTAGCATAAGGGGTGTAGCAAGTTTTTCTAAAGTGTGTACAATGTATTGCTAAATTAGTATACAAATTCTTATCTCATGTGTATTGTGCTTGCAGCGCCTCCTTACCACAAATACATTTTTTAAACCCAGAATGGACATTATGGAAACTGAATTCTTGCTAGGAGAAACTCCTATTTTAGATAGCCCTAATTCAGCTGCTAGTAAAAACTCTTAGTTTAGATAGGTAGAAACACTATTCCTGCTTTCTGTGATTTTATTTTGGATATCCGATAGTGCATTTATAATACACTCACCGGCCACTTTATTGGGCACATGTGTCTAACTGCTCATTAATGCAAATTACTAATCAGCCAATTGCATGGTGGCAATGATGCATTTAGGCATGTTGACATGGTCAAGACGGTCTGCTGCAGTTCAAACCAAGTTTCAGAACGGGGAAGAAAGGTGATGTAAGTGACTTTGAACGTGACATGGTTGTTGGTGCAAGATGGGCTGGTCTGAGTATTTCAGAAACTGCTGATCTTCTGGGATAGTCACGCACAACCATCTCTATGGTTTACAGAGAATGGTCAGAAAAGGGAAAACATCCAGTGAGTGACAGTTCTGTGGGCTAAAACACCTTGTTGATGCCAGAGATCAGAGGAGAATGGCCAGACTGGTTTAAGCTGATAGAAAGGGAACTATAACTCAAATAACCACTCGTTACAACCGGGGTATGCAGAAGAGCATCTCTGAATACACAACATGTTGAATCTTGAGGCAAATGGATGCCATTCCTGTCAGCTAAGAACAGGAAACTGAGGGTACAATTCACACAGGCTTACCAAAATTGTACAATAAAAGATTGCGAAAATGTTGCTTGTTCTGGGGAGTGTCGAGTTCTGCTTCAACATTCTGATGATAGGGTCAGAATTTGGCGTCAACAACATGAAAGCATGGATCCATCCTGCTTTTGTGTCAGTGGTTCAGGCTGCTGCTGGTGGTGGTGTAATGGTGTGGGGTACATTTTCTTGGCATGCTTTGGACCTCTCAGTATTAATTGATCATTGTTACAACGCCACAGTCTACCTGAGTGTTTTTGCTGACCATGTCCATCCCTGTATGACCACAGTGTACCCATCTTCGGATGGCTACTTTCAACAGGATAATGCGCCATGTCATAAAGATGAATAATCTCAGACTGGTTTCTTGAATATATCAAAGTTAGAGATTTCAGAGCAGAAGGATCTTGTTAAAAGTCACAGAAGAGAGCTCAAAGGAAAAGACTTCAGCGTTAATGACCAGTTCCCTGAGGAAATCCTGGATCGGCGCAGAGTCCTGTTTCCGCTGCGCAAAAAGTTTATCCAGGATGGGAAGAGAGCTGTCATCTCGGTGGATAAGCTTTACGTGGACAATAAGCTTTACAAGGAGCGAGGAGTGACTGACTGGCTGTATTAGCCCAACATCAGGTCAGAAATTTAATATTCTTATCAGGATTCAATGGGTTTGATCACGTCAGGATTAAACAGCTGCTAAATCCGTTTTCTAGATCATGAGACCACCTGTTCATCATCACCTCACACCCCTACCACCTTTTCTTTTTAGTTCTTTCCTCTTTTTTAACCCGTATCTGTATTTTCCCTTCCTTTTTACCTGCTTCTGTACCTTTACACCTGTATGGCACAACCACACAACTTTCCAACACTGCGTCAGACTCCACACACACACACACACACACACACACACACACACACACACGCACGCACGCACGCACGCACACACACACACACACACACACACACACACACACACACACACACACACACACACACACACACACACACACACACACACACACACACACACACACACAGATATATTAAATTCACAGAACAATATCAAAATTTATGCATCAAATAATACAACCACAAACACTGTTGGATCTTTATTGTTATTATTATTATTTACTTTTCTGTTATTTATTAACATACTATTTTATACATTTAGTTACTTATTCCATCTTATTCACATGAAGGCATCATATTTTAGCTACTCACACACACATCTATGGGTGCACTAAGATTTGCCTCATGGAGCGTACATGGAGCTGGCTCCATAGAGAAAAGATAAAAGAGTTTTGATCAGCTAAAGAGAGTGCAAGCAGACGTAATATAATTACAAGAAACTCATAGATCTGCCACTCCTGCAGATGAACTTAAAACACCTGAGTTTCCCAGCATATTCTCTGCCTGCTATAACTCTAGGCAAAGAGGTGTAGCTATTTTAGTGCACAAAAACATCAATTTCACAGTATTGGACACAGTCTCTGATCCAGAGGGTAGATTTATAATGTTAAAAATATCTGTACAGAACCAACACTTATGTATTGTCAGCATATACTGTCCAAATATTGATGACCCTCCATTCTTTCATAATTTTTTCTCTGTACTCTCCGAACACTTGGACTGTCCACTTATACTTGGAGGTGATTTTAATTTTTGGATGAATTCCTTAACAGACAGGCTCAGTACAGCTGGGACTCAGCGCAATTGGCAATCCACTAATATAGTTAAACAGTACATGAGTGATTATGGGCTTTGTGATGCATGGCGATCTCTTCATCCTAACCGTAGAGAGTATACTTTTTTTTCACACGTCCATCACTCTCATTCACGTTTGGATTATTTTTTAGTCAGCAGCTCATTGGTGGCTGACATTTCAGACACTGAGATACATCCTATTGTTGTCAGCGACCATGCTCCGGTTTCTTTAACTCTGGTAAACAAGAAGACAATCCCACCAAGCAAAAACTGGAGGTTTAATACATCACTGCTCAAAGACGAAGGTTTTATAGAATTTTTTAAAAAGGAGTGGGCTTTATATTTAGAACATAATGACCTGCCTGGAACATCAGCATCTTCTCTGGGAGGCAGGGAAAGCAGTGATGAGAGGTAAAATAATCTCTTTCTCATCACATAAGAAAAAAAACAGAAAACAAACATATTCAGGAGTTAGAAGTCTTTAGAGGCATCCACAGAAGAAGAGTTAATGAGCAAATGACGTAAAGCTAAATTAGAACTTCACAGAATTATTGACAAAAAGACACAATTTTTAGCACAAAGACTACGAATAGAAAACTTTGAACATAGTAATAAATCAGGTAAATTTTTGGCTAGCCAGTTAAAAATAAATAAAGAGAAAACTACCATATCTGCTGTTAAAGACTCAACCGGGAATATAGTTTATGACCCTGAAAGAATAAACAACACTTTCAGAGACTTTTACCAAATTTTGTACTCCCCACAGATAAACCCATCAGATAACAAGATTGATGAGTTCCTTGATAGGATAACACTTCCTAAATCATCAGACAGCCAAGTTACAGTCCTGGACTTGCCACTAACATCAGCTGAGCTCCAGGAAGCCCTTAAATCCATGACTAATAGGAAAGCTCCAGGTCCAGACGGGTTCCCAGCAGAGTTCTACAAAGAATTCTGGATCATTCTGGCTCCAATATTTTTCAGAAAGGTGAGGGAAATCGAAAAGAGCGGCAGATTACAGCCAAACTGTCATGACTCCCATCCTTCACCCTCATTTCAAATTCATTCAGCAAAGGGTAGACAGTCATCCACAAACTCACGTAGATTACTTAATTTGATAGATTTCTCTTACAGTAGAAACATAGAAACTAGTATATTATCTCTAGATGCAGAAAAGGCTTTTGATAGAGTTAACTGGAAGTTCTTATTTGCAACTTTACATACATTTGGTTTTGGGAACTTCTTCATAAACTGGCTAAAAACATTATACAGTTCGCCAACTGCACGTGTCAGGACGAACAACCAAATATCAGCTAGCTTCTATCTTCAGAGGGGGACCAGGCAGGGATGCCCACTCTCCCCCTCACTGTTTGCTATCTTTATCGAACCACTAGCGGCAGCAATTACGTAAACAACAGGTATTAAAGGGATAAAGTGTAAGAAAATAGAACATAAGATAAGTCTTTATGCAGATGATGTTTTACTCTTTCTCCGGAATTCTCAATCGTCTCTCTCTCATTCAATAGAACTGATAAACTCTTTTTCAAAAGTTTCAGATTACTCTATAAACTGGTTAAAATCCACAGTTCTACCAATTAATTTCTCTTTTGTCAATTTACTTAATACACAATTGGAGTCAGGGAATATCACATACCTGGGAATTAATGTCTCTCCCAAGTTAGCAGATCTAACCAAACTAAACTACATCCCACTTTTAAAGAAAGTGGAAGATGATCTTGCAAGATGGAAATCCTTACCAATATCACTCATGGGGAGAGTTGTTACAATTAAAATGATGGTCTTACCCAGAACAAATTACTTATTTTCAATGATCCCAAACAAACCACTGGATTGGTAAGGATTTCCATCTTGCAAGATCATCTTCCACTTTCTTTAAAAGTGGGATGTATAGCAACAAAAACATCGGTCCTATTTCAGTGATAAAGAATGCTGTATTTGCTACACTGCAAACAAAAATTGATAAAAAAATCACTGATTAAAAAAACAAGTACACGAAAAGTTATCTCATTTGTCCCACTCTGCAGACATTTATTTTAAATTGCTGAACACTGTCTGAAGCAGCAAGGCAACAGTCATCAGCTTTTACTCACCAAGCAGGATTTTAACACCGCTCAAGGCCTGTGAGGCTATCATTTCTGATATGTGACTAACGCAGAAAACAATCAAATTCCAGTGCAAAAAGATGCTTCAGGGTCATTTTTGCAAGCATAAAACATGCATAATATGCATGCTGTTATGCTGCCTGCTGAAACAGATGTAATTATTTGTTATATCAGTGGACGGTTAACTGAACCCTGCAAACAGTCAACGTCGCATGGACGTGCAGATCATGCCTATATTGAGTCTGTCGGACGTCTGTAGGATGTCCAAACTAGGTCTTTGCACAGTGGGAACAATTTGTCTGCAAAAAATTCTTTCAATTTCAGACATCTGGCATTTATTATGTGGATGGATATAAAATCCACATCATCACATGCATTACTTAAACATGATATTTTACTGTATAGGAGTGGGTATTGAGAGTAATCTGGTGAAATGATATATTGCAATACTAAAGGCCAGAAAATGGGATTTAATTGGAAAACTCAAGCCAAACGCTTCCAAGAAACATTCGTGTTATTGCGAGATCTCGTTCCACCAGAATGAAGGTGGTAAAATCCACTGCCTCCTAGCAGTCAGAGTTTGAATTGCACCACATAAAGTAAATGTTTGCATGTAAATACCCAATACAAATAACGATTCAGTATCATTACTCAAAATATCGCATTATTTGATTGTAAACGAAAACAATGACATCATTTGTCCTTTAGATTCAAAAAAATGTTAGTAATAACGTGCATGTCTCTGACTGAAAAAACAAACAGACTTGCACACATGACACAGCGGACCAGCGATTTTGCCTCCAGCAGCCGTCTTCCATGCTAATGCGATTCCTGTTTTCTTTCCTCAGCTGCCACTTCTCCAAGTCACTGCTCCAGGACATGTAATGTTTGGGATCTTCTCAATTCCCATTTTATGCGTCTCTTAAAAATTACTTGCTCCCAGCAATTACAAGATGAAGGGTGCAACCTGAGGGTCAGAATACAGTATAACTGACAAACGCTTGAGGAGTGTTTGTCACGTTTGAGCAGATTTCAAACAGGCTGCTTTTGGGAGACACACACAGGTACATTTTAATCATATTCAGTCAGCTGTTGGTGTGCTTCGGGACTATTCAGCCTTCTATGGGACAATTTTTTACATCACGTAAAACAAATCAGCTGCAAAACACACTATGTATCTCTTTAGTTTGAACCATTTGACAAATAAATTCACACAGAAGGACAAACAGCTATTTGGGATTTTGTGATTAAAAATCAATTAACAGACGTGGAAGCCTGTTTTACACACCTATTAGATTATCACATATATTTTTATGAACGCCCTCTTTAAATGTGCCTTTCTATTCATCTTTAAAAGATGCTATTAAGTTTCTCATGATCCTTTTTACAGGCCCATCTTATCAGCTGTAGGGACCACTATGGATTTCTAGCTCATTTGCCAGCTGATGCCTTTGATGTCATACATTAAACTTTAACAGAGGTCATATTTTACATTTATGTTATCCATTCCAGAAAGAGTAATCACCTATGAAACATATATGTTCATCATGAACGTGCTATATCATTATGAGGGTTTCATTTTAAGGGAAAAACTCTAAAGGTGAGGCCAGGAAGCTCATTTGAGCCACTTGGATCTCAATCCTAATCTCATGACTATTATGTTCTCAAATATAATACACCAAGCTTTGTGACTACATTTAATAGAGATCATGATGCATATCATAGTGTTTAAACATGCAGTAGTTCCAACGACAAATGGTCATGGAGTTTAAGAGGATAAATAGTCATGCCAGTATGATTTGCTTTAACGGTATTTACCAGGGGTGTCCAAGTTAAAGGTCCTTGCGGGCCACAAAAATCTGATTTGATGTCATTAAAACGGCAAAATTTATTTTGGGAGACTTATTGGAAAGTTTGGAAGAATTGCACAAAGTCTGACCTATGAATGAATGACTGCTTTTTTACTCTGGGGAAACAAAGCTGCAGTGCACCAGTTTCAGAAAGTCAACACATTCTCATTCCTAAAGCAGCTAAAACTGACGAAGGGGGACCAAGTGTAATGCTCTGTGCTAGAGCGTCGCTTTCCAACGTCCGCAGTAAAACAGAGATTTTACCGAGTTGTGACCTTTAGCCTCTTGCAATTTAACCTTCCCCTCACCCCACCCTAACCTTAACTTACTTGCGCATGCAAAACTCTTTCTGGTTGTATTGTTCCTCTCAAACACGGTTAACGGGAAATTTAGAACAAGACACTGGGTTAAGGTTAGGATGGGGGTGAGGGGAAGGTTAAATCTCTAGAGGTTAGAGGTTAAATGTCGGTGAAATGTCCGTTTCACTGCGGGCGTCAGAAAGCGATGTGCTGGTGCAGCGTGTCGCCTCCCGACTTGTCGTCCTTCGTCAGCTTCAGCTGCTTCGGGTGTGAGAACGTGTTGAGGAAGCAGACGTCAGCCACATCAGAGTTGAGCTTCAGATGACAAGATTTGGAGTCCTATTTTCTTATATTTGGACATCTCTCCTCTGATTGGCTAACAGCAACACAACTTTACCACTGACTCTGTTCTGCAACATGGATGTTTTATCTCCACAAATATAGACGTCCTATAGACATCAGCTAACAGTTGCAACTCAGTAATACAGTGAAACAGTACAGTTAAAAACATGGTTAACATGGTGAATAAGGTACAGATCATCTCCACCACTCCCCAGCCACAAAAATAACCTGTATATAATTAAAAGACTAACGTTATAGTTTCACAGCCATGAGCAAAATTAAACATTTAAAAGGCTTCACCATCAAAGTGGTGTAAAGGAAAATGAATATTAATGAACGAACCATGACTTGGTTCAAATAACTGGGAGCAGAGGAGATTTAAAAGGGAGCAAGGGTCTGCCTAAAGATGGAGCTCAGAGGGCCATCGCTAAAGCATTTGATCCCTGTGTGACCACACATCCAGCTAAATCTTTGCTTTCCACTGTGAGGCATTCTGAGATATTTATATTTGTAATCTAATAAAAGAAACAGAGCTAATGTTAGGCTACATATTTTTTTTGCTTTCAAGCAGTTATTTCTTAAATTGAACAATTTTACTGTTATTTTGTTTTGTTCAACTCGACCTGGCTTTGATTTTGAATATTTGTTTTTATTGATTTAATTTAGGAAAGAATATATTAAATTGACTTTAAACTACTAATTAATAAAAAATAATTTCATGTTTAACAGGTCCTACCAGTCCTAAAAGGCTAGATGAAATTAAGACAATACCAAATGAATAACAGATGTTTTGATTTGAAAGTGTAGGGAAGGCACATGGATATTAATAACGTTCCATTTCGAGTCAAAATGTCTACAATCAAATACAACTGATCAATTAAAGGTTTACCATTGAGCTCGTGTTTTTGTAGCCTGGCCTGCCAGACTTGTCCTCTGTTTAATTCTGCACAGAGAAAGAGTCTGGTAAATCACAGGCAGAGAGGCACTTGAGGGGCGGGACTAGGCAGCTCAAAAATAACCAATCACAAAAAAACAAAACAAAAGGAACTGCCGACTGTACGGCGCAATGCTGTAGTTTTTTTTAGCTTAGTAAACAAAAGGTGTCTGGCAATGGCGCAAACAACTTTTATTTTTTTTTTTAGAAGAAATGCTTTTGGCGCTTCTACTTGTTGTGGTTTTAAAGACATTCAAGTCATTCAGACCAGAGGAAAGAGCTGCAGCTAACTCCGCCGCTGTCTTTGTTGTTAATGAGAAACTGAGCGTCGCTGTGTGTGACGTCCGCGACGCTATAGTTTCTTAGCTGTGGTCAAAAATGACGTCTGGCGATGGTGCAAACATCTTTCTTTAGACAAAAGGCTTTTAGCGCTTCTACTTGTTATTTTAAAGATGTGCCCAAGTCATTTAGAACAGAGGAAAGAGCTGCGGTCGAACTCCGCTTCAGTCGTCGTGTTTAACAAACTCAGCATTATGGTGTGCGACGTACGATACTCAGAGCTGATTGGCTCGGTTAGAATTCTCAGGGGGTGGGGTTATTTGAATAGGAGAGTTCCCAGAGCCTTTCTCTGTGCAGAATTAAACAGAGGAGGAGTCTGGCAGGCCAGGCTAATGTTTTTGTGCTCCAGTTGTCAAATAAGCCTTTCTTTCAGACAGATTTAGCGTTAGCTGACAGCAGTGTGCATGATGGAGCACGCCTGCTGATTTAGTTGTTCATACTGTGACCTCATTTTGAAAATCTAACTTTTTTCTTAGTACGTCCTTTCTTTAGACGAATGCAGATAAACATTGATATCAGGTTAACGTAGAAGGTGGAGCCAAGTGCAAGACTAATAGGCTGGACATTGCAGATGAAAAACAAAATTAAAGTTTAATCTCTTCCTCAACAGGAGGGAAAGTAAACTGAACTAAAAGTGCTGAAGAAGCAGAACAACAAAAACCAAAGGCCTAGGAAAAGAAGCCATAATGACCAGATGAGATAATGATCCAGTAGTAAGCCAACAAAGCAAGGAGCGGTGCTGATAATAACTGAACACGTCACCTGTGGTCAGCAAAAACAGGAACCTCATTTAGGAATAAAGTAAAAGAAATCAAGAAATGCATTTACTCATTTTACCGGGGAACCAGACAGTTTTGGCTTGCTTTTAGTAGCCCCTAGTGTACGTTTGTAGAAAAACATATCTCCTTGCTGTGCGTTTGTCTTTTTATCACCTTAATCTAACAGCTGAAATGTCTCCCAAGCCTTTTTAAGTTTCTAAAGGAGTGATTCATCCCTAAATTAATCAAATCAACTGTGTTCATGAGCTAAAACATACAGGAAACATGCTGGAAGCAGACTGCAGCACCAGGTAAGTCAGCTCAATTTTGTCCAAGTCCCAAGTTGCAAGTAAAATCTTCTGGCTAGAGAAGGCGATTGGAACTGGGAGGCTTTCATTAACCCAGTTAGGAAGTAAGTAAAGTAAGTAAAAGTTTATTTATATAGCACCTTTCACAGATATAAATCACAAAGCGCTGTACAACATGATAAAGATCAGGGCAAATACCTCTAACCAATAAAAACATCCGAAAAACAATAGCAGTGATAAATGTAGAAAATAAAATCATGAGTATAAACAAAGTGAAGGTGTGAACCTGAACAAAGCCATCATTCTGAAACATTTAGGGAGGAAGGGGTCATTTTAGCACATACTGGCTCAAGAAAATGATTTAACCCAAATTACTTAAAAAAATGATAAAGTTCCAAAGTATCCCCTTAAATAGCTACTCTGCACATTTTATGCACCTATGAAAGGTGAAATTGAGATTCTTTGAAGCTTAGTATCTTGAAAAAAATACACTAAGGGGCAACGGTGGCACAGGAGTTAAGTGCTCGCCCTGTAATCGGAAGATTGCAGGTTTGAGCCCCGCTCAGTCTGTTGTTGTGTCCTTGGGCAAGATACTTACCCCCCCACCCCCACCCCCCCACCCACCTGCTGGAGGTGGTCACCTCTGTCAGTGCACCCCAGGGCAGCCTTGGCTCCACCAGGGTGTGAATGTGTGTGTGAATGGGTGAATGACTGATTGTGTTGTAAAGCACCTTGAGGGGTTCCAGGACTCTAGAAGGCTCATTCTATTTTACATATTATTGCAGAAATTTAGATAATCTTCAAACAATTTACTGTTAAGTAAATTAAAAGTTCAATGTCCTCATCGTTAGCATTCTTCATGTGCAGCTCGTTGGTAAAATCATGCTCAAGTTCAGTGTTTTGTATTTAGTATTCTGTCAGTTTGTTGCTCTGTCAACACTAATCTATGTCCTCGCTCAGGATATAGTAAATACAACTATCCAGCGAATTTCACCACCCTTCTGTGTGCCTATGTTTTAAATTGTTCATGATTCCAACTACTTCCTTCCTGCTTGCCGCTGTTTCCATGGCCCCAGCAAAGTAGCTGTGGAGACCCTGTGCTATTCTAAAAATCAACTGGGGAATGTTTGTGTTGATGGAATGCTCTGCTGCCATTTAATTATAGCTTACACGACAAAGTTTTAAAAAACACACTCATTTAATCTGAGAGCAGAAGAGGAAGTTTCCTTTAGACAGTGGAGTCATGTTTCCATAATTTTTGCCTTGTAATTTATTACATGTTCTTAGCTTTTAATCAATATCTGACAGCTGACTTTTCCATTTGCCATTTGAAGGAGCTGCATTTCCCCCTTTTTTCTCTAATGAAACAACTACAAGCTGAAAAATGTGTGAATAAAATGACCCGGATGGATGCGGGGTGCTAGAAAATGCAATAATAATGCCCGTTTGAAGTCATCACCTGGCACCACCAGCACCATCATTAAAGTCGCAGTGAAAGGAGAATAAAAGCTTGGGAATATCTGCCACTTCTTGGAATATCGAAGTGTGCATAAGAACATTTAAATAAAGGATGCAAAGAAAAGAAGCTGGAGCAGAAGCCTCAAATGCATGGATCTGTTACTTCTGTTATCCTTGTTCCGACCTTGATTTGTTGTGTTTTCTAGTTTCAAAAGAGAAAAAATGAGCACATACATAATTAGGAACCATTATTAGCTGCTGTTTAATATTTCAAACCTTTTAAATTATTTGTCATGACAGTTTTGTAAAACTGCTATATTAGTCAGTCAGTCAGTATTTATCCATCCATCCATCCACCCATCCATCCATCCATCCATCCATCCATTTTCGGCTGCTTATCCGGGGTCGGGTCGCGGTAGCAGTAGCCTAAGCAGGGAGGCCCAGACTTCTCTCCCCAGCCACTTGGGCCAGCTCCTCCAGGGAATCCTAAAGCGTTCCCTGGACAGCTGTGAGACATAGTCCCTCCGGAGTGTTCTGGGTCTTACTTTAGGCTTTCTCCTGGTTGGACGTGCATCACCAGGAAGGCGTCCAGGTGAGCAGTTTTACTGCAGAAGGTGCAGCATAAGAAACATTAATTCAAAGGCTGATGAACACATGAAGGTTTTAAATTTAGATTTAAAAATTACTAAAGTTGGGGCACATTTGAGGTCACGAGGAAGCTGATCCTATCTATGTGTAGCATAGTAGCTAAAAGCAGCTTCACCCTGTTTAGTTCTGACCCGGGGCTCCACCAGCGGACTGTTTCCTAAGGATATCAGGGCCCCGCTGGGCATAAAGGAGATCTGACATGTTTTCTGGCCCCATGCCATTGAGTGATTTATAAATTAGTAGACGTACTTTGAAATCATTTATGTGGCTGACCGGTAACTTTGAGAACAGGAGTGATGTGCTCGGTTGTCTTGGTTCTTGTTAAGACTCTAGCAGCAGCATTTTGAACAAGCTGCAATTGCTTTACAGCCTTTTTTTTTTGGAAGATCAGTCAAAATACCATTGCAGTAGTCCAGCTCGCTGGAGATGAACACATGCATGAGCTTCTCGTCTGAACATGAGACCTCTGATTCGTACTATTTGATGAAGATGATAAAACACTGATCTCTTAATGTGACCAATAGAGCTCAGGTCTGTCACCAAGATTTCTAACCTGGGTCTTTGTCTTTATTCCTCTGGAGCTAACTGATCAACAACCCCAATCCTATCCTTATTTCCAAACACAATAAGTTCAGTTTAGTCTTTGTTTAACTGGAGGAAGTTTGGCTGCATCCAGTCCTTCACTAGCTCCAGACACTGGCAACTCAACCGTAGATTCCATCCCATGACTGAGAGCCATCAATGGGTCGTGGCCAGACCATATACTGTATTCACATAAATGGGATGGCTTTCCAGGCTAACATAAATCCTGAAAGGGGGAAAACTCTGCTTTAAAACTGTTCTAGGAAATCTCAGCTAAACAGGCAGTGGGCATCTGAAAAGAAAAAAAGATTGGATCCCAAATCTCCCTGAGCAGACCTTGATCTAATTCTTGATTGAATGGAAGACCACTTGATAGTCTGAGAGGTCTGATTAGGTTACTGCGAGCCAGAGATGAAGCGGTTGAAAGAGTGAGTGCTTCTTGGAATATTAGGAGGATTTTAGAAGTGCTTCTTTGGACAATGATCCAGGGATATTACTCAGCAGTGGAGCAAAATGTTAAGATGTAGGATGTGTAACCGCTGAAGTATGAATGAGTTAACATAATTCCATTAATTGTTTAAATGACCACGAATTTAAATGGTCAAATTGGTCTAACTGCTTGGTTTGAACTTGTTCTGAAACATTATTCCTTTCAATCCACCTTTCAGAATGAGATCATATCAGATGTGAAGGGTGGTGATCTCAGATCTCTCTGGTATTTCGAGTTTTCACACACCTCTTCCATCTATTTTCTTATGTATATTCTCCACAACTTCTTTTGTTTCTTAAATGTTTTTGTGCTGTTGAGCTGCAGGTGGCTCAGCCCTTACTGCACAGCAATCCCAGGCCCTGGCCGGTTCGCCACACTACAGCGGCCATCTGACAGCCGTTACATCTGACATCTCAGGTGTGGAGTGAAATGCTTGAGGAGACGGGTCTGTCCTCCGAGGGACACGCTGCTGCTTCTTCCCACAAGCCCAGTCTACGTGTCTGGTATTCTGGGAAGATGAACAACTTGCTAAAAGAAGAACTTTTCTATGGATTTCATCTATATTTATCAAATGTTTGGGCTTAAGTTGCGCATCCATGTTCCTTCAATATCAAAATTTGAAAGAGATGATACATTTTTGATGAAACAGCGGGTCATT
The DNA here is from genome assembly GCF_043380555.1 of Nothobranchius furzeri. Taxonomy (NCBI): domain Eukaryota; kingdom Metazoa; phylum Chordata; class Actinopteri; order Cyprinodontiformes; family Nothobranchiidae; genus Nothobranchius; species Nothobranchius furzeri. Next base: position 56,980,353 of record NC_091750.1, read on the forward strand.
TTTAGATTTAAAGAGATAGGAACTAGCTGGGATGAAGGATACAGCTAGAGCCACTTAGGCATGCAGGAACTGAGTTGTTTTTACTGCTTTGTTGTTTTGTTTATGTTGTTATATCTTCATATTTTAAAGCAGCACTAAAAACAAATTAGATATAGGTTCAGTGACTTAGTTAGCACTCCCACGTCCCACCTTCGTCATCCCTGTTCACGTTTCTGTTACATCACACCCCCCTCTGCAGCTTTTTCGGCTTCTAGCATGGCACAGTTCTCAGTGAATCCAAGTAATTTATCGTAGTTCCGCGAGTGAAATAAGGGAGAGCTTGATCTAACTGCTGGAGGAGCCCAGTTATTGTGCAAATGAAAAATATGCTAATTGCTACACACACAGCAGAAATGTAATTTTGTTTTAAATAATGCAAAAGTGCGTACAAGGACACGCGCACAGACACAATAGAGAGGATGCATGCTCCCACGTTTGCTGCACAAATCACACAGATGAATTATCCAGTTTTCTTTCTGCTTCTTTCTTTTATTGATCAAGTTTTATTTGCCCAGAGTGGTACCTCATGGGATGTTGGACACTTTTGGAGAAGTGCTGCAAAGTTTAAGCGTTCAATATGAATTCATATGATAAGTTCGTGATCCATATTCAAATCCACATATTGTGTGGGGAGTCTGTCGGGAGGAAAGATTGTTTGGTAACACTTTACAATAGGATGTCCAGATCCGATCACATGATCAGAAATCGGCCCGATCACGTGGTTTCAGACTGATTGAGACTCGGGCTTTACTTCCCGATCCGGACTCGGATACTGGGTTCAAATTACAGGAGAGCAACTTGGTTCTCCTTAAAGGTTGTCAGGCTCTCCGATGCCCTTAACTTACACACCCAGAAGGAGCACAAAAAAGTTTCTACCTATATAATATTATTTATATGGACTCAGCGTAGCAGAGATTCTTTTGAGCAGAACAGCAGGCAGACCACTGATTATTCATGAACTCCAGCTGCGTTCTGCACACGGCCACAGTAACATTTTCTAAGTTTCTAAGTGGCGTCACAAAAACTATACACTTAACACACAGTCGTTCGTGTCCGTTCATTTTCTCTCTGGTAAGTTCTGTCTGTATTTGAGCCTGACGTGTGGACGCGCTCACGCTGCAGCGCTCGTCACTGCCGCAGCCGGGCAGCACAGTGCACACTCCGCTTTTTTTGCGGTCAATAGATCAATTTGATCTGCTTGTTAAAAAGTTACTTGTGAGGTGAAAAAGAAGGGAGCAGACAGGAGTTTTTCTAGAGGACTGGGAGATGCAGGAAGATCAGAGACAGACAGGACAGGAAGACAGGAAGACAGGAAAATAAAAACCAAGAAAACAAAACAAAGTTCTTAAAAAATAAAATGTAGGTAGATCTGTCCCACTGCATGTTTCTACCTGTATAAAGCAATAATTTATCAGCATGTAGTATTTATATTGTTGATACAATCAGTTGGCATATGCTAGAAAAATGTCTGAACTGAAATGTTAAGAACAAAATCTGCCATTTCAGTTTGCCCTCCTAAAAGAACTAAAACTGTCTCCAGTCCATTAATTTTAAATGACCATTCCATCTTCTGATGGTGCATTTTATTTCATTTGATTCTCATGAAGCAGCAATAAAAAGATTCCCCCAAACCTGTTTGGGTAATGTAAGAGCCTCTGTGGACTATGTGATTCATTACATCCATTTGACACAATTTAATTTTAGTACCTTCCCAACTTGTGTGGCGGTTAGCTCTGTCACCTCAGAACGGTTTGAACTGAGCAGGCCTTTCAGTGAGGTTCCTTGGTGGGGCCTTGATGGATTTTAGATGGGTGTTGCTGCTTTCTAACACTTGGCAATTGTAATTTGACCATATAGTGAAAGCAATCGTGTCTGATTGTGTTATCTGTTTCTTTGATGAGTCAGACTGCATCTGGGGTGTGCCATAGTACTAATAACCCTCAAATAGGGTCAGGAAGTCAAGACATAACAGAACTTTATTTGGTGTGACTATTCAACCAAACTAAGTGCTAGAACCATAGGCTGTACATAAAACGGGCATAGTTGCCCACCCTGTGTTTACTCCAGTTGGGTTTGGAGAGTGAGGAGCCCACCCAATATGGCGGCAAACCTGTTACGCTCTCCAGAATCCAATGGAGCATCTACATAATCATGTCTATGCATTCCTTGATCCGAAAAGAATTCTTGCAAGATCAAACGTGATGTTGAAGTAAACAAACACGGCAGAGGAGGAACATGCAGCACACTCCCATAGTCTCGCTTTCTGATTGGCTAGGCATCACATTCAACAGGCAGCACGTTCATCTGCCCCTGAAAATCAGACCAAGATGGTCCAAAATGTTTGAAAGCCTGGATTTATAATGGGAGATGTCTCATCATTCCTCAGAGCAGATCAGAGTAATCTTAGACCACCACAAAAGGTAAGATCCTCTGATAAGATTATCTTAAGAGCCGTTACATAATCATGCACAACTTTAAGATTCTCAGGAAGTGTGGGTCTGTTGGAAAATCTGCTTGATTATCCTGTTGTGGCAACATTTGAAAATGAAGTCAGCGAAGTGTTTTGCAACGTCGATGAGGGTTTTGAATCTCATGTAAGTCACAAGGCCTCACTTTTTATGCCATAGGAATTTTAAACATCCTCATTATCCTAATTTAGTTTCTAAGCCTCAGAAATGAGAAACTAAGTCAGGACAGGTTTGTGACTATATTACCATTGGATTAAGGATAAACTGCCAACAAATATGAGCATAAAAAGCCCGGTTTTGACCACATTACAGTAAGAAAATTTGCTGGACATTTGCACAATTTTTTGCATAAATGTTTGAAGTCCCTATTCTGTGTGATTCCAACAGAATTTTGCATATTTTCTTGTTGCATCCCTGAAAATTCAATAAGACATCACTGATAGCGATAACTCACCCTCTGTATGACCTGTCTCTCACATTCACCAGGAGAAACTTATCTTCACTTTATACATTCACTTGTATGCAGCTCTTCTGTTGTGTGTTTTGTTACGTAAAACAGCTTTACCTAATCCCAGTATTTGGTAATTGCGACTCTTTTTATTTCAGGGTTTCTTGCTCAACAATTAACAGCTGATATGTCACATATTGGTTAATCAGAGGCATGCAGAGAGCTCTTTCATGAATATTTACTTCACTTCATGACTAGATAACGCTGCTGGTTTATGTGATAAATTGCTTAAGTGTCACATTGGTGCTTCACCTGTGTTATGAAATATTCCACAGATCCACCCCCTGTTGTGCATATATCGATATAATAATAGGAGTATGAGTAACATTAGTGTTGCATAATATTTCTTAACATGAAGCTGTCTGCTGCTAGCTGTAAATTATGACATGGGTATTAATTTAATTTGCTTCAGTTGATTAGTATCTGCTGCATAACTGATGTGACTTAAAGAGGCGCTCATTGTGTTAGCTCAACATGTTTAAATAGCTAATCTACATGACACTAGATGTGGTTTATGATGGAGATGCAGAAATCATGTTGTGGCGCTCCTCAAACTAGATCTGATAGCTCATTTCTGTGTGTAAAATCTGCTTTCTGTACAAGTAAATCAGATTTTTGTAGGCTGACCTTTGGGTTTGGGCTTGTTGCCGCACAGCATGACCCTGTTTACACAAAGTTTCAGCTGCTGAACCAGTCTGTTTTGGAGAGGAGCCCATGGTTGACTCATTGACTACAAAGGTTCTGTGGCTGCAAAACGAACCCAAACAGTGTGCTTTCCAGCATTGTTCTTGTTCCAGACATTGTGTTTTTCATTTAACTTTTCAAACCTAAGCTGCAATGCCATGTTTGTTATCTAAGAGATGGATTAAAATTGTCACTTTATTTTAGAACTCTGTTTCACTCTTTCACACCGAAAAAACATTTTTTAATGATTATTTCTGATTACAATCGGTCACTCTGAGACTTTCATGCAGGCTGAATGTGAAATAATCCCCTACATCTATCTCCTGCATTAGCTTCTGATAAAAAATAGATGGTGAAATTTAGGATTAGAGAAGCCTGGCAGATATAGGTCACACTGTCACAACATTCATGGACTCACCCACCTTGACTCGCGATGGGGAAGGCTGTTGGTTTAATGTCTAGGAAACAGCAGAGAACATCCTAACTAGCACAGCTAACCATTGGCATTAGCAACTCCACCACACAGCGGAACTCCCTCTGGCTTGTGTTATTTGTGGAAATAAAACATCCACTTTCAAACGTTCAAACATCAAACCAAAACGGATTCAGTGGTATAGTCGAGTTGTTGTTATCCAATCTGATATGAGATGTCCAAATATCAGGAAATAAGGCTCCAAATCATGCCGTGGTAATCTCTCCTTTGATGTGGCATTCTGCCAGTTCCTTAAACAGGCCCATCAGAGCTTTTTTTCCCCAGAGTTTGACTTACGATATATTCATTCCCACTAGAGACCACTGCAAATGTATCGATTAAACGCGTGTCCAACACCTTTAACCTGCTATGTGTGGATTCTAGCATGTGCTTTTAATTGCCATTTTTAAGACATTGCATCGCTGACCTTGGAGTAATCTTGCTGCAAATTCAAAAATGTTCACTCTGAATTATCTGCTCTCCGAAAAAAATGAGAAACACCTAAGAAATTTGTTCAGATAACATCCTGACCAGACGAACTTCTGCCCTCTGTTCCCTGAACTCATCTCTTAAGCCATGTCAGCTTCACGTTGCACAATTTTTTTTGTCTATTACCCACAGCTCATTTGAGGTTGAAACATGGATAAATTGGTAGATGAACAGCATCACTATTTGACATGTAATCTTAAACCCTATTAGATATTTTATTTTGAAAACGACCTTGTAGCCCTTCCCAGAATGATTGACAGCAATGATTGCTTCTGTAAAATCAATACTGATGTGTGTGTGTGCGTGTTATTACACACCTGAATGTTCCAGACCAGCAAACTGCCAAATCTTTTTTTTTTAGAGTTGCTGCTCACATTTGCTGACAACTGATTTCATAAGCCTGGACCCAGCAGCATTTTTAATACTCACCTAACACAATTCCACTTACTTGGCTTGTTCTGATTTGGGCTGCTAATGAAAAACTTTGCAACTTGCATATTGTAATTGACCACAGAAGTGGTCAAATCAATTCTAACAAAACATCTTGACACATTAGCCAATTAATAGTGATGATCTCTGCTTTTTGTGCTTAGGCAGTCCCTGTCTTCCTCACAATCTAAAAGTTTGTGTCTGTTGGAAAACTAATTGAAAAGCTTCATGTCCCTGAGCTCATTTAACCAAATTAGAGATAAATCACAGACATAACGAAAAGTAATTGGTCACCCTGTAAATAAAAGCAAGACAAACGGGCCTGCCATCCCCTCCATTACTCAGCATTTTGCCATATTTAAGTTTTAACTCCTTCATTTCTCAAATGTGCAAGTCTCTCCTCTCGAATTCAGAATATTTAGAGGCTTAAGCACTGCAGTCTTACTAGTGACACGCTCAGTAGTTTAATTGAACAGATGTCCAGATGTGTAGCATGGATAAAGCAATAAGCTGCTGTGCAGAACATCTTCAGTTTTTTCATTGGATCCTTGGTTTTGTGCCACTTTTCTGTCATGTTCTCATACGACAGACTTGCTGCTTGATGTTAAACGGCGGATCCATTCTTTGACTGGTTTCACACACAGCTAGTCTGTATGAGCAACTGACTGCCTTCCTGCCTGACTGATTGGCACGATCAAATCAATTTAAGTGTCCGCTTGCCAGATGTGGCAGCTTGCGGTGACGGCGTCTAGATTAGTTTTGACAGCCTCCTTCACATGTGCTAATTCATCTGGCCTCTTTATGACCTGCACATCTCTGAGCAGATCGGGAACAATCGGCTCTAATTCTCTAACAGCTGAAATGTCAGTGATTGCCAGCTGCTGTTTGAGTGTGAAAGCTTTGTGTTCGGTAACTTTAGGGCACTCAACGCGGAAGATTCTGCCGCTGTTACTCTGTTGTGTTTATGCCTCCAGATCAATTTGAAAGGAAAACAAATACTCGTCTTCCCTCGAGATGATCTTGGATTCCTTGTGCTCTGATTAGGTGACTGAAAACGGGTCCTAATGGGCTTTGATAAACGGCCAGAACCCAGTTGGAGATGGATAAACACATAGCCCAAAGCTGTATTTTTGGGGGGGAAAAAGCCAGAAAAGCCAGAAACAAAGTGAATTGAGTGAGAGTTCTTTGCCTTACTAAAGTGTGGTTGGACACAGCTAACGAGCGTGACCTGGCAGAGAACCAGAGGGTAGGAGGCCGTCAGACTGAGTCTGGCATTTTGGGCTTGTTTGCTGCCCTGTGTGTGCCTTGTCTATTTATTTGTTTAACCCGGACGCCCAACAATCCAAATAATTGAGTTCACCTGTCGATAAAGTCTCTAGACGTCAGCTCTGCCATGGCAGCCCCAACTGGGCAATATCAAGCCTAATAATTGCTCCTTAGATGTCAGTTCTAGCAAAAATTGGGTAGTAATTGTGATGCTGATTTGGCGCGACAGGCATGCATATTCACAAATTCACTAACTATCTGCAAATAAACACTACCACAAAACCAGTCATGAGCCTTGGACTGTAATTAACCCTTAGAAAGGGAGTGAAAGTTGCACATGCATGCTGAGTTGATGTTACCATCTTCCACATTCTGGTTCAACACGTTTTGGGTATGTCATCATCTCATGAGAAACTGTATAACTCAGGACTGAAATGACATTTTTTTTTACAAATTGCATTTTGAAGATCCAAACCTCCCATTTACCCCTCATGTATCCAACCTACATAGCAATTATTATTTCTAATCGTTTTTTTTTGTGAAATACCTGTTCTACATATTTATTATCAAACTTGTAAGTGGTTAGTTATATAGTGACAGCTGAATAAATGAGTTTCCAGACTTAGGAAATTACCACATGAAATTCACAGCTAAATGTCACCAAGATAATACCTCACAGGGATTCCCAAAGTGTGGTGCGCAAGCTGCCGCCAGGAGGTGCGCGAGGTGAAAAGTGTAATGGCTGCGGAGCTCAGAGAAGTCTGTCATATGTCACCATTAGCGTAGCCAGAAACTCATTTGTGGGTGGGCCTAAGAAAAAGTAAGTGAGCCCAATAAATGTAATTGAAAACATGTATATTTTTGCACGCACGCGTGTGTGTGTGTCCTCCACATGTGCCCTAGCTTCATAATAACAATGCGCCGAGCTTCAGCACTCTGGCCTGTCGCTCACTCCATCCTGCAGCGCTCCTCCATTAGACTGGGGGGAGGGGTGGGGGTCTTGGGGGGGGGGGGGGGGGGGGAGGGGGTAGGGTTGCGCGCTCCATCCCGCAGTGCTCCTCCTTGAGAGCGGGGGTGGGGGTTTGCACTGGAGGGCTCTAGTTTCGTTGCACCGTTCGCATTAGCGGACACGGTAGGGTCGGGGAAGGGGGCAGGGCGTGACGCTTAGCTTGGCGGGTGGCCAAGCAAAGCCTGGCGAGCCGCCAGGCTTATAAAGTGCTGGGGAAAACCCTGTGTTTTATGTTTTTAATGTTGCTGTGAAGCACCTTGGTGGCATGCGTTGTGTCTGTTAAGCCCTGTACAAATAAAGGGAGTTGAGTTGAGTTAGTTTTGGGGGTTAGAAATTAGTTTGCTCTTGCAGACTGGAGAATACGATTTGTTGAGAAGGTGAGGAAGGGAGCATGTCTATGAATACACTGATAGAAGAGTAGAGAAACTTTGTATTTCATTCTGAATGAGACTGGGAGCCAATGAAGAGCGTTCAGGATTGGGGGTGATACGCTCATAATTGCACACCCTCATCAGGATCCTTGCAGCTGGATGTATTACAGTCTCTGAAGGCTTTTTCCAGAAATCCCAAGGTAGAAGACAAAGGCGTGGACAAGCCTCTCTGCATCTGCCAGTTGTAGGACATAGTTTATACATACAGTGTTCTATTTTTTGGTTAAACCTTATGTGTTTTTTGTATAATTTATAAAAATCAGTTTTAATGATCGTTATTCATTAGTTTGTTTTGAATTCTATGTTATTCTTTTACTTTTTGTCTTTAAATAATGTTTTATTGTTGAGCTCTTTGACAAGCATTTTGTGATTTTATCTGTGAAGGTGCTGTAGCCTATAAATAAACTTTACTAACATTCTACTTAGATTTTACTGCAGATTCATGATTTGACCTTATTCACACACAAACTTCTCCTTTGATGGTTTTGGAGTCCTAGATACTAATTGTGCATTTATGCTTATGGTTTTAAAGCCAAACTGAATATTTGTGAAAATGTTTGTTTTATCTGTGTTTGCGCACAATATCTGTGAACATATTCAGACATGTGCAAACATACATAGCAGTTTGACATTAATCATGACGTAGATTCCTCCTGACAGTGGTAAATGCATACCGTCACTGACACACACAAACATGCAACAAATACGTCATCAGCATGTCGTGTCTGCCCTAGAAAACAATTAACCTTGAGCTGAACGAATAGATCTTTTGCAGGGATTGCACTGAACGATGCATGTAAAGTAGGCAGTTCTTGCTGCCGCTGATAGGTGACAAATACATGATGTGCAAATTTGGAGCTGTGCCACATGTTTGCATAAACATTATCTAGTTTGCTCTTCCAGAAAACTGCCTATGCCTCCATTCTTGTATGATGTTTATGTATGTCACAGTCTGATGGACAGCCTCAATCAGCATAGGCTTACTGTAGATTAAATACATCTCCTGGTATGTATTTGAGCCTGTTTGTGTGTCTTGGGCAGAGCTTGTTACCAGAGTAAGAATGATTGCTTGGTAGCTTTGGACACACACACACACACACACACACACACACACACACACACACACACACACACACACACACACACACACACACACACACACACACACACACACACACACACACACACACACACACACACACACAAAACAAAGACAGGATAGCATCCAGAGGAAGATGAGGCTCGAGGTCAGTGTAACAATCTTGGAGCTTAATTTACTCTTACTAGCATCCAGCAGGACCCATAAATGCACAAACTAGGCAAAAATAGGGAGGGGAAACGTTGCGAGAAAAATTAATAAAAGTACACGAAAGATTAAATGTTGTTGGCTTTGATACCCTGATGCACTAGACTGAATCAAACACAAATTCTGTACAAGAAATGTCAACCTAAAGCAAGACTGGTTCATTTTAGTGTGACATTTGTTAGGCTGGAAATACAATATTCTTACTGTTTGCTGGTGCATCTGTGTCTTCAAAATGGCTGCCTCGTGTAACTTGAGTTTATTTGAAGCATCGTTTGTGCACGTCCCTCGAAATGAGCTGTGTTAAAACGCTGCAATATACAAGTAACCAGTAGGTGGAGTTGACAAAACGAGCGCGACACACTCGCCATGGTCTCTCTCTCTATACTTTTTAGAGGTCGTTCATGCTACCCACAATACTGCTGCTGTCTTTTTTTCTGCCCTGATCTCAAAATTAACCAGCAACTGATCTCTTCTATTGATGCCATGTTTGTTTTGGCTGTACCCCATAAACCCGGCTCTCTATCCGGTCTGAGTACTCTACTCTGCCCTCTGGTGGTATCCTCCAGTACTACACGATGTGTAGTGCAGTGCAGCAGCAAGCATGTGAACATAGTCTGCTGCCTGCATCAACGCGAGGTTAAAAAACAAGTATATTTCCAGCCTTAGACGTAAACCTTTGGATTACTCACGAAATCAGTGACAAGTTTTCTACTAAAACTGAGGAAAGAGGAAAAATGAGCCTGCAAAGGTTTGGACGGCTCATTTTTTGTTTTACGATGACCCTGATGAAGGCCGCCAGCTGAGTCCCATAGATCAAAGAACAGAGTTGCTCTCTAGTCTCTCCAAATGTTGCAGCAATCTTGACCTCCATGTGTTTTATGTACCAGAGCATAATTAATAATTGTAGCTGGTTGTAAAAATGGCACAATATGAATTTAAACATAACATAACACTCTATGTCTTTGTTTATTTTACTAAAACAGAGCCAAATATGTAGATAATAACAGCAATGGAACCAACGTTAGCAGTGGCAGCTTCTTGACAGCTTTCTTAATCTCAGTGGTCAAATTTAATGAATTCCCACTAAAGCTGCTCTCATTACGTACTTATATTTTGTATTTGCTAGACATCAAAAAGAATCTAAAACCTGAAACGGGGCTCATTAAGACTACGTGTGAAGCAGCGGTCACCTTCAAAGCACTTCCTGCTGCTCTGCTCTGATAAATATCTAATTTCATGGCATCATCTAAAAAAGTTTCTCTATTATAAGGCACAGGCTGTGAGGTGATTTGGGCTTTATTTACATGCATAATGTTCACTCAGAGGGAAGGTTAGAAAGGACAGCCTCCTGTATTTCCTCTTACATAGTGTGCTTCATGACTGACTCTGCTTTGGATTTACATCCCTTTAAAGGGCTTCTGGATGGGTCGATGCAAAATCTTTAACAAAAAGCTTCGTTTTGATACCAAGATCTAAAGTCATCACTGTAAAAACTGAGCTAAACGCATGTGTTCGTGCATATTTTTGAAGGAATTTTAAGGTCAAAACTTTGAGACAAAGAACTTATAATGATGATTTTCAAAGTGCATGAGCTTCATATTCATGATCTTAGCTTCTAAAGGGATTTTTGACTTTTTATCCCCCAATTTTGACTTTAAAACATGGTGAATGGCCTGTGTTTGCATGACCCATTCTGAGGGTTCTACAACCCCCCAAGGCGCTTCACAACGCAGTCCTTCCATTCACACGATGGTGATGATGAGCTACGATGTAGCCACAGCTGCCCTGGGGCGCACTGACAGAGGTGAGGCCTGTCGAACACTGGCGCCACTGGTCCCTCTGACCACCAGGCACCAGGGTTACCGTAAGTGTCTTGCCCAAGGACACAACAGCAGCATTCTTTGGTCGGAGCAGGTATCGAACTGGTGACCTTCCAGTTACAGTATTGGTGTACCTCCTGAGCCACTGCTGTCCCTATCATTCATATAAATACATAGCCAAGACCTAATTCTGACTCTCAAAGTCATAATTATGATTTGAGTTTCAAACCATAATTATACATTTGTAGCCCATAAAAGTGACAGTCTAAGCCTTATTTATGAGTTTGGAAATAATCAAAAATTATTTTTAAATGTTTTATTAAGTTTTAAAACTATGATGCTGACTTTTTATATTTATTGTGATTTCACATCTTATAATTCTGAATTTCACCATGAGTTTATATGATTATAACTTTATATCACACACATTTGACTGAAATTCATCATTAAAACTTTTTAATTGTGATGCTCAAAGGGATACTTAGCAATTTTTTCATAATTTTAAATAATTTTCTTGAGCCAGCATGTGCTAAATGCCCCCCTATGGCCAGAATATTCCATGTATGTATGTAGCTGACATACCTGACACTGCAGTCTGCTTCCAGCACGTTTCCTACATGTTTTAGACCACGAAACAGCCGATTTGTTTAAGTTAGTAATGAATTGATCCTGTAAACACTAATGAAGGCTGGGAGACATTTCTGCTGTTAGAATAAAATGTTAAAAAGATGAATGCACAGCAAACTGCTTAGTTCCCCTTTCATTATCATTGAGTGTCAAATTGATTATTATCACAATCATTATTGACCCTTGAGGAGATCTCCCCTCAGATAAAGCTTGTTCAATGACGAACCCTAACTCAACAGTAAATATTCACTTTTTAAATTATATTAGCAACAGATAAACAAAATGCAACCTAATCCACATATTACTCAAACTAATTTAAAGCTATTGTCCAATTGGCTGAAAGGCGCAACATTTCTTTGTCTAAAACGAGTGTAAAATTGCAAAAATCTTCTAGCTTGCTTCTTGTTGAAACCAAATGACACAGTCATTGTTTTGTGTGAATTTCCGCAAGAAGAGCAACATAAATTTAATTACAGCTGTGTCCCTTAATCTCATCCCTGTGGTATTTTTGCCCCCATGCTCCCCTACTCTTAATTGCTTTAAAGGTGTGAATCAAGTCTCTAAACGTGTTGTCACCGCAAACTGCCCATGATTAGAGCCTTCTTTCACCCAGTTAGTGCAGAATTACACTCACCCTTGAGACTGAAGGGGATTAGAACGGTAAACACATGGCAACATTGAACAATTTATTTAAAAAATTAAAATTAACCCTAGCCTGTACAATTACTCCCAGTGGAACGCTGGTTTTCAGCAGTAACTGTGAAACTGCAGGAGCTCTCACACCTGGTCACACTGAGCACACCGCTTGCCGTCCATGCTGTTTTCTCTCTTCCCTACGAGTTAGCCCTACATGAAAGAGTTTATGTTGATCAGATTTAAATTAAGATGCTTTTGCAACGACATGAAAAATGTGTGATTTAATATCAGTTTTATTGCTGCATAAAGGGAATTGTGGTATATTTGAGATATTACAATCACGTTTAGTGTCAAAATTTTAAATCTTTGTGTCATTAAATGAAATTAGCCCAATGACCGCCTTGTTGTCTTTTGATTGTTAGTTTTATAAACAGTTAACAGCTAGACCTGCTCTCTGATCTGCTGCAACATGGTCCCAGGTGTGGATTTAATATGGTGTTTGCCTTACAGAGTTTACCCATGACCAAATCGATTCATCACCATGTGTGATGGTCAGGAGAGTGCAAAAGAAAAACGTACATGATTCATATTTTTTACTTTCTTACCCTGCACTCATGGCAGTTACGCCTTCACTGTGGTGTTGAAAAATGTCCTGGCTTTTATAAAAACTTTTTTGTAGTTGGGTCGGGGGCTGATTACAGCTCTTGATTGCTCGGCTCGTCTTTTTTATGCTCGCCGTAATCCAAAAAAGTTAAAAATATCAAGCTTCAGATTTTTTTTTCTCTTCCAAACCTACGTCTCCATCATCCTGCTGCCCCCGGCTTCCATATCAGTCCCAATCATCTCTGAGTTTTGCTGCGGCTGTTGCTCAGAAAGGATTAGTGTTGTTGAGAAACGGCTGGCATTCTACTTGTAAGTGGCTGCAAGAAGACGAGCGACACACCGATAATTGCTGTCGTCTTACAGACAAACACCAGTCTTATCTCGCATCTTTCTGCAACCACCAAACACTTGTCTTCCATTTGAGGTCACCAGTACAGTCCTGAACCAGCACACCTCTCTGAATTATAGTTAGCTTCCCACAGGCGAGTCTTGTGGGGAGTCTCGTCAGTCACCCGGACCTAGGACTCGTCCTGACAAGGTCACTGAGGTCTGCCACTCTGAGATTAAAAAAGGCTCCATCCACCCAGGCTGTGCCCCCTCTGGGCAGCCATTATCCTAGTCGATCGCCATGCCAAAAAGCTCAAATGGATGTGTGGCGCAAAGGTTCCAACAGACTGCTGTCATTTGTAGGTTTTTGTATCACAAGAGATGACAACAGTTATCAGCTGCATGCTTTGATAGTCTTTAAATAAGAAAGAGAGTTTAAATTGAATGAAAATTCTTAAGAACGAGAGGCAACTTTGATATTTTATGTGCTGTTTCTTATTTTTTAACTCCCTCTGCTTGAGCCAGGCCAGCAGATTCTAATAGGCAGGAAGCCATAAGGTTCAACACCCAAAGGGTTTTTTTTTCATGTTGAAAGCTGCCAAACCTGGCATACAACCACTGCTATATTACTTATTGGTGTGTTTGTGAGTTTTGCTGGCTCATGATTCACTGTGGGACTGGGAGGGCAATATAGCAAAGGCACAGTGAAGACTGCTCTAGCTTTTCTCCCATTATTTCACCCAAGCTAAAGTTTGCTCAAGGATGCTGTGAAGTCCAAAAAGTAAACAAAAAAGTACTGCTAGCAACATTGCTACTGTAAACTTATCATTAGATTTTCAAAGTCCTTAACTCATATTCTACTCTAAACGTGTTCATGAATAATAAATATGAATCAAGCATGCATCATGTTTTAGTATAAACGAGGTTTTCCTTTAGTTAAGAAAATATTGTTCCAGACTTGTGATTGACATCAACACTGAATGAGTGGTTTTAAATGTAACTGTGAGTCTGTGAAAAGCTCTTGTCAGATGAACTGTGCAGATATCCAAACTGGAATTAGCACTTTGAGAAGCGCTCCAAAATGACAGACTTTGGGTTTGTTGAGTTATTTTTCCACTATAGGAGTTGTGGGGTGAGGTGTGAAGGAAAATACGATGGCACTGACAAAAACCTCACCAGGTAGCTTCCAGGAGACAACCTGCCTGAGCCACCTTAACTGACTTTTCTTGCAAAACAGCGTAAAGTACGGTATTGTGGGGTTTTTTCTTAACACATTTCTGGGCGTTGGGAGTTTAGTAGTGATTTTAAAACAGCATGAACCTTTTCTTTTCCATTCCTCTTCATCAGTATCTCTTCCAATTTTATAAGTGCTGGCTATTTGGCAGCGTCTGCCAATATAATTAAATTCCGAGTCACAACCGCAAGTCCTGCCCAGCTAACCTAGACAGACAATATCAGAAGCAAAATGATTTTGATCTGCAAGTCGGTCTAGCCACGCTCCATAGAGCCTCGGATGGAGGCGGCTCGTTTGAAATGGCTTTGGCATCAGCTTTGGACTGTTTAGACTTGGGTTTTTCTTTGAGCCAAGAACAGAGAGAAGTACTTAAGTCCTTTATTTAAGGCCGCCCCATTGAATAACATCCATAGAGGTGAGTACATCACGTTGGTTGTCCAAAAGCAAGTGGAGACCGTAGATTCTGCCCCTTAACTGGGATCTGTTTATAGCTCGTGGCCAGGCTATATATTCATTCAAAACATTATTTAATTAAGCATTGATTCATTAGTTATTATGATTACCCAAAGCATAATAATCATTCATTTGATTAAAACACATTTATAATGAGCAAAGTGATAATACTGATCCTTTAACAACTTAAAATAAAGGAAAGGAAGTTTAAGACTTTGTTATGTTATGACTAGCTTTTCCATGAGAACACATCTTCTGGCACTGCAGGTGTTCAGATGTTATGGTTTCTCCCAGACTCGCTGGCGTTCAGGTCTTAATCTGTGGGTGAAAGTTCTCAGCGACCCAGCTTTGACCCAGCCGAGTCAAATGAAACCTTTGGCACAGAAAACCCATATTTCCTCACGTTACAATATGTAGGATGGCTTGACAGGCCCAGACCCAGTGACTCTACCAGGTCATTCCAAAGTACTCAATTGGTCCCTCAAATGGTCCCGAAAGTGGTTCTGTTGGGCCAGTCTGGTGAAATGGAGACATGCTTACCATGTAGTCTAATAAAATTACCTGGAAGATCTGACAGTTGAAACTTAAAACAAAGTGAATCAGTAGTTGATGCCCATCCAATTATCACTTTCTGAGCAGACTATAAAAACTTTGTACTATTTATCGTCCTTACTTAGATGATTATGCTCAAACCAATGCCATGTGCTACTAATATTATTCTCATGTTTGTATTTATTATGGGGGATTAACACTCTGCACTTCAAACAGCAAAACCTTCCACCAAATCTGACTGCACGACTGTTTGCTGTAAATATGTAAATATTGTAAGTGCCTGTGACTGAAGGATTACATTGTTCAGATCTTAACCAGCAAATTAAATTGAACTCATCTCACC
The DNA here is from genome assembly GCF_043380555.1 of Nothobranchius furzeri. NCBI lineage: Eukaryota > Metazoa > Chordata > Actinopteri > Cyprinodontiformes > Nothobranchiidae > Nothobranchius > Nothobranchius furzeri. Next base: position 56,996,049 of record NC_091750.1, read on the forward strand.
AAAAGTGCCTCTTAAAAACACAGCTGTTTACAGAATGAGGATCATTTTTGACAAATGCTAAATTCAAGATGGACTTTTTTTTAGTAATTCATCAAAGAAATACTCTTTTACTGACATAAAACCTGTGACTGCTTGAACTTTGTTAATCTCCCTAAAGATCTCAGCGGTCGTCCATGTATTTTGGTTTTAGTTTGCGTTGCACCCGATCTGAATCGATGAAGGAGGCAGTTTGCATTTGTTTACACACCCTGAAGCAGCTCAGGACCTAATGGATGCAAGGACTTGAGTAGATTTGAGGATCTAATGTGAGTGCGAGGATAGTGTTTGAGCATCGACAACCTTTCCAGAAAGTGTTTATACACACGCACAGACAGCATTTTCCTGCAGGGTTGGCGAGCAGGGATGGATTTGTTCGGGAGATGAAATGGAGTATGTGCACACGTGCACACACATAGATTCAAGCACACACAATGCATCTAATTGGCAGAAGACATCTGCTGCCAACCAGAAAACGCAAAGCAAAAAGTCCTCATCATTCTTTTGCCTCAGGGCAGCCATGCCACACTTAACAATTACCCCTTCTCATAAGAGGCCCAAATGTGCAGCAAATTAATTTCTTGTCCAAAGCGTTTTATTTACAACTCGTGTGGCAGAACCAGAGCTCGCAACCTTTAATCTTCTCACTGTAGCTATGGAAAAGTGTCTGGATTCTGCTCACCTGCATCCATTTCATCATTTATCATTTCATTTTAGAACAAAATAAAAATGCCCCAGACATTTAGGTTTTAATTAAGGATAGACATAGACCGATATTTACCATTTTCATGTATCAGCATTGGCCGATGTGTCTCTTTAGTGACATTTAATCATGCAAATAAGGCAGAAAACATCTGGATATCAGCCGTAAAAATCGTCCCAAATAATCGGCAGCACGTATCGGCCATCGGCTGACCATGACCTTCACATGTCGTCATCAGTATCAGCAACAGAAAAACCCATATCAGTCGATCTCCAGTTTTAATCAATGACCTTCTTCAGGACTAGAAGCTCAACTGCAACATATCCTTCTGTTGCAGGAGATTAAATACCGATCACGGCATATATAGTATATTACATAACCGTGCCCATTATAGTTGGCTGTGATGACTCACAGTGGCCATTAATTTGCAGTTGATGGAGACAGCTTCTCTAAATAGGATGTCGCTGAGGCAGCTGAGCTCATCGTGTGTGATTCACTGTTGACATTGTCCATTGGCCGATTTGATTGGCCAAAACAAATGTAAGTGTCTGAATTCCCTGAGTTTTAAATGCTCGACAGGATTCAGAGCTAATACACTGGTGTAACAGCTGTTCAGGGTGTGTGTGGATGGACCGTTGAGGAGAGATAAATGTGAGACGAGAACACAGTTTGGATGTAGCTCAGAAATAAGTCTCACTCCACTTTCTTTTTACTAATTTGAAATAAACTTACTGATGCAAGACACTCCTATCTTTTTTTTCACCTCCGCCCTGTAGATGGAAGCAAAGTCACATGGAGCAGAGAGGGGGAAAATATGGCTTGGTGCAAGTTTTTCCACATGATGAGTGGCACATTTGAAGCTCCTCTGTTGCCAGACAGGTTCTTTAAACTCTCTTCAATCAAGTTTCCATAAAGGCAGAAAGTGACCTAGTTCTCTTCTCGAGTGGTGGGGGGGATGCGTGAGCTTCATTCTAAAGTGACAGATATTGCAGTTTCAGATCCAATCGACCTGGACCCCGACAGGGAAAGCAGAGAATAGACTTGGAGAGAGGTAAATGAGAAGGAGGGCTCCAGCTTTGAGAAACTACAAATTTGATTAGCAAATGCAGTTTACGGGAAACCCCGAGGTCTGGAAAACACAAATAAAATAAAAGCAGATGGTTGACTCAGGTTTTCTCTGCATTCTCCCTCCTGGCCCCTGATCGAACTGTGAACTTGGAGTTTTAAAGCCATAGGTGAAAGTGATACCGGCTATCCTGCTCCTCTCTGCTCCTCCATCCTTTTCTCTAATTAATGCTCAGCTTTGTGAACCCAGGATTAGATCATGCCATGGAAATCAATGAATGTCAGCACAGAAAAGAAGAAGAGGAGAGCATTAGGCAACCTGTCACGTTTTAATCAGGGCGGGTGAGGATCAAGAAAAACCACTCTCCTTGCTGTTAAGTGCATTTGTGCTAGTCACGTTCTCACTTGCGTATGCGAGTTCACTCGAGCGTGCTTTTAAGGACAGAGTCTGTGGAGGAGTTTGGACCCTGAAGTTCCCACAACTGCAACTTTTCCCAGGAGACTAAGTGACAGAAGTGGGACCCCGGGAATATGCTGCCTTTTTTTTTCATTTTTAAAAAGAAAACAATTGTAGTAAACTCCTTCATTACTATAGAGTTTCTCAACACTCTACTGTATAATTATGTGTCTGTTTGGAATGTGTTCAGTCAAAAAAACATCACACAGTGAAATCTCCAAAGAAACAAACAGTTTAGCCCTTGTAGAGATCAGTGTTTGCAGTCTGATGAAACTGTGTGCAACAAACCGTCAAAGCCGCACAGTTTGAATTACAGAGAGAAGAAAAATAAAGCTTTTTGGAGTCTTGTTGATCAAAGCTGAAGTTTCCAGACATTACAGATAAACACTTCAAAACACAAGAAAGAAAACAGATATGTGCATGCAGTTTTTTGGCATTAAATGTCAGATTTTGTGCAAGGGAATGTTTTTTTCTTTAATGACAGTTCATGTTTTGTTCATTCTTTTATCGTCACATTTGCGTGTCCACCTTCTTGATCAATTTTCAACTAAATGATGCAACCTAGATTCTGAATCAATAACACTGGTATTTCTCTCCAGGATGAGATGAGGGATCAAGGGCATCTGTAAAGTGCAACATGGAATATTTTCAGTTTCTACTTGCTCTCATGGTAATTCAGGGTAAAAACATGTTTTTAATGAACCAAGGAAAATGTTCCACCATTTACACTTTAATTTAAACAGACCGTTCATGCTGATAAACCCTATAATGGGGTATAATGTTCCGTGAAGGGAGGGACAAAATTCTTCCATGTTGATGTGGGAGATCATGTAAATGCTTGATTGCAGTTGTTACAGGTGAGGTTCAATGAGAAACATATAATACTCATTATTGAAATACGATTGGTCAGTCATATGCAGGCTGGGAATGAAAATCGTCTTCAACCTTTTTTTCTGGCAATAGCTGCTGAGACAAACAGACAGGGACATGCTCGGGTCAGAAAAAGCCACACAGTTCTACATCACAATGTAAATTAGTATTCATGGACTCACAAATGTGTTGGCAAACACAGAAGACCGTGTTGGTCTAATGTCCAGGAGAGAGCAGAGCGCATCTCAGCTATTGGAAGCTAACTGTTAGCATTAGCAACTCCACAACATACTAGAAACATTGCTCTTAGCCTATCAGAGGCTAGATGTTTGCCTGTCGGGAATCTTAATGAGTAAGACTACAACATCCTGATGTTTTCTGCCCCCCCCCCCCCACACACACACACACTTCCTGAAATATGAGCACTAGAGCTTTTATCCCCCAGAGAACATCTTACACTGCAGATTTATTGAAATAACGAATGTAGGCCCACTTTAAAATCAGTTGGCAGTTAGTTTTAGAACCAGGACCAGGTTAGTATGGATAGTTGGTTTTCTTTAAGCAAAAGCAATAATAATTTGAAAACTGCATTTTGTATTTACTTGTATATGTTTTTGACTGATATAGAAGACCTTATTAAAAAAAACTGAAACACTTTACCTATGGGGGTTGGGGATGTGGGGTCCTGGTAGGTGACAACAGGTGTACTTTTGTAATTTTGATATTTTTACATTAGTGACTGACATCAAAAGCTACATTTCATCTTAATTTAGGTAAAAAAAAAATTCAGAGGACGACTAGCATTGTATCATCCTGTGTTAATCTTTACTCCAAACTAATTGTGACTCACCTTTACAGTACAAATGTTAGCTGCTTACTAAACAATATAGTCAAACATGGTGTCACACCCTGTCTTGTCTCCCCATTCTGTTCAGTCATGTGTCTCTGTTAATTGCTCCCACCTGCCTCTCGCTTTCCAATCACCCAAGCTCCCAGCCCTCATGTATTTAAACCCCTTCAGTTCTGTGTCTCTTGTCGGTTCATTGTTTCTATGTCCAGCGTGCTTTATATTAAAACTCCTCCAAAACCGTTCCTGCCTGCCTGCCTGTCTGCCTGCCTTCCTCACCCGTGTGCGGATCCTTGCTTCCGCTTCACTCACAGGGGCACGCTGACAGAATGAACCGACCCACTAAAGGACCCAGCGGGGAGGTTCACCCTTGGGAGTGCTTGCTCCAGTTCTTAACCTCGGATCACCGGCCGGCTTCTCCTCCTCTGGCGTTGCCTCGCCGCAGACGCCGTCGACGAACCCCAGCCGCAATGATCCACTCCACCCTCCCGGAGCCAGATGAGAGGTTGGACCGGGAGACGCAGCTAGACTGCTCCTGCTACGTGGGTACCAGACTGGCTTTGTGCTCCTCCGGAGTTGGCCCACGGCATTAGGAAGGATGCCCGGGCTCCACCGTCACCCCTTGTCCGAGGACGGAGCCGCGAGCTCGCCGCTGCCCCGGCTCGGCGCGCCAGCCTGGACCCGCCTCCAGTCAGATCAGCGGTCCTGTCTCCGGTCTAATCAGCGCCTCCGTCATCTGCAGGTGGAGGGACCACGCCTACAGCCCATCAGACGGAGCTCGCCCTCTCCAAGCGGAGCTGGGCTGAATCCGTCAACTCGTCAGCCTCCAGGAGTTCCAGCTGGACACCCTATCCTCCCCGAATCACCAAGAGAAGGTTTCGGTCCGGTCAGCAGCTTCCTCGTCTCCATGCCAAAGGACCGAGCCCACAGTCCATCCAACAGAGCTCGCCGGTCTCCGAGCTGAGCTGGTCCGACTCCATCAGAGCCTCAGTCTCCAGGAGCTCCAGCTGGATAATCTATCCTCCCTGCTCTCCTAGTTATGGGCGCCACCAGTTCAGTCAGCTCCAGTTCCAGCGGTCACCCAAGAGGTTCTTCCCCCGGGCCGGCCTGTCCAGATGTCAGAGCCCAGTCTGGCGGCTCCAGCCAAGGAAGCGGTCCCGTCTGCAGCAGCTCCTTCTCCACTCCAGAAGTCGACGGTCCAGAAATCGACGCCTCCGTACCAGAAGTCGATGCCTCCGGACCAGAAGTCGATGCCTCCGGACCAGAAGTCGACGGAGGTCGATGCCTCCAGCCCTGAGGTCGACGCCTCCTCGTGTCCAGAAGTCGACGCCTCCTCGTGTCCAGAAGTCGATGCCTCCTCGTGTCTGGAAGTCAACGCCTCCACTCCTGTGGTCGACGCCCCTTCCAGTCCTGTGGTCGACGCCCCTTCCAGTCCTGTGGTCGACGCCTCTTCCAGTCCTGTGGTCGACCCCCCCTCGGGTCCTGGAGTCGACGCCTCTGACCCTGAAGTCGATGCCTCTGGCCCTGAGGTCGACCCCTCCTCCGGCCTGCAGCGTCTCTGCCTCCGGTCACCACCGGTCCTGCCCTCGCCAGGCGCGAGCCTCCCAGAGCCCGTCGTCGTCTCCTCCTCTGCCCAAGACGCCGGCCCCCAAGAGCCCGTCGTCGTCTCCTCCTCTGCCGCAGATGCAGGCCCCCAAGAGCCCGTCGTTGTCTCCCCCTCTGCCCCAGACGCAGTTCCCCTGACTGTACTGTTTCCTGCCTCCTCTCCACCGGTCCCTCAGTTCCTCTTGGCCCTCCTTCCTGGTCCCCATCCTCCCGCCCTGCTCTGTGTTCCTGTGGGCGTCTGGGATCCGCCCTTTGAGGGCGGGGTACTGTCACACCCTGTCTTGTCTCCCCATTTTGTTCAGTCATGTGTGTCTGTTAATTGCTCCCACCTGCCTCTCGTTTTCCAATCACCCAAGCTCCCAGCTCTCATGTATTTAAACCCCTTCAGTTCTGTGTCTCTTGTCGGTTCATTGTTTCTATGTCAAGCGTGCTTTATATTAAAACTCCTCCAAAACCATTCCTGCCTGTCTGCCTGCCTTCCTCACCCGCTTGTGGATCCTTGACTCCGCTTCACTCACCGGCGCACGCTGACACATGGGGGAACTAAACCAAAGAGTCATGGTTTTGAGGAGGTTTTGGTCAGTGATGCAAATGAATATTTCTAAGTGTGACAGTGTGAGCGTCCTGTCACTGTGACCTGATTGGTCATGCGCCCTGGCTACTTGGCCAGGGGAATGTCCCTTTGGCTGACTGGTTTGCGTGCATGAACCTCACCCCGGAGTCTGGGGATCGAATACCACTCGGGCCCTTGTTTGCCCACCGTGCCACATGAGCATAAAACAAAACTAACCATTCAGCTGCTCCTGTAGCTTCTTAGTAGTGTCTGTCCTTATCTGTAACAAAATCTTCCCTTTTACTATCTTTTCATTACTGCCGGCACAATTCCAACTGTGTGGGGAGACTCCTAAGAGGAGCAGCCATCTTTACTAGATTGCTAAATGGTGTCCTTCCATTTATTGTGTTATTTAAAGCAACCCAATAAATGTGGCAAACTCTTTTAGGACAACCCTAATGCAGAACGTTTAACAGTAAAGACAATGGTGCCCTTTTACACCAAAGATTTACAGCGAATGTGTGAGGGTTTGAAAAGGAAAGCTGTAAATTTCTTCATTTTATGCTCTTTAATGTGCTACAATAGAACATACATTTACGTTATAATCAGTTATGACTTAAACATTTATTGAATAAGGCATGATGCAAAACTGCACTCTTTATACCATTATTCCAGCTGTAGCCTTATTTCATGTATTTACTGTGTAAACAACGTAAAACAAAACACTGGGCGTGTGCTAGGATGCCGTACAAAACTGCAAACAGTGCTCTAGTTTTTCTTTTTGTGCTTTCTGCAGGAGTGGAACCAAAAGATTAGGATGCAGTGCACAGTTGTGGGAATGCGAGTTGTGTGAACTCTTAGTTGACTGCGGCTGCTTCAGCCCAAACAGAGGTGGAAGGGTGAGAGAAAGGGAACAAGAATGAAAAATGTAAATAGAAAACAAGGAGCAACCACCTGAAATGGAAAGATAGGATGGGATAAATTTCCCCAGTGTAAGTGAACATTAGGCTTTTCCTGGAAGTAACTGACCAAGGCAACACTGTCGCAACTTTAGTGAGACTGAATGGACCTCATCAAGCGTGTGTTGAAATGAACAAAAGACCATTGACCAACGAGGTGAGACAGTCAAGGCTTGGTGTCAACGCAAGACCAACCATCTCTGACCAAACAACGAGGTAGCAGAAGCACAGCTGTTAAGTATTCTTAAGATGGTAGATTTCAGTGCATTTTTGTGCCTGAAGAAAAGTTTAACTACCGTAAACCCTCTAATATTAGCCTGTATTTAATTAACTGCCGGGTATCATATTTTGGCCGGTGTCGGAGTCTGCGGAGGTGAATAATGGCCGTTTTTTTTACTGTGGCTGGGTGGAATGTGGTAACAAGCAAGTGTTCAAGTCCGAGTCAAGTCATAAGTCTTTATAAATTTTATCAAGTCAAGTCACAAGTCATTAAAATAATGACTCGAGTCCAAGTCATGTGACTCGAATTCACTCCTCTGCTGATTGGGGTCCTCGGAGATTGCTTGTCCTGTTCAGATGTTTTTGTGGGCCTTGAGAAAACGTGTAACCATTACGGTATTCTAATGGGAATTGGCACCGGAGACCTTTTAGGAGCTTACTGGTGCCTTTAATATAACAAGAACTGCATGTGGATTCCTGGCAGTAGGTTAGGCTCATTCCAAGTGTGGGTTTGGACTTTTCCAGGTCTACTTTGATCATGCATGAGGTGTTCACGAAAAGGAGGGTGTCTGGTTTGGGAGCTCTACTTTATGCAGATGCCAGGAAAAAAGGTGGAAGAAGGAGTTCAAGTATCTTGGTGTGTTGACTGCAAGTGATGGTAGGATGAACTGAGGGAAGGACTGACTGGTTGAGGCTTTGTCTTCAGTAATGATGGTAATGCTTCAGTCTATCATGGTGAAGAAAGAGATGAGCTAAAAAGCAAAGCTCTCCATTTATCGGTTCATCTATGTTCCATCTCTCACCTAAAGTCAAGAGATTTGGATCGTGACCAGAAGAACAATATTCTCGAAACAAGCAGCTGAAAAGAGCTTCCTCAGCCCTCAAAATGAGACGAGATGGTCTGTTATCTGTGAGGGGCTCAGAGCATAGTTCAGGTGATTCATCTCTACATTGAAAGAAGTCCACTGAGGTGGTTCAGGCATCTTATCAAGATGGTGGCCCTCCTTTGGAAATTGTTGACACATCCCACTGGGAGGATACCCTGGGGTTAACCCAAAACTTCCTGCAGGGATTTTTATTAATAAATCCTCTTTTGCCTGTGAATAGGTTTCTCCAGGAGAAGCTTGAAAGTTTGGCTAGGGAGAGGGATGTCTGAGCTTCTGTCCTGGAACTGTTACGTTTGCACAAACCAAATGAACAGATAGAAAAACTGCTAAAGATGATCAATAATCTAGATTAGGCAACAATCCAGTTCCATTAAATGTTGCAGGGAAATCTGAGACATTAACTTTAGAGCAAGATAAAACAATTGCTTACAGATAAATGAGTCTGGATAGAGATATTTATTTGAAAAGGAACTCAAGGTTTTCTGCTTGTAGGGAAACCAAAGAATGCTATTTTGCCAAGTGGTTTAATGTATTTGCTAATAGAGCTCTAAAACTATAGTTTTAAATGTTAGTAGTATACCTATGCAGGATGCATACCAAACACACAGAAAAACTTTAAGGAGTAATTTACAATACCCAGAGGACAAACAGGCATTGCAACATCTCAAATATACAGAGGCCTGGTAGGATTCTGGTTAACATTTTATATATTAAGAGACATAAAAAACAAAAGCATTGTCATGAAAGACAAGAAATGATTGCAACACTAAAATAAACAATCTGATTTGATTAAATGCAGTCTTGGGAGGTGTTGAACATTTTTTCTGCAAATGTTGATAAATGGCATTGCAGGATTTTCTACTTTTCTCAGTTTTCACAATTAGCTTGTAATAATCCCTGTATTAAAATGAAATAGCCTAATTAGTTTACACAAGTGCAGAAACTTTTCTATAGAAATAAAGATGGTGAATGTTAAATCACAAAGAAGAAGATAGTGAAAGTGAGAAGTGAAAATGAAGAGTGAGAGTAGAGGTTTGAGGAGTCGTGCAAAGAAAAATAAGAAACAAGAACAGAAGGAACGCGAGATAAAGAGTTTGGAAACTTGATCCAGGATGATTACAGAGAAGAACACTCTGTAGAAAGCTTACACTGGGTGAGTGTGAGGTAGGGCATCCTTCACAGCTGCTTGGTGTGGTCAACGAACTTACGGAAGAAAAGAAACATGACAACTTTCTTACATTCTGCCTTCTTCTTAGATGTGCGGGTGTGTATTTCTAAGCACCCAACCTCCTCTTCTACTTCCTTCGTTTTTTCTTTTATCTTCTAAAGTTTTAGCGTACTTGTACTACATGCTCTAGCTGACCTGAGCAAACTAAGCTGAGACTACAGGTTTGACAGTTGACTGCAGTTTTTGTTTTTAAGGGGGAAATATATGATTTCATATATTTAATATTGTTACACCCCTCTGTGGGCTCAGCTAGGAAGGTGAGGGGAATAAACATAAAATGGTCCAGTATAACAAAAAGTGACCCTCGTTGGGGAGAAAAAGGCTTAACCAAGCAAAACCAAACTCAAAGTGTCCTTGTATTTTCAAAGGTTTTATTACAAAAAAAAAAAAGAAGAACCAAAGAAGGGCCAAAAAACCCTTTCCTAGAAATTACCAAGTTAACATTAATTAATTAACTGAAACTGACCAGAGGACCAACCGCTCTATAAATCCTATAATTAATCTCCTTTATTTAAAAGGGAATGAAACTCAAAAAGAGGCAAAAACCCCCTCCCAGTTAGTTAAACACAAAGGTTTGTTTGAAAGACAAACCAACCAAAAACACTGAATAAACCAAAAGTGTCCAAACCACTAAAAATAGCTCAGGAACTCAGACTTCAAAAGGGGAAAACCCCACCTGGTAATTTACCAAAGGTACTCTAAATGACTCACCAAACCAAAAATTACCGGTTTAACTGAACTAATCCCAAACACGCACAAAAGTCTTAAAGTTGTTTCTTTGCAAGAAACAAACAAAGTGGTTTAAACCACAAAACCATCAGACAAGTTAACCACCAAGGGGAGAGAACCACACGTTGCTGCTGCAACCACCAAACATTTCTCTCCCCTGATGAGCTCCAGCTGGCCTTTTTTGAAGAGCCAGCTGATGAGGTGCAAAGTCCCAGCTGGCGTGACTGCTGCTCTGGCGCTGTCCATGGTCCTGAAAGTACGGACAGCTTCCCAAGGAGCCGCTGTCCACGGTGCTGCTCTGCTGCTGCTGCTGTTGAACAGGGAATGGCGCGCAGCACACCACTGGGCTCCAAAACGGCGGCGGCCGTAACAAATATGAAAACATGAGTTTTGTTTAAAAACAGAACAAAGCAAATGATGATGAGTGAACTCAGACCCATTTCTGTTTTTCATTATGCAGACATCAATTAACCCTTTATAGGGCAAACAACCATATTTAGACACTTCCACTCACATCATGAATTATGTTGGTGTGCTTTTTCACAAACTCTTAGAATTATGGGATTTCACCCAGATAATCATCAGAAATCACGCTAGTCATGGTTTGCGCCATGGCGCCATTCCACCAATCAGTGCGGGGTTATAACACGCCAAATATTGGTGTGTCTGCAGAGCCAGAAAACTCCTTGGTCTCGTCTCGTGTTTACGGTCAGATCTCTGAAACTAACAACTCTAGGTTTATGAAACTCTGACATCACAAGGTTGACTAGTTGTGCTAAAAAAGGATAAATGTGTTGTAGATGTCAAACTCAATGGAGTTGGTGAAATCGTGGCATGAAACTCAAATCTGCCATATCTGAACATACGCCCTGAACAAGTAAAATAAATTATGAATATTTGTACGTAAAATCTGTGGTTTCTTAGACATAATCTTAATATTCATGATAACGGAAATACAAACAATTATGATATTGAATATATTTTGTAGTTTTTAACTAAGATTTCTCTGAGAAATGGAGGACAGTTATTGTGCCAACAATCTCACCATCAGTGGTGATGATGAACAGGAGGAAGATGACAATGAGTTAGATGCTCAAATATAAAATATTCAAAAATGTTCTAACAATCTATATTTGATCAGAAATAGTATCTATTGTTCAATAAATTTTCAAAAATATTCCATAATAATCTGTTTTTATAAAAGTATACTATATTGTGATATATTCTGTATTATGAACAGTGATATAATGTTCTAAAATTAGCTAGATTATTCTAAAGTGCCTTATAATCATCTATATTATTCATAAATAATGCTTATTTAACTTGTTCATTTCGTTTACCAGAACAGGGCCAATGTCTATATTTGATCACTTGGTTCATTCTGATTTTCTGCATGAAAATAAATATTATTGAAAATTGTAACATAGAAATACACTTTGGTTATGGATTACGATAACACCCTGGGGTTGAAATAATAAAATAAAATAAAATAAAATACATCAATGAGTGCCCTGTAAAGGGTTAAGCAAGAAGAGTTTTGCCTGGTTCTACAGATCCTGGACAAGCCTCCATTTATGTTATGGCCATGCTCATAGGACCACAACATAAAATGGAGACTGAACACGGTTTTGGAGTTTAACCCCCAAATTCCACTACCTCCGCTCCGCTCCGCTGCGGTCCGCCCCCGCCTTCCGCAGCCGCTCGCTTCCGAACTCAATTTTTACTGGTACGCGCTCTACAACGGCTCCGCTCCAGTGCGGAGACCTGAGGGGGGCAAACAAGCATGCGCGGGATTTTCAAGATCTTGCGATACAGTCCGAGCAATAAACGCGGAAGTTAGATCCAAACACCCGTTGTGTGGGAGAAGCATCGGCATGAATTGAGAGATCAGCAGTGTTTGGATCAACAAAGTGTGACTACTTTGATAGTGGAAACTGTATTCATGGCTTACTTTTGTGCATTTAAACTTCAGCCGCCATTGACAGTTGTTAAAAGTTGTTAAACCTGTGCATATGAAACAAAAAACACCTTTTGTTTATCGATTTATTGTGAAAAACGGAAATTGTGCTTGCTCCTTTTCCTGTTGGGTTGTTGTGATTTCTGTCCATTTACTGCGGAGGTGCTCCGGCGTCCGGCAAAAATAGGATCGATTCTATTTTTGCCGGACGCCGGAACAGAGGGCGGCGCACGGCGCCGCACTGCCGGAGCACGGCCGCAGTAGTGGAATTGCTCTGATTGACTAGAACGGGACCGATTTTGCTCCGGCGTTCGTGTCGGAGCGGAGCGGAGGTAGTGGAATTTGGGGGTACGAGTAATTTTATTAAAATGCATTGTTTAAATCCTGCAACTGGCAAACAGAGAAAGTCAAGACTGTAAACTGCTTAAAGCTGCTTCTTCTTCTTTTTGTGTCTCAATAGCAGTTGGCAAACAGCTTTAGGTGCATTACTGCTACCCACTGATCTGAAATATGGACCACCACTTCCCTCCCACATCTCCCACCTATCTGGATCTCGCCCTTGTGATACCCAGAAAAATCCTGAACCTGGAT